>NW_026781901.1:985000-1585000 GCF_031769215.1 Ylistrum balloti
CCAAAATCCAAGTTTGCTGACAAGCAGACATGTTGATTTCAGAACAGTCCAAAAAAGTACAATGCACAATTAGGGACTGAGGGGAAACTGCATATGAAATTTGAGAAAGATCCATCCACTACTTTCCCAGAACTGCCTGTCGGCCATCTTGAATTCCAATCAGTCCAAAAAAGGTACAATGCACAACTAGGGACCAAGGGGAACCTGCATATGAAATTTGAGAAAGATCCATCCAGTACTTTTCCAGATATAGCCGTAACAAGAATTGTTTACGGACGGAAGGACGGACGGACGGACCATCTGATGATGGTGGATTAAAAAGATGTTGAGGGTGGATACAAATACTATAGGGGGATACAAATATGATGGATACAAATATGATATTACACCGGTGTGTACTCAGTATTGTTCTAGCAGGTTGAAAGGTTTCAACCACTTACGTGAAAACAACCTAACACTCAAAATTGTTCATTGTTTTTGTTTTGTTTTCAGATAACTAAATAATACAAATTTCAATTTGAGTATTTCTAAATAAAGTTCAAGGGAGCTTTTGGTGGTCAAATCACAGGTGCACATAATCAGGACCTAGATACTCGGAGTGTCCATGAAAGCAATTGTTTATCTTAATACCTAATAATAATGATTATTCTGTGTTGTATCTTTGCTGTGACAATTACTTCTGATTCATCATTTGTGCAGGAGAGTTCTCTGAAAATATCTCAAATATCTAAATGTCCAAGGCAGTGTTAACCATTACATGGCCATATATTGGCTAATACTCTTACCAGAATATCTGAAAATATTTTTTTCATTCATTTCCCTGTATTAGATTTAAATTTGGTTTTCATATGTTAGTTATATGAAAGTATTTTTATGCACCTTTTTAATGTTTTCAAACACCATCAAAAGTAATCAGCTATTAACTTGAGATAAAGGATGTTGTTGATGTGTGAAACGAAAAGTTTAAATCTTGTTGTCATATCGACAACTTATTGTTTTGTTTCATATCCAGTTTCAGTTTGGTTTTCAAATTTCAATGATATGATAATCATTAAACTATTCCAGTACTAGGACTAGCATCTGTAACATATTCCTGAAAGAGTTTAATAACCAAATTGTGAAAATTGTAAAGTCAGTAATTTCACAAAAGTCATACAGCAAGTTTTCTGAAGTTAAGTTGAACGGACGGATGCACAGACGGATGAAAGCACAGAGCTCAAATTAATTTCCGCTGCAAACATGTTTCATGGGAGATAATAAGTTTATTTTCACAAGGAGTAATTTAATTCAATTTTTTAAATTTGCAATTCATGGCGTGGTTTCCACTATTGTTGACATACCAAAATGGGGAGAAACTGGACTTTAAATTGATTACCAGGGTATATTTGTAGATGTTCTCCGCCATCTTGTGTAAATGTAAGTGTTATTATTTGTATGTATATTGTCAATCTTATATGCTGTTGCATACAAAATGAAATATAATGGGGCAAAGCCACAATTGGCCGGGCTGCGGGATGAGTGCAATGTTTTATGGTATTTATAAGACAGTTAAGGGTGTTTCATTTGTAGAATGTAGAATATTTATTTGTTATAAGAGAGAAAGTTTGGTTGTATTTTATGAATTGGTGCAGACAAAAGGCATTTGAAGAAGGAAGTTGCAGCCAATTTTGATTCAGAGATGTTCAAAAACAGACAATGGACATCTAGGGCCCCAAAGTGATTTATATGAAAGGCAAAGGCTGCCATCTTGGATTTTCCAAGCCAGACTATTGAATAAGACGAAGTTCCAAATTCTGGAAAATCCAGAAAAATGTCCGGAATGAATCCTAAATTAATACATACACATCTTCAACATATATATAAACATCCCACAAAATTTCAGGCTTCTACATCAAAAACTCTAGGAAGAGTTGATTCTACAAAACTAGTACCCCTTTTCCCTGCCAAACTGCAGAAAATAACTACGTTCCATATTCTGGAAAATCCAGAAAAATGTCCGGAATCAATCCTAAATTAATACATACACATCTTCAACATATATATAAACATCCTTCAAAATTTCAAGCTTCTACATCAAAAACTCTAGGAGGAGTTGATTCTACAAAACTAGTACCCCTTTTCCCTGCCAAACTGCAGAAAATAACTAAGTTCCAAAGTCCGGAAAATCCAGAAAAATGTCCAGAATGAATCCATAATAGGAGGTGCACATCTTCAACATATAAATATAAACATCCCATGTTTCAAGCTTCTTTGTCAAAAACTCTAGGAGGAGTTGATTCTACAAAACTGGTACCCCTTTTCCCCGCCAGCCCGACATTAACCATACTATACCCCGGATTTGCACTATGTGCAACCCTGCCAGAAATTGAAACTGACCACAGACATATCAGAGTGATTTTGATACCTCACCATCTAATGTTACATAATGGTAGGCTATAAGTGTCCCTGTGCATGTATCAGCTTATGACATAAACCGACAGAATTCAAATAATCTCAAATTTGATCATCATATCTATTGTCTAAGAAGCATTTTAATATCCTGTAAATAAAATACTTGGAACATGTTGAATGAGCAAACCTACTCAAAGCTCTTCTTGAAGTCTGTGATAAAGAACAATGCTTAGCCAATTGATAAGATCATAACCAGCGTTTAGAAGTAGGTGCCAATGTTTATATTCATTCAAGTGTACATTATAATGGATCACACACACATCAGAACTATTATATGTTCTGACTTATAATTATTAAAAAAAACAACATTATAAATGATAATCAAATATAAAAACATGAATATCATTACACTGCATTTTTAAATGTCCAAGTAAACTATATATATCAACTCACGAGAAAAGCCTGTAGTGAAATAGATTAATTATTCTTTCAGTTATTTACTCTTTCAATCTAATAAAACTCAAGTATTATTTCTCAACATGAGAGTTTTTCTAATGTGTTGAATAGTAAAATTTAAGTGGTTATGTGAAAGCAAAACTAAACAATTGTTTTCTCTTACAAAAACTGGAAGAAGTCTGCATTAAATTCTGTAAATTCTCAAGATACCTTAAGTTCTTATCCTAGACAGAAAAAAATATATATATATAAAAAAACTCTTTGTCTGAAGTAAATATGCAATCAAAATTTAGAACATTTTTTATAAATATCTCTTGTTTTTTGTCATTCTGATTGCAACATTCATGGGTAAAAAACATTGAAAGATTCCTTCAATTCTTTTCCACTTGACTCCTCCCCTGTTACAGGTATCGGTCTCTAAGGATACTGACCAACCACTGTAATCTACCTTGTTTGTGTTACAGGCCTCTGAGAACATCTGACAGCAATCGAAAGGGGGTACTCAGATGTGTAAAACTTATGCCCAAATAACATGGTATAATGTATTAATTCTAATGACCTATGAGTGTTTATTGGGAGAGGGGGTTGATACATCAGACCATAGCAGCTTAATTACTTATCTAATACAAATTATATTACTTTTATAATACTTTATGTAATGAAAAATGTAATGTTTTCTAAAACGATCTTCTAGAGTAAAATTTCTCCAATAGTGTGTGCAAAAGTAAAGCAGGTAATAATATTGATGTCTTTTTTCTTGTAATTCATTTCACAAGAAGTATCCCCAATCTAGTACTATGTCATTGTCTATTAAAACATCTAAGATCTAATATTTGTTTTTATGTTTATTTTGACTTACATTTTTATTTACTCTCATAAAGACAGCATATCCAAGTCAGGTTTGTGTAGTGACTTCTCCATGTATGCCAGCTTCTATTTATTTTATTGAATAATCTTTTTTCAACAAACATTTTTGCAGCTATGCTCATTGTATTTGTGTAGAAATGATGTAATGTTTATGCATGTTTTGAGTCAATAATCACTTACAGCCAATATTAGAAAAACAAAACAATGCTGTCAAATTCACTCGCAAATTTTCCAGAAGATTAGTAAGTACAAGAACTATTCTGAATTCTTCGTTTCCGACTCCTTCTTTACTTACGCCCACAGCCATTAAAGAAAGGCAAAAATTAACCCTTCATTGTGGTCATTTGAAATATTAATTTGAAATACTTGTCAGATATATACAACCACAATTTTCCTAATATAACTTAAATGAATGCCATAGACTACTCTAGTGCTTCCATTTTCTTGATAAAGAGCCAAAGTTGGGTCCGTTTCTCTCCTTTACAGTGGTTAATCTTGAACGAAAAATATGACTTTGAATAGGCTTATGATGACATTGTTAGTAACTAATTCTTTGTGTACCTTTGTAATACAAACTCATTTTTTTCTGTGCATGACCAAAATCAATAACACAAATTGCAGAAGTGAATTCATTCTCCTGTAAAAATACTGATTTTAAGTTCACTTATCTTCATTTCGGTAATTAGCTTTGGCAAAAATTAATTTCAAATAGATGGAAGTAAAATAAGTTGTCAATATTTTATCATCACATGACCACAACCTATATCAAATATTGCTATAATGGGGCCATTCTCCTGAGATATTGTTGATTTCATGTCCGTTTTCCTCCAGTTCGGTAATTCAAGTCAGGTGACAGTCCTCCCATGAGGTCAGTATTTTTTGTTAAAAAGAAATGAAATGTTTTTAAATGGAATTAACTTGCTATTTTTGACATACAAACCAATCATGACCATTAAAGATCACTATTCTAGGCCCATTCTCTTAAAACATAATTGAAACAGGTCTAATTTTCCTCCATTTTGGTAATTCAATTCCATTTCCGTCAATTACCCCAATTGCAACAGGTTTGCAACTATATATGTGTTCAAGATTTGCTGTTCCAGGCTTCACATAAATACAAGTTATGTTTTTTGTTTATTTTTTTTCGTGTGATTTTCAAGTTGTTACGATATGATAATAATTTGACTCAAGACCTCAATACCAATTTGACATATTTCTGATAACTCTCTTTGTTATCTATGACTCTGCCACCACTATATATCATGTCAACATCTTACCCATACCAAAATGATAACAATATAAACAAAACAGAACAAAACCAAAAATCAATTCTTCCTTTACTGCAAACTCTATGCACGAGCCAACAGTAACACCTCCAATCATATTAACATTGTATAAACAATTCAGTCGAAAAGATATAAACCAGTACATTATCTGTGAAGTTGAGAAAACAAGGTTGAAACTGCTCCTCTACAATATTTCTTTGTTCTGTGTAAAGAGTTATAGTTTAAACGGACTCACTAGAGTAGTACTGTAGAATATGCATCACTAGTCACAATTAACTTGACATGTCACATTTAAGAATCTCGTGGAAACTATCACGGGGTACTAACAACAATCGAAAGAACAAACAGGTTGAGATTTTTTTAAACGGAAACTCTCCAGGACGAAGAGACATTAGATTCCGTGATTCACCTGCAAACATACTCCAATTATATAACGACAAAGTTTTAGGCTGCGTGTAATTTATCTGTCAATTCTTGTACAAACCTTTGACTCAGAGTATCCCTGTTCTTGCTATATAGATGGACACCTTCATATAACGCAACGACGACACCGGTTGACCCCACAGGGGTTAGTAAAACGGAACCGGAAGTGATAACACGTTGGTACGTTGTAATAAAACATTACAAGAAACTGCGTACCAAATAGGACAGTCAAGCGAATGGAATACTTGGATGGGTACAGAGTAGAAAAATATTTCCTGGCATCACAATTATATAAACATATAATACGTTTTCAAACTCCTTATCGGTAAAAAGACCACTAAAATAACCCAAAATTCCTTATACCAACCAAAGATTTTCTTATCAATTCCAGCTCCAACTAACAGCAAAGAATAAACGAATGTTACACAGTTGGTAGTGATAATTTATCTAAAATACACGTTTGGTGCCGAATATTATGTAATACAACGTCATACGACTCAATCATTATCAACTATACGAGTTATGCCCCCTGATACAATGTTCTCTTGTGATTCTGACCCGTAAAAATAATAATCAACCACTAACATTTTTTTTTATTAAAAAAATAATGATCACGAATAAATACAGAATGTTAGACTTGCATCTTGTATCATAAAATATATTCATTAAATGATATATTTAATAGGGTTTTTATTGGATCAATTATGGAAGCAAGAGTTTCTGCCTCCATGTGTCATGAAAATAGATAAGTGACTAAATTTTGATTAAAAAAAGTTTTTCCAAACCAATTTCAAATTATGTAATCATTGTACAACTGCCGCTGAGAGGCTGTTACATATGGCAATAGTTGTGAATCTAAAAGAATGTTTGTAAATGTCTGGGACACATATGCAGGTATGACATGTACAATAGTGGCACTATACATTGTAAATATATATATATATATATGTGTTTATTTTTGGGAGAATGTGATTGATCTCTTGCCCAGGTTGATGGATCCTGATGAAAAGTTCAATTTTCAAACCTTACTGTGAAAACTATTCATCGTCTTGGTGATATTTACTACATATCCTCCTACTCTTCAGCAGGTAATTTATCAGGAGTATGGAACTATTCAGCTTCTTCAGGCAGTTCCTGTATGCATGGTAGATGTTTCAGCTCAGGAATTTGATGGGCAATGCAAACAATAAATACTGTGTCTTGCTTACTACCTGCTGAATGTGTAATGAAAAGGTTGTCATCCTCCAGTAATCCAATTGTATCCACCAATATTCCAATGTATCCACCATTATTCCAATGTATCCACCAATATTCCAGTGTATCCACCATTATTCCAATGTAACCACCATTATTCCAATGTATCCACCAATATTCCAATGTATCCACCATTATTCTGATGTATCCACCAACATTCCAATGTATCCACCATTATTCCAATGTATCCACCATTATTCCAATGCATCCACCAACATTCCAATGCATCCACCATTATTCTGATGTATCCACCAATATTCCAATGTATCCACCAACATTCCAATGTATCCACCATTATTCCAATGTATCCACCAATATTCCAATGTATCCACCAATATTCCAATGTATCCACCGATACGTTACACATTTAAATGTTTCTGCCAGTATCACAATGCATCTACAAGTATTCACCAATATTTCAGTATATCCACCAAAATTCCAATGTATCCACCATTATTCTGATGTATCCACCAGTATTCCAATGTAGCATACAGTATTCCAATGTAGCATACAGTATTCCAATGTAGCGTACAGTATTCCAATGTAGCATACAGTATTCTTATGGATCTGCCAGTACTCCAGTGTATCATTAAGTATTCCAGTGGATTGACCAATATTCCACTAGATCCACCAGTATCCATATGTATCCATCGCAACATTACACATTCAAATATTTCCAACAATATTCCAATGCATCTACAAGTATTCCAATATTTCCAACAATATTCCAATGCATCTACAAGTATTCCAATATTTACAACAATACTCCAATGCATCTACAAGTATTCCAATATTTCCAACAATATTCCAATGTATCCACCATTATTCCAAAGTATTCACCAGTATTCCAGTGTATACAGATTTTTCAATGTTTCCACCAATATTCCAATGCCTAATGTCCCAGTATTACAGCGTATCTAATGTTTTTTAAGATGATACATATTGTCTTGCTTTATTTCGGCACCAAACGTGTAATTCAATTCAATTTAATCACTTTGTTGACAAATTTCAGTCCACATTAGGGATCAAAGCATACATACACATGTACACATATACCAATATAGAGCAGAGGAGCTAAAATACAGTACTTGCTGGAAATTTTAAAGTTAAGTATGAGGGATGTATACAATACAAATTTGCAGGTATACGTCCCTATTAATACTTAACATTTTAAATGACGACATTCTGTAAATGATCCAAACCTTTTTGAAAAAAGTTTTCCTATCCTCATCAGCTTTGATTGATCTATGCTGATATTTGTGCTATCTGTAAACAGGAATATAGTTGATAGGGTATAATCTGGCAAACTATTTATGTAAATTCACAAACAGAATTAGACAAAGAACTCTTCCATAAGGGATACCATTTAATTAGTTCGAGGAGATCTTGCGATGAATTTCCATTAGAAATCACTGCATTTCCTTTGGTGGCATGAAATGTTTTCTACACAATTAATGTCTTTACTATGCGTGTCCTAACTCCTTGGTTTTCCTTCCAGTCAACAGTGTGGGACCTTGTCAAATGCTTTTTCGAAATCATGACATTTTATTTGATTCACCTCCGTCATCTAAGATATCTATCCATATATCTCCAGTATAGTACCATCAAGAGCTGAAGTACACTTTACCTTTCAATTGGCATTAAATCCAAGCTGCTATTGTAATAGTACACTAATTTACAACAAAATAAATTAAATTATTCAGAGCGTCTGGTGCCTAAACAGGTGAAATTACTCTGTTTTTTACTCACAAAAATTGCATAACACAACGTATTGTCTGATTTTATTTAATATATCTTTCTTTAACATGCATACAACCAAACACATGCACCATGCAATCAATTGCCTAATCTTGAAAAAATCCATTATCAAGTTTGTGCTTTCTAATCAACACCTTTTGAATAGTGGACATCTCAGAAATCCCAGTTTCTGTTTTTTTTTTTTTAATTAACTTCCTACAATCTTACCAACATAAGATCATACTTCTATGTTTAAAAAAAAAGTATTCTTGGTCAGTTCACCCTCCAAGTTAGTTATATATTGCTTTCTAACATGTCAGTAAATGCATACCCACCATTACTCCAAAATGCATATTTTAGAATACTTTCTTTAGGTTGGTAATGCCTCAACAGAAGATCAATTCTTATAATATAACCAGTAAGAGAATCTCCACTGCTTGTGTCATGAACAAATTGGTTTTCGGAAATGTGATTATCTATAGTTTTCTCACATTTAAAATGTATAATCTGTTTTGTTTTTCCAAGGATTAATTAATATTGATCTAAACGATCATCTTTTCTAAGTACAAGACTTAATCAAAACTCTATAAATATGTGTTCATCAATAAGTATGCTAATATTGGCATCTAGACTTATATATCTAAATCCATAATTGCATACTCCATGTTCCTCATTACCGAAACAATATTTCATTCCCAGCAAGAAGAAATGAGTAACTAAACAAGAGATTGAGAGGCCTAATCAGTCACCCGAGTGAACTCGAAACTGAAACACTTGGAATGAATTGTGTAGTATAGAAAAGAGAAAATAAGAAATGTTACCTTAAGACCCTTCCATCCATGACGAGTATTTGACTCTACCATATTTGGTATTGAGAAGATTTTTTTTTTTTAATTTTAGTCAATATGACTACACCCATCAGGTCCCTGGGGACTGTAATTTACTACAATTTTGGTTAATGTTTGGTCATGGATGGTTTTTGCAAAGTTTCATTGAAATCAGTTTTTAGGTCTTCCAGAAGAAGCCAAAAATGTAAAAAGTTTACCGACGTCACAATGCCAGACAAAAAGGTACTGCAATAAGTCACCATGAGACTTTGTCCTAGGTGACCTAGAAAAAATCATAAATTAGACGACCTTATATACACTACATTAAATATGTTATGTATTTGGAACTATAAACCCAACATGTTATCAGTTGTAGTCTAGTTAAGTAGAGATCTATTCTGGCCTGTATCACAGGGACCTGAGAATCAGTTATAGTCTAGTTAAATATAGTTCTAATCTTGTCTGTATCACAGGGACATGAGAAGCAGTTATAGACTAGTTAAATACAGATCTATTCTGGTCTGTATAACAGGGACATGAGGATCAGTTATAGTCTTGTTAAATAGAGATCTATTCTGGTTGATCATAAGGGATATGTAAATTATTTAAGTCTAGGTTTAAATGAATCTATTCTGATCTGTTTATAATACATTTTTGGAGAGCTCGATCAACATCCAGTAAACATTTATTACATGTTTTTAGAAAGGTATATGGCATCATTAAAATTTTCACTATCATTTAGACAAATTATATATAGACCAAGGTCGGTCAATGAAGGGAACAGAGAAACAAGGGGATATATGTATCAAACAAGAGATCCCATTGGGATCTTGGCGCCCACCATTTGAGGATCTGTTTTCAGTTCTTGAAGATTTGTTTATTTATTTTTTTTTGTTGCAGGTGTTGTGTTGTAAATGTTCATGAACTGGTCTTCATTGAATGTACTCAATGATGGCACAAGATATTTATATTAAGCACCTATTAGCAAATAACATTTGAAAAAGATCAAAGTATTATTAGATAGCAGTCAGTTACAGGTGGATAATGGACATGGTCTTGAATCAATATGATAGAATATCAAAGAAAATATGCTTGTGCTGTATTAGTGTTGACATCGAAGATGGCTGCCTGTGGGCCACCTTGATTTTAAATCAGCCCAAAAAAGGTACAATGCACAACTAGGGACCAAGGGAAACCAATACCTATGAAATATCAGAAGGATCCATCCAGTACTTCCTAAGAAATAGCGGTAACAAGATTTTACTTTCAAAATAAAAGATGGCCGACAGTGAATTCGAATCAGTCCAAAAAAGATACAATGCACAACTAGGGACCAAGGGGAAACTGCATATGAAATTTGAGAAAGATCCATCAAGTACTTTCTCAGAAATAGCGATAACAATCTTTTGCTTTCAAACTCCAAGATGGCCGCCTGTCGGCCATCTTGAATTCGAATCAGTCCAAAAAAGGTACAATGCACAACTAGGGACCAAGGGGAACTTGCATATGAATTTTAAGAAATATCCATCCACTACTTTTCCAGAAATAGCGGTAACAAGAATTGTTTACAGACCACGGACGGAGGGCGATTTGAATAGATGGTGGGCTAAAAATGAACATCTACTTCATTAGGACTCAATATATTCTAACTAATTTGATATCGCATATAATATACAATAGTTGTGTACTACTTCTATTTGTGCTCTATAACAGTAATCATTTGTAGTTTTAGCTGTTTAAATTCTTACGAAGAAGAAGTAAAACAAGCTAGTTACATCATTAAAGAATCTGAAATATTGTCACAGGTTACACTACTGAAGTCACATCATCTAATTCAAAACAGGAGTCACAAGGTGATGTACAAACTTGACTCACCCATCCTAGGAAATTGACTCTTCTGACCTTGGTAGCAGACTTTTGTGACCTACAAAGTTGACACTTGAGACCTATGAAGTTGACTCTTTGAGACCTATCAAGCACACTCTTGTGATGTAAAAAGTTGACTCATCCATCCTAGGAAATTGACTCTTCTGACCATTGCAGCAGACTTTTTTGACCTACAAATTTGACACTTGTGACTACCAAATTAACTCTAGGAAACTGACTCTTCTGACCTTCCAAACTGACTCTTGTGAATTACAAAGCTAAATCTTGAGACCTACAAAATTTACTTTGGTGACCTACAAACATTTTACTCTTGTCTCCTGTTGACTGTTGTCCCCTACAAAATTGACCCTTTAGATGTGTTAACTGGACTCTTGTCACTTGTAAGCTGATAATGTCCCTAACAGTTAACATCGCAACTATGAATATTTCTGTAAATTTTACTCCTGTGACCTCAAATGTCACTGTTGTTACATGTGACCATCACTGGACACTGGTCAGTGTTGTAGTATGTCACCATTACTGGTCACTGTTGTAACATGTCACTGGACACTGGTCACTATTGTAACATGTCACTGGATACCGGTCACTGTTGTAACATGTAACTGGACACTGGTCACTGTTGTAACATGTCACTGGACACTGGTCACTGTTGTAACATGTCACTGGACACTGGTCACTTTTGTAACATGTAACTGGACACTGGTCACTGTTGTAACATGACACTGGTCACTGTTGTAATATGTCACTGAACACTGGTCACTGTTGTAACATGTAACTGGTTACTGTTGTAACATGTCACTGGACACTTATCACTGTTGTAACATGTAACTGGACACTGGTCACTGTCGTAATATGTCACTGAACACTGGACACTGGTCACTGTCGTAATATGTCACTGGACACTGGTCACTGTTGTGGTGTTTCTTAATCCTGATTTTCTTCAATCAACCAGTAGGTCTCCATATTTCCTTTACCCTGTAACATATAAATTTAGTTTAGAGGTTGCTGTGATGTAGGTTATTCAGTAAGACACAACAACTTTTACATCACCTAAACCATTTAATGGAGTAGACTGCGATGCTTCTTTACACATCATGTCCAATTCTGGAAACCTGTGATAAAATTTATCATTTGTACTCTAGGTAACACAAGCCTCCTCATAAACTCTGATATGTTGCAGCTGGCAGCTAAACTAATTATCTTAAGCTTAATTAAATCAATTCCAACATTTAAACACTTAACATTTAATTCAAGTGCCAGTTTGATAATGATATCCCAGGTCTCTGGTGCCCTGAAACTGTCAAGGACAGGGTACAAATGTGCTAGCATGTACTTCAGTGTTAAATGTTTGTCGAATAAATTAGAATTTTTTTTATAGATATAGATATGAGTTGTGCTAAAATGAATGTGTGTTGATCAGGCATATCACATACATTCCATCTTCATATGATCTTTATTGGTTGGATCTTTTCCATTCCAACCAATATCATTCTTACCTGTATCATTCTTACCTGTATCATTTTTACCTGTATCATTCTTACCTGTATCGTTCTAACCTGTATAGTTCTTACCTGTATCATTCTAACCTGTATCATTCTTACCTGTATCATTCTTACCTGTATCATTCTAACCTGTATAGTTCTTACCTGTATTCATTTTACCTGTATCATTTTTACCTGTACCATTCTTACCTGTATCATTCTAACCTGTACCATTCTTACCTGTACCATTCTTACCTGTATTAGTCTTACCTGTACCATTCTTACCTGTATCGTTCTTACCTGTACTGTTCTTACCTGTATTGTTCTCACCTGTATCATTCTCACCTGTATCATTTTTACCTGTACCATTCTTATCTGTACCTTTACCATTTTTACATGAATATTTCCTTTTTTTTTCCAATATTAAAATCAAATACATGATCCTGAAATTGATCTATCAATATGTTCCAAGATTACTTACAATGATAATCTTTAATTGCAAAATCCAAGATGGGCACCTGTTAGCCATTTGTATTTTTTTATCAACCCCTCAAGAAAATGAGGACAGCTTACAGATGGTCAGACAAGGGACAAGGTGCAACCCATTTTCCTGTTTTTCTAATAAGAATTCTTTTTTTTAGTAATAATATAACAATTTAGGATAAAATCTTTCTTTAAAGTAAATGATAAAACTCAAAAAGATACTGAACAGTTTTAACAAATTAAACCTGTACTTAGGATTCAAGAATTTCATCAACTTTTTCTTTTTTTTTTGAAGTGATTCATGTGATAATTTTCATTAACGACCTAAAAACATGAACCCGTCCAATACTCTTCCACATTTGAAAGAGCTCTGGACTTTCATCTTACTTTACCAAAGACCTAACGACAAGTAACTATTTTGCAATCATCAAGTCAGACAGAAGCATGGTTAGTTTGAATTGGATAACCTTGTGATTATTACTAGCCAAATTTTACCCTTTTTTCTTCAATTTGGTGGAAACATCCTTCATTTCCTATTCAACTTTATTACTTTTTCTAAAAGAAAACTTTATTTAAAGATGGTTTCACAAAAAATTATTTCAAAACAATTTTTTTCAGATTCATTTGTTAAGCTTGAAGAGAGGGTTTGATTGCAACTTGTTTACTGTTTACATTATTCAAGTATGGAGGAATGAAAAAAAAAGGCAAAAAGTTGAATGTGTATCATGTATCAACATCAGCTGCCTCTACAAGACTCATAATATGGCAAGCTAAATCCAAAACACTGACAGCTGACGATAAAGAAAGCATTCCAAGGCTGAAACAGAGCCTGTATATCTAAAACACATGTTTATCTAATAAAATCATTAATTGGCCCTGCGGCATTGGTGCTGCATTAGTGGTCAAAATGGATATAGAATTTCATCGGAAACCTAAAAAAACATTTCACTGGGGGCCCATCTGGGGGAAAACTTTCAAACTATGCTTATATGCAGTTACGCAATTGTGTTTATTAGCAAGGGAAGCAACTGGTGGCAAGTCAAACCCCACAGATCAAATGATTTTCATCAAAAGTTTACAAATCAACAAGTCAGAAGAATGATGCATTGATGCAAAAAAGTACATACGACAAATTAAGCAGCCCTTGTTTGAACCCCGGAGAATGTACTAGGCTTTCATCTAATTTGATTCTGTGAACAATGTTTGAATATGTCGCTGTGACAATGGACTGGGATCTACACCAAGATGTGTAACTTTCTTATACATTCCAAAACAAGGTAAGAGTCTGTGAATGTTACAATACCTGTGCTGAATCACTTTGGTTTACTTAATCGTTATTTTTGAATACACATTTTTTTCCCACAAGGAATCTTCTGCAACCTTGTGAGATATTATATACAAACCAAGTCCAACTTGAAAGTCTTTATTAGAATATGTTCTAGAGGAAGAAATCTTTTTATTTAGCTACCATATTTATTCAATTATATGCCCATGTCTGGAAATAAGCTCATCTATTTTATTACTGTTTCATTGAATTTCCAACAAATGATTTTTCATTGTATTGTATAAAGTAAAAAACAGTTTGTAACTTTAAGTCGAGGTTCTGTATTGGCTGTCTGGGCTTCTGTGTTGGCCTGCTGTCCTTATTGTTCAGTGATAACCAAATCCTTCCCTGACTGTTGAATGAGGTTCTGTGTTGGCTTGCTGGGCTTATTGTCCAGTGACAATCCAATCCTTCCCTGGCTGGTGAATGAGATTCTGTGTTGTCTGCTGTGCTTATTGTCAAGTGACAACCCAATCCTTCCCTGACTGGTGAATGAGGTTCTGTGTTGGCCTGCTGGGCTTATTGTCCAGTGATAACCCAATCCTTCCCTGACTGGTGAACGAGGTTCTGTGTTGGCCTGTTGGGCTTATTGTCCAGTGATAACCCAATCCTTCCCTGGCTGGTGAACAAGGTTCTGTGTTGGTCTGCTGTGCTTATTGTCAAGTGACAACCCAATCCATCCCTGACTGGTGAATGAGGTTCTGTGTTGTCTGCTGTGCATATTGTCCAGTGATAACCCAATCCTTCCCTGACTGGTGAATGAGGTTCTGTGTTGTCTGCTGTGCTTATTGTCAAGTGACAACCCAATCCTTCCCTGACTGGTGAATGAGGTTCTGTGTTGTCTGCTGTGCTTATTGTCCAGTGACAACCCAATCCTTCCCTGGCTGGTGAATGAGGTTCTGTGTTGGTCTGCTGTGCTTATTGTCAAGTGACAACCCAATCCTTCCCTGGCTGGTGAATGAGGTTCTGTGTTGTCTGCTGTGCTTATTGTCAAGTGACAACCCAATCCTTCCCTGGCTGGTGAATGAGGTTCTGTGTTGTCTGCTGTGCTTATAGTCAAGTGATAACCCAATCCTTCCCTGACTGGTGAGAGAAGTTCTATGTTGGCTCTCTGGGCTTCTGTGTTGGCCTGCTGGGCTTATTGTCCAGTGATAACCCAATCCATCCCTGACTGGCGTATCAAATATCATGAAAAAATATTCCTAAGCCAAACATGTCAAAAGAGGTTGAAAGGGATTGTATCCTTCAACAGATATTAACTGGCTTTTATCAAATCTGTATAAATGAAGATGGCAATTAGTTACCAGAACTGTGATGGAGTATCAAACGAGCTTATGATGAATTAGGTAAGATGCATTATAGTACAGAACTATGATGGATTATAATACAAAACTATGATGGATTATAATACAAAACTATGATGGATTATAATACAAAACTATGATGGATTATAATACAAAACTATGATGGATTATAATACAAAACTATGGTGGATTATAATACAAAACTATGGTGGATTATAATACAAAACTATGATGGATTATAATACAAAACTATGGTGGATTATAATACAAAACTATGATGGATTATAATACAAAACTATGATGGATTATAATACAAAACTATGGTGGATTATAATACAAAACTATGATGGATTATAATACAAAACTATGGTGGATTATAATACAAAACTATGATGGATTATAATACAAAACTATGGTGGATTATAATACAAAACTATGATGGATTATAATACAAAACTATGGTGGATTAAAGTACTGAACTATGATGGATTATAATACAAAACTATGATGGATTATAATACAAAACTATGGTGGATTAAAGTACTGAACTATGATGGAGTAAAGTACTGAACTGTGATGGATTATAGTTCTGAAATACAATGGATTCAAGTGCAGATCTGTGGTAGATTGTGGAACAGATCTGTGGTGGATTATACTACAAAAAGATGATGGATTATAAAACAGAACTGTGATGGATTATAGTACAGAACTATGATGGATTATAGTACAGAACTATGATGGATTATAGTGTAGAACTATGCTGAATTATAGAACAGAACTACGATTGATTTTAGAACAGAACTATAATGGATTATAGTACAGAACTGTGATGGATTATAGAACAGGATTGTGATGGATTATAGGACAGGACTATGATGATTATAGAACAGAACTACAATGAATTATAGAACAGAATTGTGGTGGATTATAGTACAGAACTACAATGAATTATAGAACAGAATTGTGGTGGATAACAGTACAGAACTATGGTATATTGTAGTTCAGAACTGTGATAGATTGTAGTGTTTAACTAAGAGGGTATATAGTACACAGCTTTGATGGATTATGTGCTAATTCATTAATCTGCTAATTCATTAATGTGCTAATTCATTAATGTGCTAATTCATTAATGTGACAAAAGTGACAATGAGCTAAAATTTCTAATTGCAAAGTTACATGTAAATGCATCTGCAATAAATGTCATGCTATCTATCATAATCAATTTCCACATTAAATGCAATATTTCGTTTTAAATAAAACTTGTGTTTCAGTGCCATGGGAGCTACGGTGGTACTACTGGCATGGGCCTGTATACTAAGTGTGGTGACAGCACAAGATGAAGTCAGCATTTGTCAGTCTTTGGACTATCGCGCCCTCACTAGGGAGCTACAAAATGAACACCAATGTATGATTCTTGAGAAATTACAGCGTGACTTTGAGGCGGATAAAAACTCACGAGAGAGTCTTCTCAATGACCTTGTAAGGTAAAGTATAAATTGTCAGCATTGTTTCAGAAGAAGAGATTCAAAATCACAGTTTTAATCTTCTACCTATTTCCTCATTAGAACTGTAATGCATTGCATCTGGCTGCTCCTCAAACAATTCATTGATTTTTGAAAAAGATATTAAACTGTAATTTATTCATCACTAAACAAGACCGAACACAGCCAAGTTTTTAGAATTATTGAAATCATTTTTGTTTTACAGGAGAATAGACAAGCTAAGTAAAAAGATTTCAAAACTCAGGAAGGCAAAGGATGATGAAAGAGAAAAACCCCTGAAATTTTCACCAGCACTGAAGGGTGTACCACTTATCCGAGGTAGGCCTTTCACATTTCTGTCTGAAATTGTCTTAAATGTAATAGAGGGCAGAGACACTGCAAGTATCTGGTATTGAAAATTTTATCCTGAAATAATAAATCTAATAAATAACTTGATTTTCATATTCACCATATACATTACATTAATGCTTACAAATTATCTTACGTGTTATTTGAAATTCACTATCAAGATCAATGTAAACTGTAACCTTTGACCCTTTCACTTTGATCTTAGTTTTGAAACTTTTGTAACCTAAGTAACATAATGGCCTATTTTCAGATTGTCATGAACTGTTGATGAATGGTATTACAAGAAGTGGAGTGTACTCAATCAAAATGCCACTGGGCCGTATCCTGAATGTGTGGTGTGACATGGAAACAGACAATGGCGGTTGGACAGTCATCCAGCGACGCATGGACGGTAGCATTAACTTCACCCGGTTGTGGGATGACTATACATTTGGCTTTGGTAACGCTAACAGTGAGTACTGGATAGGAAACGAAAACTTGTATCAGATGACAACTTACTACAATTACACAATGAGAATCGATATGTATGGCTGGGACAATGATCACGCATTTGCTGAATATGGCATATTTTTTGTTTCTTCTGAACAGAACGGTTTTCAGCTCAACATCGGCAATTATCGTGGCACAGCAGGGGATTCTCTAAATTATCATAACGACATGAAATTCACCACAGAGGACAGAGATAACGACAAATGGTTCCTTAATTGTGCCGCAAAAGATGGTGCTGGATGGTGGTATAAGAACTGTGGCTATTCTTCTCTAAATGGCCTTTATATTCGTGATGGAAACAAGACCATATCTCCTGATGGAATTATCAAGGGAATTATATGGTTTCACTGGAAGTGGCTTTACAACTACTCCTTAAGGAAAACGGAAATCAAGGTAAAACCTACACTTGCCGTAAAGATAGAACGTGAACTCTTCGCAAATGTTGACGACTTACCACCGACGCAGGAGCCACCTCGGGAGGAAGTAGAAATAGAACATTTCGAAGAAGAGGTTGAAGAGGAGATCAGAGAGGAAGAAATTGAGCAAGACCTCGATATTCAAGGATGATAACTTATTTATACCATGCCAGAAAATAAATATTTCAGCATGGCATCGTTGTAATTTTTTTCCAACAACAGAGGTGTGTTGAATAGTGGCATTCATTTTGTTTTGTATCAGAATTTTGTGTGAACCCAAATCTGAAACAACTGATTGGCTTTATTTTCCCCTTATTAATAAACATGTAAATCCTTCCCTACAGTATGTCTTACTTTACTGTTATATTAAAAATAAACTATTTGAGGTATCTTTATCACTTAAAATGAACATTAATCATTTTTGCACGATCAAACTTCAGCACATTATCAATTTTTAACAACATACTATAATAATAAATTTGTGTATCCGCAACAATTGCAAATATCGAAACTGTTAAGTAGCCCAATCACATCCAAGAAAAATATTTTTGACATGGAAAGCACTAAATTCATCAAATATTTATCTTTTTTAAAAATTACTTTCTTATTTCTGCTGGCTGACTGAATCGGTTGACCTCAAATTGAAGGTGCATTTACTCTTGATTGGGACTGAAGGGACATGTATTCTATTGTAGGAAAAAAATTAGCAATAAATACCTATGATAATACAGACATTGTATATATTTATATATATATATATATAGGTATCTCTATAGCTAATTTTATAATACACAAGATTATACATGTGTAAACTGGAATCAGTGTTAGGTAATGACTAGAAGATTCCTACCATTTTAAACAACTACACTGTTCTACAAAAAGGAAGTTTGTTCTCCCACCCTATATCTGTAAGGATGATTACTTAATTACTAATTAATTATATGCATCAGTAAAGTAATATCTTTAGAGGTCAATTTAAAATTCAAATTTAATTTTGAGAGTAAATGAACAATTATTCACAAACATCACAGATCAAAAGTCCATTCTTAAAACATACATAGCTTGTACTTAATTGAAATTTGGAACATGCATCAGTGCAAAAACTGATGCTTCCAGAGAATAAGTAAAAAAGATATATCTATTCATATGTTTATATCTGATGTTAAAGAAGAGAAATGTGTTCTTATGGACAAGAAGGAAATCTTAACAATCACATATGTCATCAGTGGAATGCTTTGTCAGTATGCAAAATTAGCTTTTACTTATAGAAGGGAGATAACTCTTCAGTGATCATTTTCTTCATCTGCAAACTTTCAGTTTGTTCTGTAGTAAATAAGAATTTAGATATTGGAATACTCCTTGGATGTTTGAAAATGTGACATATTTGAATATTGCACAACCACACAGAAGTAAAAGCCATGTTCTATATTATATCATTAAGTGATGAAGAGTGAAATAAGGGAAGTAACTCTAGAAGATCAGTATGTATATACATGTATGTGTACATAATTATACAATTTGTGATGTCATACATACATAAGGTCACAAATTTGCATCTGTAGCTAAAATTCTGTGAAAGTATTATGTATTTACAGGGGAATAATTTTGAGAGTTAACTCTTTTTTCCAGCAGCCTTTTCCTACATTGATTTGGAAACTAATGTAGGATTTTCTGAAAAATTACGAAAGCAATATTTTTGGATTTGGATTATCTTATCTCTTTAACACACATTTTGGCAACAAGTGAAATGTTTTTGTCATTATGCAACCATGATCAATTCTTAGAAATGCTTGTTTATTTTGATGATTTTAAATGCTTGAATGTCTTTATTTTAAGTCTTACTTTGTGGTCACTTGTATCAATTTTCACCATTTTATCATGAATTAAAGAACCTTACAGAGCAATGATTTAATTTAATTTTTCGTGGCAATTCTGATACCATTAATAATATGCAGAATCTATGAACAACTAGAAATGTTTTTTTTACACATCCTGTGACTATGAAGAACTTTTGGCAACTGCAGCACCCCAAGATCAAAATTTTCATTTACATTAAATGACAAAATCAAACAAAAAGAGTACTATAGAAAACTCACCTTGACATAAACAGTATCCCTGGAAACAGTGTTAGGTGTAACACAGAAAACTCATCTTGACATAAACAGTATCCCTGGAAACAGTGTTAGGTGTAACACAGAAAACTAACCTTGACATAAACAGTATCCCTGGAGACAGTGTTAGGTGTAACACAGAAAACTAACCTTGACATAAACAGTATCCCTGGAGACAGTGTTAGGTGTAACACAGAAAACTCACCTTGACATAAACAGTATCCCTGGAGACAGTGTTAGGTGTAACACAGAAAACTCACCTTGACATAAACAGTATCCCTGGAAACAGTGTTAGGTGTAACACAGAAAACTCATCTTGACATAAACAGTATCCCTGGAAACAGTGTTAGGTGTAACACAGAAAACTAACCTTGACATAAACAGTATCCCTGGAGACAGTGTTAGGTGTAACACAGAAAACTAACCTTGACATAAACAGTATCCCTGGAGACAGTGTTAAGAGTACTATAGAAAACTCACCCTTACATAAACAGTATCCCTGGAGAAAGTGTTAAGAGTACTATAGAAAACTCACCCTGACATAAACAGTATCCCTGGAAACAGTGTTAGGTGTAACACAGAAAACTCACCTTGACATAAACAGTATCCCTGGAGACAGTGTTAAGAGTACTATAGAAAACTCACCCTGACATAAACAGTATCCCTGGAAACAGTGTTAGGTGTAACACAGAAAACTCACCCTTACATAAACAGTATCCCTGGAGAAAGTGTTAAGAGTACTATAGAAAACTCACCCTGACATAAACAGTATCCCTGGAAACAGTGTTAGGTGTAACACAGAAAACTCACCTTGACATAAACAGTATCCCTGGAGACAGTGTTAGGTGTAACACAGAAAACTCACCTTGACATAAACAGTATCCCTGGAGACAGTGTTAGGTGTAACACAGAAAACTCACCCTTACATAAACAGTATCCCTGGAGAAAGTGTTAAGAGTACTATAGAAAACTCACCCTGACATAAACAGTATCCCTGGAAACAGTGTTAGGTGTAACACAGAAAACTCACCTTGACATAAACAGTATCCCTAGAAACAGTGTTAGGTGTAACACAGAAAACTCACCTTGACATAAATAGTACCCCTGGAGATGGTGATGAATTTGCTCCCTTCTAAATGCTGGTTACACTGTTCACTTAGATGTATTTTACCAGGCTGCAAAACAATAAATGATATCTTTTAATAGAAATGTCCCTCATCTCCGCTAAGAAATCCTTTACATATACCTTTTTAACTAAAATCTTACTAGTTTTCATGGGGAAGAAAACAACCAAAACTGCCAGACAAGAGTTCCTCGGAACTGTATGTGTCTGCTGCATAAAGTATCACGGTCACCCAGAAATTGAATTGGATTTGGAACGATCATCCATAAAATTGTAATACCAAATTTCATTTCTATAACTTGAAGCATAAAGGGAAAACTGTACAAAGCAATATTCCTGAGAAATTTTTCAAGTTCAAAGGCACATATCACTGCCAAGAAGGGTTACAGACTGCCAAGAAGCAAACTCGGTGCGTAACTTTTGACCAAGAACTCATATACAAAATTGCATTTTCATAACTCGAAGTATAACCAAGAAAATTCCGAAAAACAATATTCCCAAAGAATTTGAGTTCAATGGGTCAGGAAGAGTCACAGAGAGCTGAGAATTGAACTCAATTTGTAATCTTCCATCAAGAAGCCATATACAACATTTCATTATGTTAACTCAAAGCATAATTGGGAAATATCTGGAAAACAATATTCCCAAAGAAGTTTTTGAGTTCAAAGGGGCATTACTCTGCCAAAAAGGGCCACAGACAGCCGGGAATCGATCATAATCTGTACCCTTGCAACAAGAAGCCATATACCAACTTTCATTTTGATAACTCAAAACATCAGCCAAAAAAGTCTGGAAAACAATATTCCCAGGAAATTTTCTAAGTTGAAAGGGGCATAACTCTGCCAAAAAGGGTCACAGACAGCCGGGAATCATACTTAATTTGTACCCTTGCAACAAAAAGCCACATGCCAAATTTCAATTTGATAACTCAAAGCATCACCGAAAAAAGTCAGGAAAACTTTCGTACTTACGACGATGTGTGACGACAGACAAAGTGATCCTCAAGTGTCTGCCAGCGTAGGCGACACAAAAACTGCTCCACAAAAAAAAATAGTTCAAATTTCACCTTTATTAGATGAAAGAAGCCATTTTAACTAGTGATTTCCTCACCTCGCCATGGGACTGCATACGTGAGGCTGTGTTCACTGTGTCCCCGAAGAGGCAATACTGAGGCATCCGGCGACCTATGACCCCACCCACTACTCCACCTGAATGTATGCCTAACCGAAACTGGAGATTTTTTCCTGTGGTTGGGTCTTTGAGTTCTTTTGATAGCCTGAGTAAATCTAAAGCAAGACCTGCCACCTGGTGGGCATGATTGGGATGTCTGTCAGGAACACCACCGGCCACCATGTACACAGCATCGCCCAGCGTCTCAACCTCAACACAGAACATAGTACTATTAGATACATGTTATCTCAAAGGTTTTGATGTTGAGCAAAAATCAAAATCAGAAAAAGATATATAAATAAATCTTCTCTTTTAATACCTCATCTTCAACTTATCATTAATTCAGTTATTTTATTTGAATGTTTCTTTTTTAAGAAATTCACAATGAAATATGAAAATAAATTGATTCAAGCATTAGCATTCTCATTTGAAATCATTTTTTGATAACACATGTACCATAAATATATAGATATCTTTTTTACTGGAAAACTGACATCCATGATCTATAGTCAGATAGACCTTTGACTGCTCAAAACACAGACCAAAACCTCTCCTGAACTGAAAGGTGATGTAACCCTGTAGCATGACCTTTACCTTGAAGCAGCCATGTTTGTCGACGATATTGTCAAACACGATGAAGATATTGTTGATGCATTGAACAATCTGTAAAGGTGTTCCTCGGGTACAGATCAAATCGAAATCTACCAGGTAACTGAATAGAATCGTCACATCCTCAAACACCTGTAAAATATCAATCCATCAGTCATTTTATTAAAGTTTCCCATGTTAATAAACATATTTAAAGCAGGTGTTGGAGACATACAAAGAAAACAAAAAACTATATCATCATCCAGTCAATGACGACCTATGAGACACATTATAATCATTGAAACTACAATACTGACAGGTCAACAAGGGGCCCTGCTATGTAGCTGGAAATCACCTCCCCTCTCCCATCCCACCCCACCAACCCACCCTTAGACACACACTCCAGACCGTCGGATTTATGGCAAGACCTAAAGTACACTCTGCCACAAAAGTCAAGAAAGACTATTACAAAAACACAACATAATAACAAATACATTTACCAATCTGACTTTTTTTATTTATAGTAACAGTGACCTTGACCTGAGAACACGGGATATAAAAAGCAAAATACCCAAAGTAAACACTTTTGGTAAGAAAGTATTGTATGAAATTTGAGTATGATCGGCCCAAAGGAACCCAGGTTATATCACGGAAACCAATTTTCTACTTCAAGTAACAGTAATCTGGACCATTGACCCTGGGACCTGAAAAACAATCCAAAGCAAACCATTTTAGTAAGGAAGCATTGTATGAGGTTTGAGTCATCGCAGGGAAACTGATTTTTCAACTTAGCGTCACAGTGACCTTGACTTTTGATCTTCGAAGCTGAAAAGCAGCCTGGAAGCAGTGAACGAGGATTGAGTTTGATTGGCCAAAGCAAATTTGAGTTATTACAGGGAAAATGATTTTTACTATTTAGAGTAGCAGTGACCTTGACATTTGACCTTCAGTATGAAGTTTAGGTTAGATTTGCCATTGCAAACTCTTGTTTTCACACAGAAACTGATTTTCTATCTACATTAACAGTGACCTCGACCTTTGACCTTTGAAACTGAAAAGCACTCCAAACCAAGCACTTTTTATAAAAAAGCATTGTATGAGCTTAATCATTCCAAGGGAACTCAAGTTATCGCACAAGAAAAAAAGTGCTGGAGGACAGATAAACAGATGGATAAACACCTTGATTATTAAAGGACACCCGCACTTTCTTGCCAGGCCCTAATAAGTTCCGTTCTCTATACATATGGAGAAGTTTGCAAAATAACAAAGATTTATAAAACTGTCACTAGGACGACTGACATACTTTGTATTCCTTCTGCTCCAACACCAATACTAACCAACTAACTCAACTCCCTCACCCTCTCAGATATTTTGGTATAATGTCTTTGAATGTTCAGTGGACGATTTCACTGAACAAAATTTAATAAAGCATTGAATAAACATAGTACAAAGAGCTGTTCCATCAAGATTCTGTCTACATAGTACAAGGGACGTAACTCCCATGAAACTAAGTGAATCAAAAAAAAAAAAAAAACAAGAACATGTGTACAATATCAGTCTGTGCAGACTATATTCGTGTTGTTTCATCAAATTTAGATATAGGCTTCAGGTAGTCTTGTCCAATCTCAAAGATAATTACAGGTGCATAACTTCTTTGTATGCAGATTAAATTAATGAGGTTTCATGCCATTTGGATAACAAGAGACTCAAAGGGCCTGTATTGGTCACCTGGGTTAGTTTCCTGAAAATAACTTATTTAAACTGATGGAAAATTATTCCAACAGAGGAAGGACTTTAAAACCCGAACCAGTGTCATTTCAATAGTAAAGTATATATTCTGTTCATGAAATTCACAGTAAAGAAAAATATCAATCTGAAAACCTCAAAATAATCTGTTCACAATCGATGGTAAAATGAAAATTAATTCCTCATAAAATTAATCATTTTCAGCATAGACTGTAAAATTTTTAATTTTTTTTCCAGGATTTTCAGTATTGCTAATTTTGTGGAAACTTATTATCAATAAATGCATATATATCATTTTCATAGTTAACAATAAATCCATCAAATTAAGTACATGAAATTTGACTACTTTACCTGACAGGTTTTGATGGGGTCAACGCCGTTTTTGAGGTCTTTGGCAATTGTCTCTGGTATCATATTGTACAGGAGCATGTTGCTATTCTGTTGCCAGTCATCCAGCTCTCGCATCGTTGCTGAAATCTTCTCACTCTGCTTCACCTGCTGTAGTTGTTACAAACAAATATTTTTTAGATTTATATCGTATGTGTTTTGATTTTGCAGGTATGATATTTCGAGGCTGTTGAAGTTTCAGCTAGTTTGTGGTGATATCATTTCTTGCAAAAGCATCTGTATCCATAAACTTGAGAGCATTTTCTTCTTTTTTAGATACAGTCGAACTTCGTTAACTCGAACTCGGAAAACTCGAAGACCCTGTTTAACTCGAAGCACTTTGTCGGTCCCGGCAAAATCTTCTCTTTATTCTAGTAATCAAAACTCGGAAAACTCGAATTCGGAAAACTCGAAAAACTCTGTTAATTCGAAGTAAAAATTTGGTCCCAACAACAAAACATATACTGAATATGATCGGAAAACTCGAAGTATAAATTTTGTGCCGGTCAATTACATTGCTGATGCGCTACACCGTTTTGCAATTTTACCGACAATAGGCTTTACAAGTGAATATTAATGAACAATACTGTAATTAACAATATTCATGTTTTAGAAAAGTGTTTATTGTTATTTAATTGAATGATAAAAGGTAACCGTTAGATCTTATAATTGATAGATATCGGCGATAAAAAGTGAAGTTCTACTCACATTGCGTAATTTCCGTGTCTGTCAGCCATAACAAACACCGACCTGTGTATACACTCAGTGAAGCGGAACTAAGCTATAGAAAACAATCACAACACTTATTACCGGAATCTACATCAAGCTCGTATATAGCCAAAAAGTGACAAAAAGTACAAGGAACGTCAGGAACATTAAAAATCTTTGCACCAAAACTCATGAACTCTGCTATCTCGAAGACTCGGATAACTCGAAGTATTTTCGTGGTCCCATCGACTTCGAGTTAACGAGGTTTGACTGTATGTTGTAAAATAACTGCTGCTTATTAAATTTCATACTTAACTTGACACTGTTGTCTAGAGGCCACCTCATGCCCCTATAAAGGCATAACTTTGTGAAAAGGGGAAGTAACTAAACCTGATATATATGCACATCTACGATGTATAAGGGTTATTGCCATCAAATTTTATTATAATCCATTCAGAAGTATAGGAGTAGCTAGTACATCATCGATTTCCCAAAGACACACAAGTTTCTGGAAAGGGGAGATAACTCAACCTGATATAGATTACACACATTAGCAATGTTTAAGAATTATAGCCTTAAAGTATTATAGAAATAAATTCAACAGTTTAGGAGAACTAGCCGTTCCATTGTTGCATCTACAGATTGATGGATAGACGGACAGACAAACAAACTGATTCAAGTAAATCCTTCCCCAACCTTGTTGCAGAAATGTGATGTTTTTACTAAAATGAACATCTTAAATTCTGAATTTAATCATTTGGGCATTTTCATACATTATATAAAATACTTACTAAAGTACTTGATGCTTGATAATTCTGACATTTTATACAAAGATGATCTATTTATTAATATGGCTTTAAATCATCCACATTAACAATGGTGACTTTAACAGATGCAGATACACTGTGTCTATTTGGTTGTATCCTATGCTTACCTGGCACTACATCTGTATGTCTGATAATGAAAATTAGATTCTATATATAGGTAGGGGCTCTAATAAATGTGCCCCACCAAGTCCTAACTGACCAATGACAATGACCCTGAAACTTTTCATTACATGAAAATGACCTTGAACTGTGAATTTTTCAAATGATCCAAAGAATCAATGGGAAATTTATTTTGACATGATTTGACCTTGACCTTAAAGTGACCTTGACTCACCTGTTCTATAGAATATTCGAGTACCGAGGAGTGCTGCCAACCAGTCATCACCATCTGTCGACTATTGTCGTACATGTTAAGATCGCTGATGTACAATCCCATCTTTTCCAGGTCTGTCAAACCACTGACCCTGCCACACAATACAGTCATACAGTTATACTACCAGCAATCTCTAATCTACACTTAAGCGTTATAAAGAAGTATGTCAGTAAACAGAGGGGAACACATGAAGAATGCGTCCTTAAAGAAAACTGAAACTAGAACATGTCTATAAGACATAAATATCTTTTACTGTTATGATATTATTGGGTAAATATGGACCAAATCTGTTAAGACATCATGGAGATGTGATTAATACCCCCATCCCCACCCCTCTCATCCCCAAACCCACACCCAAAAAACAGCAGAGTGAAAGTGACCTTGATATTCCAATGGAAAATAAAGCAGTTAACTGAAATTACAGAGACCGTATGAAGACTTGACTTTTAGGTATGGTTATGAACCCATTAAAGTAGATTGTCTCATTTTGTTTTTTTATCTCCTAAACAGAAGATCAAGTTTCAAATAATCTTTCCTTTTTTAATCAGCAATTTATGTATCTATTGCATACATGGTAAAGTACTTTGATTAAGTCACAAAGATCTTAAATTTCCTTTTCAACATGTCAACTATATCCTATTAAAATATTTGATCCTCAAACCTTTAGAAATCTTATACACTACCAGGTAACTATGCAAGGTGTTGTGATATTTAGTGTATGTATGTTACACTGCATGGGATAATTTTTATCTTTTAAAAAAAGAGTCTCAAAGGCTTAAGCTCACAAATGATAATTGTCTGTATTTATATGATAATTTACATAATTTTGAATCAGGAAGACGATTGTTAAGGACTTGTATGCAGTAACATTGTTGTACACTGCTTTCATTTTGGTTGATATGAATGTATATAACACAGTGAGCAGATCACTGGTGTTACTGTCAAAATTGGTGATTTATTTACAGGACAAAGAGAATTTTTAAAGAAGTTTTAATTTCACTGACAACTATCTATTACAAATGCACTGTAATACTAGACATGTAGTTAAGTTGTCTTACTTACTCTAAATAGATTTTGTAAATGACAAGACAGATGAAACAGCAAAGTCCTATAGATAAAATGAAAAATATCCTGCTTCATGTATATCGTTACCTCAATCAATTTTTTTTAGAACATTCATGGAGTTTAAACAGCCAATGAATGTCAATTTACATGTATTAACGTATTATCTCACAAAACCTGTTCAATACCATTTACCATAAATGTAACACTACACAATTAGATAAGATAGAATTCAATGTGATTAATAGATGTCACCATTGATAGTAATTGCATGGTTTGAAAAATTTGCAGAAATGTTCAAATCTGACCTATAACCCTTTAACATTGACCTATAACCCTTTAACATTGACCTATAACCCTTTAACATTGACCTATGACCACTTTAATAAGAGGAGATATAGCATTTAATATTTTGATACTACAGGGTAAATATGAACCAAATCTGTTGAGATATTCTCATCCCCCCATAAAATGGCAGGGATGTAAAATCATATTGAGATTAGAGACCCCGAGATATCCCCCCCACACCCCCACAAAACACTTACAGGGGGGTACACAAGAAAACCATCATATTCCAGTCCTCCATGAACTTCACTTGTCCTCGTAACAGCACTTTACTTGCTTGTGGTCTTACCCCTGACCCCAAACTGACAATGGACAGTCGATGAACAGGGCTCCGATACTGGACTTCAAACATCACTCGCTGCAACCTCTTTATCTGTCACAGAAACCATTTTATATCTGATATTACCTAGCTATGTCTAATCAATTCAATGAAAGTAAGCATTTTAAGATGAAGTCTGATAGATCAAAAAAATAAAAACTTTACATTTATTTTATGACAATTTTTAAAACAAATTATTTCAACCCATATATATATCAATCCCTTTGTTGCCAACAATGGAAGTGCACGAGGGGTCTTACTGTGGGAGAGACTCAGAGTATCCAGGAAAAACGACATGGTCAAGTATCTTCATATCTTATCATACTACAAAGTCTTATCAATTTAGATATAGAAGCATTTAAAGACAAAACTGATGAATTTTGAAATGACAACATTTTATGACAAAGCCTGTGAATTCAGAGATGAAAGCATTTTAGGATGAAATTTGATAAATTATGAGATGAAAGAATCTTAAGACAAAGTCTGATAAATATAGAGATTAAAGCATTTTAAGACAATTGAGAGAAGATACAATTTTAAGACAAAATAAAGACAGATGAATTTAGTCCAAGAAATGATATCATTTCACAAAAATGTTAGCTAATGTAGATGTTTTATGGAAGAGATATTTACAATTTAAGATAAATTACCCTCGTATTCTATGTAGTTTCTAAGGATTTAAGGGAACAGCATAGAAATATCCGAGACTGTGATGGGTTATACAAAGTCCTTCCAGACTTAAATGGGTTAATCAAAGATAAAGGCAAAATGCGGATATTTACCAAACTGTCAACCATCTTTCAAATCACAAAATTTGTTTTCTCATGTGTTTAAAAGATGTGTGTGGATATTTTCACTTAGGTGATACTTGATCAAGACCATAGCTCCTGAGAGACTGTAACAAGGCATTATATCTGATAAATCTGAGACGAAAAGTATCGCGATCCACTTCAATAAAGTGCTTCAAGACAATGAAACCAGACACCGAAATCATTTTTATCACCTGCCAACAAAAATTAGTCCCCAAATGTGTCAAGAAAATCAATAAAGAAAACTAGCATCATTTCGTTTATCACTTATATTGGAGAAATTTGTGTAGAGTAAACATCGCTGTGCCAAGGAAATTGTCTCACAGCAAGATCAGATATTGATATTCACAAGCAAGTCATTAATTCTTATCGTCATCATCTCTCTTTGCAATTTTGATGGAAGTTGTCTTCTTCACATAGAATATATAAATATATCTGTTTCAATTTTAAATTGTCTTTTATTAGGTATTTAGCAGAGTTTTTGTTATTATACAGAAATAAATCACAACTGTCCATTGCAAAATGGTAAATACAATATCATAAGTACTGTATCCCTAATGGCATTCATAGACAATATGAATGCAGTGTAAAGCTTATAATCACATAGCATTTGTAAACCAATACGAGAAACCTGCTGCATAAACCTGATCAAAACTACAATATGTTTTATAAAAATCAAACTGGATATTTTTAAAATTATTTTCTAGAATCATATCTTCTGGAATAGTTGAATAATAGCAACTTGTCATAAAGATCTGTTAAGGAAATGTACTTTGATAAAATGAATGACTTTCATACATGAACACAAAATTAGCACAGAAATCAAAGTTGTCTAATTACATTGCTCCAAGTGCAGTCTATCAATGGTCTTCGTATCAGGAATCTGGTTGGTAACTCTGAGCCAATCAAACTGTCCGACTCCAACAACATCGGTAAATTGTTTCCCGTGTGTCTTATCACAAGATTCTCATCAAATACTATACAAAATGGAAATAACTGAAACAGAAGTTCTTACATCAATGCACAGTGTTAATGGCTCTTTCATCAAAACAGATTGGAATTAAGAAATATACTGCATAGAGTTATATCAGATATATCTCTATAGGTTAATAAGCCCATCAACATCTACTGCTGATGAGCAGAAATATAAATCTGAAAAATATAATAATAATGATAAAGTGGGATACATTTATACTTAAGTTTGTATTTATCATAACTAAAAGTATTTTAATATTTACCATCCAACATGGCTTCCCTATATTCAAAATATGGCATTTAGTACCAATTATCCAGTATTCCTATCATGTCATATTGCCATGTCTCATAACCAACAAATATTTTTTCAATGTCCTTTAATAAGCCCATTCCCTAACTTTCATTCAGAGGTTATGTTTACCGAATGTTAAGTCAAAAGTTATGTTAACCTTCCTTTTAGTCAAAGGTTATGTGTTAATCTTACTTTTAGTCAGAGGTTATGTCAACCTTACTTTAAGTCAGAGGTAAGGTTAACCTCACGTTTAGTCAGGGTCAGTTCACCTTACTTTTATTCAGAGGCTATGTTTACCGAATGTTAAGTCAAAGATTATGTTAACCTTCCTTTTAGTCAGAGGTTAGTTAATCTTACTTTAAGTCAGAGGTTAGGTTAACCTCACATTTAGTCAGGGTCAGTTCACCTTACTTTTATTCAGAGGTTATGTTAACCTTACTTTTAGTCAGAGGTTATGTTAACCTTACTTTTAGGTACAAGTTATGTTGACCTTACTTTTAGTTAGAGGTTATGTTAACCTTACTTTTAGTTAGAGGTTATGTTAACCTTACTTTAAGTTATGAGGTTAAGTTAAGGTTATTACTTTTAGTTAGAGGTTATGTTAACCTTACTTTTAGTTAGAGGTTATGTTAACCTTACTTTTTAGAGGTTATGTTAACCTTACTTTTAGTTAGAGGTTATGTTATGTTGACCTTACTTTTAGTTAGAGGTTATGTTAACCTTACTTTTAGTTAGAGGTTATGTTAACCTTACTTTAAGTTAGAGGTTAAGTTAACATTACTTTTAGTTAGAGGTTATGTTAACCTTACTTTTAGGTAGAGGTTAAGTTAACATTACTTTTAGTTAGAGGTTATGTTTACCTTACTTTTAGGTAGAGGTTATGTTAACCTTACTTTTAGGTACAAGTTATGTTAATCTTACTTTTAGGTACAGGTTAAGTTGACCTTATTTTAATCAGCGGTTATGTTAACCTTACTTTTACGTAGAGGTTATGTTAACCTTACTTTTAGGTACAAATTATGTTAACCTTACTTTTAGGTACAAGTTATGTTAACCTTACTTTTAGGTACAAGTTAAGTTAACCTTACTTTTAATAAGTGGTTATGTTAACCTTACTTTTAGGTACAAGTTATGTTGACCTTACTTTTAGTTAGAGGTTATGTTAACCTTACTTTTAGTCAGAGGTTATGTTAACCTTACTTTTAGTCAGAGGTTATGTTAACCTTACTTTTAGTCAGAGGTTATGTTAACCTTACTTTTGGTTAGAGGTTATGTTTACCTTACTTTTAGTCAGAGGTTATGTTAACCTTACTTTTAGGTACAAGTTATGTTAACCTTACTTTTAGGTACAGGTTAAGTTGACCTTATTTTAATCAGCGGTTATGTTAACCTTACTTTTAGGTACAGGTTATGTTAACCTTACTTTTAGTTAGAGGTTATGTTAACCTTACTTTTAGGTAGAGGTTATGTTAACCTTACTTTTAGGTACAAGTTATGTTAACCTTACTTTTAGGTACAAGTTATGTTAACCTTACTTTTAGGTACAAGTTAAGTTAACCTTACTTTTAATAAGTGGTTATGTTAACCTTACTTTTAGGTACAAGTTATGTTGACCTTACTTTTAGTTAGAGGTTATGTTAACCTTACTTTTAGGTACAAGTTATGTTGACCTTACTTTTAGTTAGAGGTTATGTTAACCTTACTTTTAGTCAGAGGTTATGTTAACCTTACTTTTAGTCAGAGGTTATGTTAACCTTACTTTTGGTTAGAGGTTATGTTTACCTTACTTTTAGTCAGAGGTTATGTTAACCTTACTTTTAGGTACAGGTTATGTTAACCTTACTTTTAGTTAGAGGTTATGTTAACCTTACTTTTAGGTAAAGGTTATGTTAACCTTACTTTTAGGTACAAGTTATGTTAACCTTACTTTTAGGTACAAGTTATGTTAACCTTACTTTTAGGTACAAGTTAAGTTAACCTTACTTTTAATAAGTGGTTATGTTAACCTTACTTTTAGGTACAAGTTATGTTGACCTTACTTTTAGTTAGAGGTTATGTTAACCTTACTTTTAGTCAGAGGTTATGTTAACCTTACTTTTAGTCAGAGGTTATGTTAACCTTACTTTTAGTCAGAGGTTATGTTAACCTTACTTTTGGTTAGAGGTTATGTTAACCTTACTTTTGGTTAGAGGTTATGTTAACCTTACTTTTAGTCAGCGGTTATGTTAACCTTACTTTTGGTTAGAGGTTATGTTAACCTTACTTTTAGTCAAGGTTATGTTAACCTTACTTTTAGGTTATGTTTACCTTACTTTTACAGAGTTATGTTAACCTTACTTTTAGGTACAAGTTATGTTAACCTTACTTTTAATAAGTGGTTATGTTAACCTTACTTTTAGGTACAAGTTATGTTAACCTTACTTTTAGGTACAGGTTATGTTAACCTTACTTTTAGTACAAGTTAAGTTAACCTTACTTTTAATAAGGTTATGTTAACCTTACTTTTATGTTGTACAGAGGTTATGTTAACCTTACTTTTAGTCAGAGGTTATGTTAACCTTACTTTTTCAGCGGTTATGTTAACCTTACTTTTGGTTAGAGGTTATGTTAACCTTACTTTTAGTCAGAGGTTATGTTAACCTTACTTTTGGTTAGAGGTTATGTTAACCTTACTTTTAGTCAGAGGTTATGTTAACCTTACTTTTGGTTAGAGGTTATGTTAACCTTACTTTTAGTCAGAGGTTATGTTAACAATACTTTCGGTCAGAGTTTATGAGTTACCTTTCTAGACTTATTACAGAACACACACAGTAAAACTAACAATGCTAGTATTCAAATTGTATCGTAGACAGTGTGACAAACTGAAGATTTTTAACTTATTGTAATAGTGCTGGCCAACTGCCAAATTTCAATTTTGTATTAGTTTATTGGAGAAATGTAAACAAACAGACAAATATGTCTGATGTTGAAATGCATACATCTTTATGACAGTGAATTCCACAACCTTTTCCAAGTACAGGACTTGAAAAAATCAAAACTTTTGTGACAAATAGAAGTAATTTAGCTTACAAGTACACTAAGTCAATGGTTTTAATGGAATACAAGCCATTTTAGGGATAAACATTTCAAAACAATTTCTTTAAATGTTGTAGAAAAACATGAAGTACAGTCTAGTAGTGCCTTAAAATCAATTTCTAGTTAGTTCTAGTTCTAGTTAATTAAAGTAAAAAGGTTTAGGGACCTCAGTTATCCCTATGTAGGTTTTTTGGTGCAAAAATAGATATTAAGAAATTCATATTTCTCTTGTAAAATATGGACTCCAGGAATTCAGAATTATGATTTTGAAATCCTTGCTAGAGATACATGTACATTAGAGTATGCAGTGACTGACAATAATCATTTTATAATTCTTGCTAGAGATACACCTACATTAGAGTATGCAGCGACTGACAATAATCATTTTATAATCCTTGCTAAAGATACACGTACATTAGAGTATGCAGTAATAATAATCATGTTATACCTCAAGGTTGTCATTGCTAAATCATTGCTGATAGTTTTGGTCCACTTTCATATCAAATACATTGATTGATGTGTGAATCAATTTCAAGATAATGATGTAAAGAAAAAAGAATAAAGTACAGTGACTTTACCTTAAATATAGTGTTGGCAGACAAGGCAGGGAACTCAGAGGGATAGAGCGGGGATGAGGCTCCAGCTTTCTCCCTAAAGGCACTGTTTGTGAAATTTAGACGAAACTTTGTGTGATAGCCAACATCTATTGAGCACTGTGTGATTTTACTAACAGTTACATTAATTCCGTAAAACTGAGTAGCACATTCACACAATTGGCCAATGACGTAGGGCGTAAATCCCTGGCGTCTCGAACGATAAACAAGGACACAACCGTTACCATCCTCTTCACTCACATTGAATGATGGACTATGCATGCGAGGAAAGCTGAACCGCATATTTTCATGCAAATTGTCAATCTCTTTTAAAAAGTCACGATAATGCCGTCCTGATATTCGAACAATTTTGTCATAACCATAATGACTGAAAAATTTGACGAAACACTGTCCAAAATACTCAAGGTATTCTTCAGGTGTACGGTCCCCAATCAGTGTGCTACAAGCTTTTGACAGATCAATCATGACATGGTCTGGGTAGATGACGTGCGTGGTAAAGACAGTGTTCTTGAGGCCAATGTGTTCCAGTACTGACCGCCACATGTGTTCTCCATGGTCAGTTTTTATGTAATGCTGGACACTCTCCAGTAACATGCCATACATCTTGCCCCTGCGACCCTTCTCTGACACACAGTGGTCAGCTAATGAAATCTGAAATACCAATGACAGCGAATATCATGAATATAAAAGAGTATGATAAGCGACCATTATGACCTCTCGTTGACCCCAGTTAAATGGTCATTATTAATAGAGAGACCATTAGTATAGCATTATTTTTTAAAACTCTCTCACTTAAATTACAGCAATTTGATACTCTCTACACTCCATTAAACCAATCTTAATATCCAAGGGTATCTCACGACTCGGAAACACTGAAAGACGTTAAATGGAAATCACACGTTACCCAGACTCATCTTTATTGTCTGATGACCTATACCAAATATTTTGCAGAAAAAAATATCAAAATGTTGTCATATCATGTTGTTTTATTCAGATGCAACAAGGGAGATAATTCGGTTTTAAAAAAAATGGACGTAAATATTTACACCATTATATAGGAGTAAAAAAAATCTGTTATACGGTTATGTTTGAAATTGATTTATTTCCGTCTCTGGCTGTCATTCTGTGACACATCATCTTCTCGGCTTCATCTGAAATAGGATTCTATAACAAAACATCTTCCCTACAATATTTTAATCAATATTGAAATTTAAGAATCAGGTAACAGATTTTATCAGTCAGGATCTTTATGGCTGAAAACATTGACCCTGTGGTAATTAATAGTGAGAACAGTATACAGATACATAGATATTGATTAAAATATTCATCTATTAGAACCCAAATATTTTTTTTTTTGTAACATTTTTTCTCTAAGCAAAGTTATTCACAATACATCTAAATAGTTTCGCCACATCTAGATTATTTTTACGAGAATTCAAATCCAAAAGTAATTGAATAATACCTGTTCACCAAATAAAAAAACCCAAATCTCTAAGCTCACCTTGTAACCAAAACACACATGCCCCTGAAATTATAGCACAGCATGTTCCTTTAAATTCCAAGCTTCATATAAACTGGTGGTAACATTAACGCTACACTGTTCTATTAATAGAGTTTGGCTATGTATCAGCAGAATTAGAAAATCCAAAAAAAATGCCTATGATAAGACTATAAGAGCCAGGTGGTCTTTATAAAGGGGTAAAATGCAATTTGAAATATGCTATTATCTAATAATTTCATCAGGAACTGACATTAGCACAAGCAAATAATCGTTTAAACAGCTCAATGAAAATTGTACACAAGGAAATAATGCCAAATTTCTACTTCAGTTTCCAATGGTCTTTCAAAAGTGACTGTCCTTTATACCCAGGTAAAATGTCAAATGAATATACAATAGTGTAAAATTGGGAGGTCTATATACGCAGATAAAATGTTAAAAGAAAATTGATCTTTTAAATGAGGATGGCCTTTATACACAGGTATAACACCAAAAACCTATTTCTGTTTGTCTTTCTAAGGTAGTGGTCTTTATACACAGATAAAACACCCAAAAAACATTCCAATGGTGGAGATCTATATATAGGTAAAGTGCCAAAAAAATAATAACAAGCTCCCTTTGATCTTTACAAAGTGGGCGGTCATCATACACAGGTAAAATGGAAATGTTTCTAGTAACTTTTCAGATTTGACTGACCTTAAATGTGTAAATGCCACTGAAAATGTATTTTTTGCACCTATGAATAGATGGTGACTTTAAGTTGACCTTTATACACAGGTTTGATATATCTGAAGAAACTTATTTTTGTGGATTTTTAACAGATGGTTGACTTTTCAGGGAAAGTTAGTTTAGGACATATAATGATATCAGGAGTCAGAAATTGGTTGATTAATCTGCAGATAACTGATTGCTGTATGTTCTAACTAACATTGTTTCTTTATAAGCAGGAAATCACCTTGTTTAAAGATAGAAATGAAATGCATTCTAGGTGGTAAGTATATATCCTGTACATCAACTGTCAACCCTGTAAAGAATCCCCATTTAGAATTTCTGATTTCTTAAAACTATGTAAAACTTAATTCTATATTCCATAAGGCTTATCAGTTTTTCACCAGACACCAGAAACAGTGTTTAGGGCTGAAATCACATGTAACTAAAATCTCCCACTGCTATGAAGGCTGAGCTGTTTCACAGTGGCTGACCTTTAACCAAGTATTGTTAGCTTAATCAAATATACCTCAACGATGCAAGTCAGACTTGATTTTTTCAGCAACCTTGCACATAAAATCCTATGAATGTGTTACAAATGTATCCATATCAACATTTTCTGTAATTGATAATTATTTTTAGCACTAAACCAAACAAATGTACATCTGGCCTGTATCACTCACCTATATCCACTTAAGTCGTGATTTCAACCAATATAAGCAAGAGGCCCAGAAGGCCTGCATTTTCAATATTTAAAAAATATCTTTAAAAAACAATGATTTACATACAGGAATTATTTCAAGTCAAATTACGTCAAAGTAGATTTTCAAGAAAATCTCCTTTTATCCTTTTTTCACACCTAATCACTGGTAATCTCATAGTTGAGAAAACCTTGAGGATAGCACTCTCAATTATGCACAAGGTTTTAATTTACAATTTCAGGCAAAGATCTGAAGTGTGTTGTTTGATTTCAGGAATCTGATATCACACACTACAGGACTGTCATGGTTTAAATGTGTCATTGGGCAAGACACCTCACTTTAGTTGCACTGGATGGCAAGTAATGGTCCTCCCATATGTTGTTCATGAAGTTGTCGCCAGCTTCTATATGAAGACTCCACCTTAAAATTACTCTAGCTGATCATTGTTGATAAAACAAGCAAACAAATACCAGTGTCCAGAGTTAAAATGATCATTTGAAAATATTGATAATACTTGAAGGATAGGATTGTGTGTCCTATTTTGGACTCTGTTCCTCAATCCCAAAGAGAGCTATACAATTTCTTTATAATAAATTCACTTGTTGTTTCCTTATTCCATGCTATATATATATTAATCATTTCTGAAGAAGCAGCTTTTCAACCCTGTACATATATAGTCTTTTTCTCCTGCCTTTGTGAAGGTCTGCACATGCCATTAAATTTATATAAAGTTTTTTCCACCAATCAACTAGTCATTGTCAACTACAATTAAATTTCCATTTCTCGGCTATATATTTTGCTGCTCTTATGAATGCAACAATTTCATATGTCATTAAACTACATTGCCCAAGGCATAATAAATGCTAGATTTTGTCAAAATCCATTTATCCATTTTTGACAAGAAGTTTTTGTAAAGTATACAAAGTAGACACCACAAACAAACAATATATGGAATATAGTCCCAAAACTATAACATACATGTTTGTATATTCAGCTCTATGGACCAAATATGGTCATCATGTTCTTGTTAACAGTTAATAATCTTGAACTAGCTGAACTCATTTAGTGATAATATCAGTGATAAATACTGAACAATCTTTAATTTTCAGGAGGGATTTATTTTCGTTGAGTTTGTTGGTACTTAAAATCCATCAATTCATTTGTCCACAAAATGATAAACTATTAAAAGTTAACATGGATCACAGTTTGAGAGGATTTAGTAAGCAAGGTTTATGCACTAAATCAAGCACCAACAATTATGTATATTTTTGGAAAAACCACAAAATTTTAACACCACAAAAAATTTAATTTCATTGCAGACTTTTTTAAGACTAATAATGTAACAAAATGCATTATGCTTTTGTACAAATAAACATGAAACATTTCAAAATAAAATATAAATATTCAAACTGAATGTATATGTGTAGATTATCAAAATTATGTATAGTTTGATTCATATATATACACCAAACTGACAGCAGTTGAAATAAACTGATCAAAAAGTTGGCAAATTGTCAAGTTAAGCTCTGACTATGTGTTATCAGCGGAATGAAAGTAGGCATAAATATATTTCCCTTCAAAAACAATGCAGATCTATTTTTCCCGGGAAGAAGGAATGAAAACAATAATTTGAAATTGATAAAATATTATTCATTCTGAAGAAAGATATAGAAGCAGTACAAATAACATATAGAGCATAGAATTAAGTTCTATTTTTGTATACTGTAGAATCAGTCATTTTTGTAGGTTATTTATTTTCATTGTTTCCTGTGTTGGTTCCGTAAATCCACAGAAAACCATGAAATTTGAGCCCCATGAAAAAAATTATTTTTATTCTTACAGTAGAATAATATTTGATGCTTAATGGTTTAAAAGCACCACAAAGGAACAATGTGATTAGTGTTGTCATGTTGTAAACAGCAGTTTACATCACAATTAGGTATGCTTTAGAAATGAAGGTGATTTTAGACAGTGTAATTACAGCAAAATCTGTTAAATAGCTAGCAAGCATGAAGGCAAAATAATAAACTACTGGTTGTGGCTGTTCAGCAATCTCAACATCATCATATTTCCCTACTGTCTGATTTTAGCAGGAAAGTTTTCTGTAAATGGGCCCAATTTAAGCCAGTGGTCCCTGATTTATGACAAACATGTATCGAACATGACAACAAGGTGATGAATATTCGATCAAATGTCTCTTTTAGTTCAGATTGAAATATTTTTTATTTCAACTTTACTGTTTTAGTGAACTTCTTAATAACAACATGCATACTAAGTATTTCTGAAGTTCACTATCAGCTCCAAAAAGCTATCAAACTGTAATCATTTGTAATTTTTCTAAAAATAGGAACAGTGATCTTAACCTTGGCCTTGACCCAACAACCCTAAACTAATACAAATGTACTAGTCCAAGATAATTTGAGACTTGATAAGTGTGTGAAGGATGATGAAGATTCCACACAAACTGAAGGCTGCCAGAGTGTTCACAAACTTACATAGATGCAGGGACAGACAAATGCACTGACAGAAAAAATATATTCTATATTTCAGTTTATGCTGTGGTGACATACCAACAATACACTATACACACCCATAAACAACTGATTTGTGAGTACAACACAAGTATTACATAAAATCAGCTTTATCAATCAATAGTTGTTAAGTCCAAGTTTAATCCAAACTATATTTTAGCACTATATACAGGCTGTTATGTATTTTATTGTTAATGGTATGGAAAGTTATGATTTTCTTTGATTACAGTTTAACTTATCAAAATCTACATGTACTTAAAATCTACTTTACTACTCTTGTAGTAATATTTCTATCACTTCATAATACTACTATCCCCATAGTAACACTACTATCCCCATAGTAACACTAATATCCGCATAGTAACACTACAATCCCTGTAGTAACACTACTATCCCCATTATAACACTAATGTCCCCATAGTAACACTACTATCCCCATAGTAACACTATTATCCCTATAGTAACACTACTATCCCTGTAGTAACACTACTATCCCCATAGTAACACATCATCCCTATAGTAACACTACTATCTCCATAGTAACACTGTTATCCCCATAGTAACACTACTATCCCCATAGTAACACTATTATCCCTGAAGTAACACTGATATCCGATTAGTAACAATACTATCCCCATAGTTACACTATTATCCCTGTAGTAACACTACTATCCCGATAGTAGCACTACTATCCCTGTAGTAACACTACTATCCCCATAGTAACACTACTATTCCCATAGTAACACTACTATCCCCATAGTGACAATACTATCCCCATAGTGACACTACTATCCCTGTAGTAAGACAACTATCCTGTAGTAACACTCCTATCCTGTAGTAACACTTCTATCTTGTAGTAACACTACTATCCTGTAGTAACACTCCTATCTCGTAGTAACACTCCTATCTTGTAGTAACACTCCTATCCTATAGTAACACTACTATCTTGTAGTAACACTACTATCCTGTAGTAACACTACTATCCTGTAGTAACACTCCTATCTTGTAGTAACACTCCTATCTTGTAGTAACACTCCTATCCTGTAGTAACACTTCTATCTTGTAGTAACACTACTATCTTGTAGTAACACTCCTATCCTGTAGTAACACTCCTATCTTGTAGTAACACTCCTATCTTGTAGTAACATTCCTATCCTGTAGTAATACTTAAGTAACACTCCTATCCTGTAGTAACACTCCTATCCTGTAGTAACACTCCTATCCTGTAGTAACACTCCTATCCTGTAGTAATACTTCAGTAACACTACTATCTTGTAGTAACACTCCTATCCTGTAGTAACACTCCTATCCTGTAGTAACACTCCTATCGTGTAGTAACACTCCTATCCTGTAGTAACACTACTATCATGTAGTAACACTCCTATCTTGTAGTAACACTCCTATCCTGTAGTAACACTCCTATCCTGTAGTAACACTCCTATCTTGTAGTAACACTCCTATCTTGTAGTAACACTCCTATCCTGTAGTAATACTTCAGTAACACTACTATCTTGTAGTAACACTCCTATCCTGTAGTAACACTACTATCCTGTAGTAACACTCCTATCCTGTAGTAACACTCCTATCCTGTAGTAACACTACTATCCTCTTGCAGCACTTCTATTGCTGTTGATGACATCCACTTATTTGTTACAGCTACAAGATCTCCATATAGATATTCTCCTCCTCATAAATATTTTAGATGCTGTAACCAGACTCATTCGACTGCCATCACGGTGAATGCATGTAAAGAAGTTGTTCAGAATATGATTGATTTACGCCCGTTTTGAGGAAAAATATTCAAGTTATTTATGTTATATTTCCAATCCCTCGTGACACGTGGTACATCAATTATATCTATAAAAGTGACAAGATATTTCAGATATGATAAAAGTTTTGGTTTCCAATGTGAAAATGCCACAAACTACGGATATTTGTACTAAGATGTGTGTGTGTATGTGATACATACTAAAATGAGTGACTTTGTTTCGATAAGGTACATGTAAGTGCTTATTAAATGCGTTTAACAGAAACAAATGTTAAACACTGGAGAAGTGTCTTCTATACATGTATGTGAACAGTTATTTATTTCACAAGTTTTTCATGCAGGCTGTGTGTATTATCTCATACTTATCTGTCAATAAGCCCATGCCTGGTAATAAGCCCACCCAAATTCATTACCTTTCAGTATACTGTAGAATTACAGATAAATACTGCAATAACAAAATTGTAACCGGTTGTAAGTCCTTCCCCCATCAAGCTTTGAAAATCCAAGATCAATTATGGCATCCCTGGGCTAACTGTAGGATAAAGCTGTACAGAAGATAATTATGTAATGTATATGTGTCACAAGTGTGTACACTGCACATATGTGTAAATTCATGTGTGTAGTACACATATTTGACATAATGAATATGCTTCACACATGATTTTTATGTCTGCATATGAGTAAACATGTACTTCACCTGTCTTAAAAAACATAGGTGTGAATTTTGCGTATAAGCATATGTGTGCATTATTTGTATGTGTATTACACATGTGTGACATTGGGACCTACTGTAATATGGTTGTGATCCTCCATGGCTTACAGCCTCCCCACACTGCCTTCTGATGCTACATCTCCATGGTAACTATCCAAACTGTGTCTGCACTTCCTGTTGATGGCAATTGTAGAGAGATAATGGCCTGGCGCCCTTTCCCCATCTCTCTGTAATCTTAAACACTTTACTGTCTCGGATTCATCTCACTGGTAAATTACATGAATTGTTTTAACGTGTTAACTGGGGGTAACGGAAGCTTCTAAAGCTGGTATGATTATGAACTCTTCTATTAACTCCGAGTAATGGAGACTATCAAACTTACCCACAATCTCACAATGGGATAGTCCAAAAGTGATATTTCTCAATGAATTTGAAATTTAATGGAAAAGTTTCATTTGTCATTTTTTTAATTATTATTATTTCAAAATAAAAATTATAACAATTCATAACTGAATTTACAGAAATAAAACTTCAATATTCAGCAACAAACTACAGACTCATCACATCATTATCATCTATTATTTAATCAAACTCTCAGGTCAGCTAAATGACTATTATTGCATTTTCTTTTCAAATATCTTCAATAAAATTAAGGTAACTTCACCATTTTCAGTTTTACAAAATATTTCTTGTTTTTATCCTCTTCAATAAGCATTCCTTACAAGTTATCAAATTCATCATTTCCTACAAATTTATATCAAAGATGTTTTAATTCTTTGAATTTTGAATATTTGAAAATCAATCAACAACAATATTCAATTAAAGTATAAATGATTTGTCTGCTAAATAAATAGCATCATTTCTATCATTTTTCAGATATCATGCTGTTTTCCATGAATCACAAAATGAGGGATTATTTTGCCAAAAGGGGCAGTAACTCTTGACCGGGGGAGTATATTCTTACCACGGACTAAGAGATAGGTATATTCCACTTAATCACAGTCGTCTTTAGCGGTAACTCAAACATGGATCACAAAAATGATAAATAAATAAACATATATGATATTACGTGTTCATCCTCGTGGAACAAAACAATAAACAATGAGATGTAAACAAACCCATTCTTGACGTACTCATCACCGGACTAAGTTTTCGGAACGTTCATGTCGAAAGCCTGGATACCATTTGAAAGTCGACAGCAACACTACATCAAAGTAATTCGACATGGTTTTTTTCTTCTATGGCTGCGACCCCCTCTTAGATTTAATTACCCTACAGAGTACACCACCCCTGTGATCCATGGAATCTTAACGAAATACACTGTAACCGACACACGTTAGTCAATGCTAAATGACAGTGTATTTGCAAGTCACCGGGAAAAAGCTTATATATAGTAACGTAGTCAATGATGCGTAACCGAAACAGGTAGGTAACTAGTATTCATATGTACATATATAACAATACATCTGTATAATATCTAGAGTTTCTATTACAAATGAGTAATGTAGCATTTTGTGAAACGAAATTTGAGAGAGTTTATAAAGAAAAGGAGTACATATGGAAAAGGTATGCTGATTGAATGGGTGATCCTCAGTTGTCAAACTTCCAGTTTTTCACAATATTTTTTGTCGTTATTTGATTTTGTTTGTCGTTGAATTTTGGTGTTAGTGTCATCGTCCCAGCTGGTTTTGGACAGTTTTTGACCAATACTGATTTTCCTCGTTCTTGGTTTATCGTCGGTTTCGGCTCCAAGAATGACGAAACAGCTGTACGATATATTTGATCATGTCATTATTTTTTGCTGTACTTTTTAAAATTCTAAATTTGTATTGAAATGTGTTGTTTATATGTATGTATTATTTTTTGTCAAATGGAAATGTTGACTTTAAATTCATGAACATTTGTTTAACAACTCGACATTGCAGTCTGGAAATCTGGGTTTAAAAATTGTGATAAAAAAAAGTTAGATAAAACTTGAGTTGTTTGCCTACTATCGAAGCAACAACTGGGAATGAATTCCACTTTCCGACTCAGATTTTTTCAAGATGGCATCAATGGCGCCATCTTGAATGCGGTACAGTCCATAACTGCACTTAGAACCAATTATCTATGAATCCTATAAACCACTAATTAGTGAACGACAGCAAGATTTCAAGATGGACGCCATGTCGGTCATTTTGAATGTGGCACGGTTCGTAATATTTGTGACTTTCCATTGAAGAGAAATATTGACACTGTCAAATTGGCGATCACGATGTCAATCTCCAAAGTATTATGAACATGAATGTCGGTTTAGTACGAACTAAGGAGCATACCGTGCTACCTAACGAGGTTCTCATGAACATTTATGTAGCATCATACATTCATGGGAATTATATTTTCGCTATTCGGCGGTACATTAAATTGAGGGCGAAAATTTAGTCCGTGAAATAATGAGACACGTGTTACGAAGATGCCCTTTTACATCGTTAAGATATAGTTAGGTCGTTTAAAAAGAAAAAGCCTAAATTTTGACTCACGAAATTTACCAGATTACTAGTACTCATACACATCAAGTCACTGTATCTTCCTTTTCTTCACATGATCGATACGAGCGGTATCATAATCATTCCAGAATCCTGTCTGGGTATTTTCTGTGATACAAACAAATGCGGTATTTTCCAGTAATTACAACATTAATGACTGGTCTATACCACGTCACTGTTGGTTCCTTTTTCATAATATCGTTAACGAATCATTAAATTATCTTGTCATAGTATCCATGCTCGTGAAAACTAGTGATATATACTGTCAGATCTTTGAAAGCAAACATCATTATTGCGTGTTATATCCCAATTAATATATGATTCCTTGTACAACTATGTCCTGTCATTTACAACGACCATTAATGCCATTAAAAATAGCTAATTAATGTTAACTACATATTTTGATGTCTTTTGTAGATTTGAACTGAAAATAAGCTATTCATTATCCACATCACATTTCCTTATAATTGTACAGCAACAATAAAGACGTCGTGAATGACAGATATCATATATATATATATATACATGCAGTGGCATTACCGGACAAATTAAACAGGAAAATTGTCTCTAGATATATACGCCCTGCAGCAACACTTGACTTGATAAAATCAAAGTGTCTCACACTTTTCAGGGTTGCATGCTTATTCATCCCCGACTTTAAAAAATAAAAGTAATTTATACCGTGAGAGGAAGCAGTTTCCCTAACATGTGCTATGAACATCATCAAAGACATCAAAGCTTGTCGATTTCACCGTCATGCTGCTACGCGATAAATTGATGCGTTGCACTTTAAATGTGTGTACAGTGTATTTCAAATATCCAGAACTAGTTACACCAAATGTCACGTACAATGGCTTCGATCCTTTATGGTAGCGTATCAGGATGCTGACGGGAGACTCTGCATTTTAAAGACATCTTTGTTTAAAAATAACACGAACATTCACGAGAGAAGTACAAAATTTTCTCATTAAAGGACACTTTATTCACATACCAAATGGTGGCCATCTTGGATTTCATTCCACTAAAAATGTCTTTATAAGTGAAAGTGATGGAAATATGTACAATCGTCACACGGATTTATCGTTTCATCGCACGACAATAAATATTTGATCCCCAATAATAGTACAGTTAAATCATTGGGGTTATTTTTTAGGGATGGGGTGGGGGCTCAACTTTCGAGCTTTTTAAAAATATCACTATTTCGCGGACACTTGATTTTAGAGAATATCTTGTGCTAAATAAATATAGTGATAAATATCAACCTTAGCAGCCACAGTTTCGTGAGCATACATTTGCCTGAATAAAACATCTTTTAGTCAACAGTATTGTACAGTTTAAGAAGCTGGCCTGCCATATTTTTTTCCGGGTTAAGTATCATAATGCATGTAGTCAATACTTTGTATTGAAAAATCCCCGCTCGCATAAATTGTAAAATAATAGATAATCTATGTAAAGCTAGATAACACCAGACCTTGCGCGGGAACTTGTTGAACAGCTGTTACCGTATGCGGGGTTGTGGATGCAATGCTATCAACCTTTGTCAAAATTCACCTTTAGTTAAGGTATCATTAAAACAAGGCAATAAATAATGCGACAGGTGTGGTTTTTATTGAAACCTTATTGTTGTGTAGAGATGATATTGACGTAAATATCAAAGAAAATTATTTCACAGATATCTCTTCCATGCTGAGTAATTATTATTTTAATTCAAGTTTTTAATTTCTCATTTTATCTGTGATCAAAGTTGTCTTGAAATGTGACACATATCTACCTATGCAGCGATTGCTTTGCTTGCTTGTTTGTTTGTTGGGTTTAACGACCAGTGTCATTTTGAGTCAGGGTCTCCTTGAAGGAGTTGGTGGCTACCTCACTGAACAACATACGTGAGGCCCGTCTTTTGCCACCCAGAGCAAGAACGGTGATATTTCTTGTCGAAGGACACAACCATGACAGCTCAGACTGTTTCTCAACTTCCTGAAACACACAAACCACCACGTCTAGGGAGCATCGAACCACGCGCCACACCGTCTGAGCCATCCATTCAATTTCTTTATTCCGGAAGCCTTATGACTTATTAGATTCAACAATGTACATGGAGTATTATAAAGTTCGAGTGATATCTATTCATTCGTACACCCTAGCCTATGCACACTCTGATACCTTAGCACACTTAACCAACTACATAAGTACTTTTGTAATTTCTCGCACTTAGAACCTATTACACAGGAGAGTGATTGAACAACAATATTGGTAACGTTAACAAAGATTGTAAAGAGAGATATTTTACAGTGCTTATATACGTCGTTTAAATGCTACATGTAAGAATTTCCCTAATTACCTATTTCTTTGACACTATTGACACATAGTAACTGGATAAGATCAAATACGCTAGGTTTACGCAAGTAATACCATTTCAAATATTTAATACGCAAATATGAATGAAATGGACACTTTAAAATAAACTGAAATTCGTCTTTAGTGTCATAAATATCTCATAAGGTACAAAGTCAATTTGCTTTGGCAGTGTTGGTAGATCTTCCAGCTTCTACATTAAGTTTACGTGACGACAATCTTATTCGTGTTTTTCATTATACCGATGGTCAATATGTTTTCTTAAGTAAAATTACATCACAAAATCATCTATCTGATGTTTGTAGAGTTACGAATACTGCCTAACAGCTCCTGAATGTGGATTTCATGAAATTTCTTAATCACCTTGTATAGTACTTTTTTATCATAACTATCCCATAGGTACCCTTACCCTGATTTGTCTAATTCTTATTTCATACTTACCATCCGATTATCGTTATCTAACAATCTCTGATCGTAAAATGTTTTCAATACACGATTTTTAGTATCAACTATTCAAGGGGCCCTCTGCCGTAACTCACTACAATAACATTTCTTTCATGATATTTCATTGTAACACGTTATCACTTTTACAATCACTGCCAGTAAAGATAGCCAATGGTAGGAAACGGTAAAGTTTTTGAAAACTTTAGACTTCCTTTGAATATTGACTTACCACTGTGTGCGAAATAGAATTCATTCACAACTGTTTTGTTGTTAACTTTAATGAAATGCAGCTGCTGTCTCATTTTTGCAAAAAAAAAAAAAAAAAAATAAATAAAAATTAGATATCTTATGTAAAAATGGAAATAGGATATTCTCCTGCGAAGAAATTCCCGTGCAACAACAACAACAACAACAACAACAACAACAACAATAACAAATCATTGTCATAATCACAACAACTGAACATCTCGACACAAAATTTCAATGACTATTTGTCGTTCAGTGTTTTGGATGACAGTCATTTGCCGCGAAAGTGTAACACAGCAGCAGGGATACCGGTAAATATTCACGGTATTATAAAAATAGAAACGCTATCGACCTAGCGAAACGTCAATTCCGGACAGCATGCTGTTGTGCAACAACTGTTCATATTACATCACTGAAACAAATGTGATTTAGTAAACATACATATCTCTTGATTTAGATTTTCTGAATGACGTAAAATTGTCGATATTCGTCATGAAACATCATAAAATGATTAAAAAAAAACAATCAGTCTGACGCTGTCCACATTACCAGACGCCGAATTACTTGTAATTTTCTTCTAAAAATATCATTTTACGACATGTACGCGATTCAACTTAATAAAGTGTTAAAATGACAAATTAATACCTCGTGTGATATTTCTTTCATGTCTTCCTGTCATATGTTGCAGACAAACTGTAAAATTGATAAGATTTGTGGCATTGAATCCGATCATTACTTTTTGACTGTGAAGTTAACTGGACAAACCAATCTTCGTCGAGACAAAGAAAACACAGATAGAGAGGAACATTCAATGTCAAAATGGCTGAAACAGGTTGCGAAACATAGGGGAAAAGACAGATTTACACTTACATAGAAATCCTTCAAAAAGTTACAAGAAAATAAAACGGAGTGATTGACGATACCCGTTTTGTAAATCTTAATCAGTGAAACAAACAAATGTTGAGTTCTAAAATTAGAGTCCGGTTTTTAGCAACGAGGTAGTAGATACAAGCATCGAACCCATTGATATCGCGCAAAGGGTGAATGTGACTATGAAATATCCTTGTAGTCTCCATTCATATGTCAGCTGTCAAACGCAACATGTTAACACCGATGTTTGTGGAAGTAGAAACATTACTGTCTAGAAAATGTAAATTCTCAATAGGAAAATTGAATCATGCTTACCGTACAGGGAAAGTTACTATTGGTTTTAGAGACTGACCTAAACAATTACCGCCGAGTTTAAAAAGTTTGAATGATCTATCGCAAGTCTCGCCAACTATATAATCTGCACTGGCATATCAACAACTCAATCCGCCAAAACTAGCACGTGAAATACCGAAAAGTTATAGGAAAGGAATGCTTTAGATGGATAGAAAACGATCCCTCCACGATATACATCCTACGTGCACGTGTCCCACCCACGCCACATGCACACCAAAGTACGGTTCGTCCTGGATGCAAAACGAGAGTTTCAGCTGTAGCTGTTCTGGGACACACCTCTGATTTTGAATTCGGTTATGTAATATCCAAAAACTAGAAACAATAGGCCAATTATCATCAATTTTATATTAAATCAATATAGGTATAAAACACATACTTTATTTTTTGTTCCATTCTTCATGACAGGTGTGTGAGGGTGTGTGTGTGTGTGTGAGTGTGTTGGCTCTCAATGTAACGATTTCGTTCCGTTTAATTTTCCATTCGAAGCTGTAATAAAATTGTTAAACCAGTTTTCCAATTTATTGGACACAATGTCATCCTTTACGTTTTAACATTTGTCAGCTCTGAGTGATATATGTTCATTGCCTTATCGATTTCAAATTCATGAAGTGACTTAATTGTTCAACTGCGTTTTTAAAATATGGTTTGGCTTCGTCTTCTTTGATTAATGCCGAAAATAAAGCCACAACACTCTTAAAAGCCTATATGTTTCAAACTGCCAGCAGTTCTTAGTGATATTTACGACACCGAACAAATTCGTATGAATGGTGATCAACAACGCAGAAATTGTATCCCTCGCTTGTCAGAATCCTTTAGTAATGTACTCTGCCAAAAGGTCAAAGCGGACATAACTATCGATTCTGCATGCACACTTACCGTACCATCGGAAGGGAAAAATGATTGTGCTAGATTTCAGACATGATCACCGTAATCCCGGAACATGTGTCCATGTAGGTTCCCGGTTTCCCGTCAGAGTCCCCGATCTCTCTAAAAGCCGTCCATGCACATGTGACTTGGGTGATTCGCGTTGAACAGAGACCTTTTGTACACTGACCTGAGAGAGAGCTTTGGTGAATAGATTCACTATAAATTCCAGTCCGTCTATTTACGTGAGGAAGGTCAGACTAACACATCACCGGCGACGGAACGTCGATTTTAAGTCACGTAATGTGATCTCGCTATTAAAAACTACATTAGACAACTATTTTCCTCTGATGATACTACATGTCTCCAAGATGATATAAAACTAAAAACAATCGTTGATTTCACTCAATTTGTTTATTCCCTAAATCCGCATTTGCGAGTCTATAATTAAACCATTTCTATAAAAATGGCAGACTAATATAGCATGTTCAGGTAGGCGACAGTCGGCGATATTCCATCAAGTGTACACATGGGTATCATACTGGTTCCACGGAATGGCCTATTAACATGATAAAGTCTGCGGAGAGAAAGGTCGTGTACATATGTAATGGTACGCTTAATCAATAACACATTCTCCTAAAGCATTGATATGATATATAGCCATCTAATTCGTCAAATGTTATTCATTATCACCTGGAATATCTTTCCCGCTTCAGAGAAAGTGAGAGAAACAGGATTGAGGAGAATGCATTAATACCATCGTAATTCGGTTTAGTGGGTATTTTTGGGCCTCCTCTGGCGCGAGGTGGGTGGAGGGGGAGGTGTGTGCAAAGCGAAACGCGGGGCGGGAAAATGTCACATAACGTTCATCTTGCATTTTATGCTACCCATGTCAAGTTGTGTTTCCAAGGAAACTGAGAAACAAAGACGACATGCAACGGACCTCCCGTATGTTGTACAGTGAGGTGGCTACCGGCTACTACAAACAAGACTCTGGCTTGAAATGACCCCGGCTGTCAATGGGGTGATAAACCCAATAACAACGTAATCGTGGATGCTAATTGAAAGAACTGGATTGGCTCCCAGTTAACCATCTTGAATTTTAACGGTAAAACTTTCTTTCAAAACGCCTTGAATTACTAGTAATCTTTTCTTGATTGTTCATGTTCAATATTTTGAGGATAAAATTACCTTAATACATAAATGAGAGCATTTATCAACTTTCTCTACTAGTATATCTTTTTATTGATTAGGAAATGGTTAGCCTTGATCCTTAGATATACAACCATGTTTATAACCATTCATAGGAACCACGTGACACGCCAGAGTGGCTATTTTTGTATCCGTGTGTTATCATACCACGAGGATAAAAAGACGGATAAAAATGCACGCGCGTACGATGACGAAATTATCGATAAAATGTTGAAATCGAAACTAATTTTGCTGAAATGCTCGATAAAGTATATATGAATAATTTACCTGTATAGGTTTGTTCCAATAAAAACAACAACAAAATATTTAATTCTGTAATTAAGGCATTTCCATGTTAGTCCATTTCTATTCCAACCAAAGGCCAGCTTATTTATAACGGTTTTTCCTTTAAACTATTGGCTTTTATCGACTTTCAAGGTCACCAAGGGTATAAGAGTCTCATACGTCTTCTTTCATAAGGCCAGAAACGTGCTGCAATGAAGGACTAGTTTGTCTGAATGAATTACCTTGACCCACTTACTTTCGATGTCACAGAGGTCGAATAGTCAAAATCTGTATAAACTTCTCCAACAAAATTTTCTCTGCGTAAGCTGAGCAATACAGGCGCAGTGGGCCTCTTGTTTAATTTTATAGGATGACGGACATTTTCCGCGTAAACATCTATATGATTATTTCTATCATCGATATGTATATAAACCTCATCCAAGCAAGAACTGATTCATTATTAACGTAAGTGAGTCGTTCCTCTACCATGAGAATGTGTCCATTATATTATACGTTCCGATAAAACAGCTGTTCGATTTGACATCGTTTTCAATTAATGACGCGGAACACGGAACACATATTACTCTAAAATTAGTTTCACGATAGGCGGTTAATCTATATTTCATTAAGGACTTTTCCCCCAGAACTCATTATCAATGACATGTATGTCGGGACAGTCTGGCTAGCGTTTATGTAGAGGTTTCTGTTTTCTTGCAAATGCGATTCCCAAGAGAGGCAGAAGAAAAGATTAATAATCCCGAGCACTTAACTCTGTCACGAGCTCTTGTAGTCTATTAGTGTTTATGAATATTCATTAATCTTATCTGGGGTATTGTTCACTTGTATTAGTGTAACAATTAGAGAAATACAAATTAAATAATTGCACGTGTTAATTATTTTTTCAAGTAGAGAGTCTTGAACAAGGAAATTATTTTGAGCATTGAGAGCACACGGAACTCAGTTTTTACTCTGGGTTTGGTGACGACTGGGATCTTTTCTACACCAGACGAAGTGTTATTATCTTTGATGAAGAAATGAAGCGAAAAATCTGAGAGGGAATGTCCTCATACGATTTGGTTGAAATATTATGCAGCAGAAATTGCTTTAGACGATCTGATTATTTTGAACATCAATCAAGTACGAAACTGACATCAATAATACTTGGCGTTCGTTTATAGAACAAGAGAAATGTGGCGTGCTTTGTGACATGTAACATGAAAGAAAAATGTCTTCCTCCGACACTGAACCTCGGCCGTCCATTAATTTTACGTCATGTTAAATAACAACAGAATATCATTTTGTCAACAGTCTCATTTTAAACAAAATCGATAAAGAGAGAAAAAATAGTCTGAAAAAAGAATAAGGGAATCAGGTGTTACGAAAAGGTAAGTGTCTGTTTCGATGACGACACCAGAAACGTCAATCAATGTTTGAGATGTTTCCGCTTGGTTTTCGAAATCGGGATCAAATTTTGAAAAAACAAAATGAAACCATTAAATATACTATCCAGTAGTATGAGTAAGACACATCTTACAAAAAACAGAACATTTCCCTATGAGACCATGATGGAAATTCCTTGGCATGTGTTATACATTCTCACGTAAGCTGTTGATGCGGAAATTACATTCGGAACTTCGTGGAGAGATATTTTTGTTGGTTGCGTTATAAGCAAAGAGTCTCGAGTGTCCTCATTTTCAATTTTTTTATTCAATGAACGTGATTACAAATTTATTGTTACAAGACATTATCACAATCCAAGTAAGAGGTGAAATTGAAGGAAAGGTCACGCGAACTCTTCGATACAATGTCCACAAAAGAGAGACACAGCTCGTTCCAATTGGTAGTCTGTTGGAATATCTTGCCGCCAAAATCAACAAAACTATATATAGTCAGTCAGAAATTTAATCTTTTTGCACGATTTCATCCTCATCTTGACTTAAGATTTTTTCCCGACATACACCTAGTGTTGTTCACAGCCGTATGCTTAAGATAAATTTAAAGCTTTATTTTGTAAAGAAAAATTCAAAGCTTCCTGCAAAAGTCACATCATTTAAATTGGTTGATATAGACTGTTACATAGATTTTAAAGTGTAAAGAATGGTAGTAGGAAGCTTGTATAATGACTGGGTTGATGAACTGGTCAAGCTAGCAATACATGATGATGCAGATCCCAGTCATTTACCGGTAATCAGGAAGACTGCAATACTGAAACATGAGTAGCTGTACTTTTGCATCTTGTGTTAAGTTTGTTGGCAAGTAGGAATTCTTAGATTAACGTCGACCTTCAGGTCAGGAACTGTTTTGTCGTTATCCAGACAATGAAGACCACGTTTAGAACATGTTTCACACATATAATTATGTCGAACATCTCTCGTCTCGTACATGGTAGCAAGTTGAACAGCTAGAAATGTTTTTTTTTTTTAGGAATTGACAATGCCCATCAGGTACGCTGATTCCTAATGGTTCAGATTCTATGTATAGATTAGCACAGACTGATACGTTTAAGAATCGGTCTGAAGGCATAAACGGATATCGTTCATGTTATTTATGTTATTTGAGTTTGAAGTGTTTATGATCAGAGTAGCGCAAATTTCCACTGAATTAAACATAGACTTTACACATTTGGACGGATGAACGTCCTACTCATTCTGCAAGAGGCTCCATGGGCCTGCATCGCTTGCCTGATCATCAATGTGTTTTAAAAATACATTGATATTTCACACCATTGTCATTCAACGTATTGGACATTTAGAAGTCGTTTGAAGATTTTCATGAATTTGAGCCATATGACATTGAATACAGGTCAAGGTAATTCCTTCTCCCATGCTTTGTCGAACTTTTCCCCAGGGACCTATCAGCCCAATACCAAGATTCTTGGCCATTTGGTTAATCGGAAGAAGTTAACCCCTTTGACCGTAACTATAGGTCTAGATATTTCTTTTTCGCAAACATTGTCGGTGTTCATTCTATTAATATTCCATCAACATCGTGATTCTTTTTTTTTCAATTTGTCTGAGCGTTTCCGCAAATTTTGATCTTGCAGATGGTTCAAGGGCCATTTTTTCAGATGAGATTTGAAGGTTTTCACAACTTTGACCGCTGTGATCTTAGATATGGACCAAGGTTACTTCTGTTTACAATCTCTATTTGGCTTCATTTAAGGGATCCCAGCCAAATATCATTCTAGGCCTTGTTATTTATCAAAATAAGTGTAAAGGTTCTCACTTCACAAATTAGACCTCTGTGAACTTAAAAAATGGTCAAGGTCATTCATTTTGTAAATGTCAGGCTTCAACAATTGTACCTATCAATTAAATGTCATAATTCTAGTCCTTTTGGCTATTCAGAAGAAATCATTTGAAGGTTTCAAATACTCAAATACATCTGTATCAATGTGTTTCAAATTTAATTTCATGAAGGCTTGATCCATTCAAATGCAGTTAACATATAGTAGACAACACTTATGATGCTCAAAACATATTTTAGATATTTGTCAATGTTATATGAATGACCCGGGAATATTATCTGACCCATTTATGAGACAAAGAATATCTCTAATGTATGTTCACAATGCATGTCACTACGTGCTGCATTCCACTCCTTGTTCAATGGAAGTAACTATAAGTCAGCCTCTACAGAATTGGGGGTTTCATTCTGTGTCCTGAACTAAGGGGATGTTGAGACCAGAATAGACCTGGTGTTCCCATAACTTAGGATATTAATCTTTACCTTTTATTTCCTGTCTGCTATACTTCTTCAGTTTTATGCCCCGCAAGTGAATTGAGTTCATGCACCATAAGAAATGGGATTTAAAAGGTAGCTCTGTGATATACCTTCATCAATTATTGGAATATATTTAAAATCCCCTGTTTTTCAGTTGATTAGAAATTGTACTTTAAATTATGTACAGTAGTTAAGTTTTATTTTTACGGAGTAATGATATGGAAGTTTCTTTTTCGTGATTTCAATGATGTAGGGAAAATAAAACTCAGGGATATATAACCGCTGTACAAGAATTTGTAACTTCAGGAAGTCATCATTTATTTTAGATAACTGTAATGTGAATTGACTTGTAAAATATCTTAAACATTACTTTGGGAAGATTGTGTTGAATTAATTGATGGAATTGTTGTCATAAAAACTTGGATACATGACATGTTAAAATCTGTCTCACCAAAAGGACTTAAAGGGCCAGAATAACATTCTAGGGAGCACACTGAACCCAACAGGTGAATACAAATTTGTCACATTTGATATATATGTAACACAACAATAACAGTTGCATTTTTGGATTTTCTGTTATCTATTTGTATATTTCTCTTTATTCTTATATCACAGACTAATTTCCCCGACTACCCAGAAAATGATGAATTGCCACTTCTACCTGCCAAGTTATTTATGTCTGTAGTTTCACACATGCATATATTAGAAGTTATGTCTGCTGAGCAGACACCAGCAAGGTAATGGATGTTCTCTCAAGCTGATATTGATCCTGAATTGGTCTAGAGCACCTTTGTATAAATAGGTATTAAGATCAAGCTTTCCGGAGACCTTACTCTTTATTTACAGTGTAGATGTCTTACCCCTGGGGTAAAGGAAGGTGACATGTACTTTCAATTTCTACTCTTTTGCGGTCGTTAGAGTCTCCCAATTCAAAGACATCATTATCAAAACTCATGTTTTCAAAGAAATCACATATTCTCCTATGTAGCATGCACTTTTAGTGGTCCAGAACATCCTCAATTTTCCCCGGTATTGATCAGTTTTGCTCTCTGCACACCTTGAACATGCCGTGGCAAAAATCAAAGGCACAAGTGAAGTAATTTGATTGATTCCAGGAGAAAGAAAACTGACCAATCACAGACTGATATGCTCCTTTTGAAGAGTACAGAGGAGTGACAACCAACTTCAAAGCCATTACAATATACTGTTATGCAAGCTGGAGACTCGTTTGAAGTACACCACAGGATGTCTACCCCTACTGTGTCTAAATTGATGACCAATCAATAGTGAAAATCCTACCAATACAACATTACAAAACTTCTTAACTTCGGTCTCTTCGATCAATGAAACTCATATCCCACATATCAATCTGATACTGGTGTATCCTCTCCATTTATCAAAATATTTTCACCATCTCTAAATTTATCTTCAATGATGATAAGATCGTGTATTGTTGTTAGAAGACCTTTTGATGTTTTTAGATATGCTAAGCATGGTGCATAGTAACAAGAGGCCCAAGGGGCCTTAACGGTCACCTGAGGAATATATGTCAATAATCTGGGGATTTTAAAATGTTGAAAAAATGTAACAACACTTGTGCAGGACCATGTGTAAAACATCTGCACCAAGTTTGAACATGACCCACCCAATGGTTCTTGAGAGGAAGTCCATAATGTCTTAGCCAAACAGAGGCCAGGGTGGCCATCTTGGATTTTGAATCGCCCCAAAAAGTTAAAACACTTGCCAGGACCTTGTGTAGAACATTCGTATCAAGTTTCCCTTGTTCCCCCTCCTGGGGCCCCTATTGGGGCCACACTTTTTTCTTTGCAAACTTGAAGCGGCTTCCCATGGGGATGCTTTGTGCCAAGTTTTGTCAATATCCATCCAATGGTTCTTGAGAAGAAGGTTTTTACATATGGCCCCTTTAACACCCCTTATGGGTCCCAAAGGAGACATAATCACTTTTTTCAACATAATTTCATATGTACTTCACTAAGGGATGCTTTCTACCAAGTTTGGTTGAAATCGGTCAAAGTTGAATTTTTTACCCTTTTTAGCACCCCCTAGTGGGGCCGTTTTTGACCCAATTTTTTTTCATTTGAAAACTTTGTAGACCATGCCATAAGGACCCTAAATATCAAATATGAATTTCATCTGACTGTTGGTTCATGAGAAGAAGATTTTTAAAGATTTACCTAATTTTACCCCCTTTTTCCCCCTCCTGAGGCCCCTATTAGGGCCACACCCTTTTTCTTCACAAACTTGAAGCGACTTCCCATGGGGATCTTTGTGCCAAGTTTGGTCAAAATCTATTCAGTGGTTCTTGAGAAGAAGTCGAATATGTGAAAAGTTAACGACGCACGACGCATGATGACAGATGATGCTTTGATTTTTAGGTCGCATGAGCCTTCGGCATCATCATGTGTTTAAATGTGACAGCTGACTTAAAAAAAAACAAATATTGTTCTTAAAAGGAATTACATCAGGGTCAGAAGGTCCAACATGGACAGTGCTCAGGCTCTAACAGTGTATCCACATTAGGAAGCAGTCTGTCCAATGACAGATCGTACAGAGGGCAAAAAAATGCAACCTCTTTGGAATACATAACAAAGAGACTGACCCACACAGGGCTCGAACCCATGGCCCATAGGTGGAGGGCTAGTGATAAAAGACTGTCAGACACCTTAACCACTCAGTCACCATTGCACCAGTCAAGTGTATCACAGTGATTTTGTTAACAAACATATCAGTTGATTTATCTTGATCCTACTATTTGTATGTAAACATCCTCTTCAGAACAGATAATGTAATAATGATATAATCATATCGTTTTGCTATCATTACCTCTCTTTGATGTTATACCTAGAAGCCATTAATCATGGTTTCCTATCTAAAATAAAGGAAAGTATTATTGGTCTGTACTCTGAGTAAACTTGGAAACCCAGAGGTAGTGAAATTAAAATTGATAAAGTACATTAAGCCACAAAGCTTTCCGTCCATAAATATCATGATTCAAGAATTTCTGAAGATGAAGATTGTTTCATTATAAACCAGTTTTAACGGCATCAAACTTACTGACCTCTAGTGATAAAGACTCCTGTCAAAGCCAAATCTTTTTCTTGTAGAAAAAGAATGTACTATGGTACATTCTACACAGTTATCATAACGGCCAAACGGCTGACCTGTAAGTAGTTTGAATATCCCTAGAAATATCCAAGGACTTTTCCATCAATTCATTTTATCCTACTGATCACCCTATATTATAACTTCATATGTTCATTTTTGTCAAGATATAATATTGTTGAAACACATAATGTTTTCGTTTGCTTGAAAAAAGTTGTCTGCTCTCTTCACAAGATCAAATATAGATATACATACTATGTAAAATGTGTCTATTACAAAACAAAAGACTGGTACAGTAAACATTCTATTTACACAGAAAGATTTATTAATGTAATAAAGCTTCACAGTCAAAGTAAAAGTCTTGTAACCTTGTATATATAAACATATCAATCTTATGTGACGATTTTCTACTGACAACTATTTCAGTCTGGTCATTTTTTAACGATCTTTCATTTCAGTTTCACACAGTAGCATCTGATAAATTTAAAGGATTCAGAAGTAAACAATGGAAAGTGTCTTCACTTTTCCCTCTTAATTCCTCACCGTTCACTTAATATCAGACTGAATGTTGAGTAATAAACTCCATAGTAGATGTCTAATATTAAACTCAATCTCAGTCCTAGAGAAATGGTATTGATAGCTTCCTCTTCAGTGTATGGTCAGAAAATGACCATAAGCCTTGACATTTGATTTTATTTTCCTTTCTCCATGACTAATGATATTATCTGTAAATTCTCCAGTGAAACAGTTGATATTCAATGATAAACCAATTTAAAGTTACATTCTTGTTGATATTCAATTATAAACCAATCTAAAGTTGCGTTCTTGTTCTTTTCTTTGCATCTCCATTTGTTTAGAAATATCGTCCACTTTTCTACCCAGAAGAGCTGAAAAGAAATTTGTCAATCTGAGAAAACAACTTCAAATTACCATGTAATGAAAGAACCTTCATAACTTTTTACAAAAATAATCTTATGGTACCTCTTATTATATCAGAAGCAGAAAAAAAATAACCACACAATATTATTTGATATGAAGGGTGAATATAAAATTACAATACTACATATCAGTATTATATAACCAGATTTAGTAAACTTCTGTACTGCCATACATGGACATGTTATACAAGAGTTTATTATAATAGGACTATTTCAAGCTAATTATGGGCCCCAATTACCAACTAAAATTACTTCAAATTTAAGCCAAACTCCAAAAATCTAAGCCAAACTCCCAAAATTTGCAATTTCCTTATAAAAATTTCCTTCTTAATTCACCAGTTTTCTTCCAAAAATGAGACAAATAATATCCCCTGAAGATTAAATATAGCACAATGCTGCGTGATTTTGTGAGTATGAACACATTAAGAATAATTCTAACTCCAGCACACCAATGCTATTTTCTGAGATACTAAATTACAAGAGACAGTTTTCTATTTGAGATAACAGTAAATGTATCCGTCTTTTTCCTTTATTTTAGAGTCAGAAAATACATACCTGTATTTTGATCAATCCATTGTAAGGAATCCATGTGCGAGTTTAAAATTTTTGTTATTTGTTGTGTCTGTAACAAGAACAATTTTGTACATGTTAACACAAGTTTACCAATGGTGTCAAAATTTTTTTTTTTTTTTCTCGCTAATATTCATTTTCAGGATTCTTTTGTAGTGACTAAGAATTTCAAGTAATTGGTGATTTCATAATTCACACAAGCTGTGAAGTTTTTGCTAATATACATAAAAATAATATAAAAGTTACCCATATGCACACAAAATTGACTAACAAATACACTCTTCTCTCCAATTAAGACTATTTCAGTAAAACATTTACTTGACCCTCGGACTTCAAAATAAATCACACCTCTTTATGATAAGGATTCCTTTCTATTACTTTGAAACAAATTATGAATTGAAGTATATGGGTGGTATCATTATTTAATCTTTAATTGTTCTTTTGAAACATGCGTCTTTTTCCTTTTTTCTGATGATGGTGGGCTAAGAAGTGGTCTAAATAATGACTAAATAAACTTAAATAAACATCTGTGGTATTCTGTTGTACATTTAATCAGGGTTTTCCATAAAAGCCGGTTGCCTGCCAATTTGACCGACTACTTTGATCATTTGGCCGCCTACACCAATCCAATTCTGTAATAATGTTCCGTACACGACTAAACGTACACGACAGGCCAGCCCCCATTCTTTCACTACACAGCCTACTACTAACAACATTATGGAAAACCCTGCATTTTAACCTTGTCTCACTGCAGATAACAATCTGTTCTTATTTGTTGTATTCTGTTGTACATTTTAACCTTGTCTCACTGTACATAACAATCTGTTCTTATTTGTTGTATTCTGTTGTACATTTTAACCTTGTCTCACTGTACATAACAACCTATTCTTATTTGTTGTATTCTGTTGTACATTTTAACCTTGTCTCACTGTACATAACAACCTATTCTTATTTGTTGTATTCTGTTGTACATTTTAACCTTGTCTCACTGTACATAACAACCTATTCTTATTTGTTGTATTCTGTTGTACATTTTAACCTTGTCTCACTGTACATAACAACCTATTCTTATTTGTTGTATTCTGTTGTACATTTTAACCTTGTCTCACTGTACATAACAACCTATTCTTATTTGTTGTATTCTGTTGTACATTTTAACCTTGTCTCACTGTACATAACAACCTATTCTTATTTGTTGTATTCTGTTGTACATTTTAACCTTGTCTCACTGTACATAACAACCTATTCTTATTTGTTGTATTCTGTTGTACATTTTAACCTTGTCTCACTGTACATAACAACCTATTCTTATTTGTTGTATTCTGTTGTACATTTTAACCTTGTCTCACTGTACATAACAACCTATTCTTATTTGTTGTATTCTGTTGTACATTTTAACCTTGTCTCACTGTACATAACAACCTATTCTTATTTGTTGTATTCTGTTGTACATTTTAACCTTGTCTCACTGTACATAACAACCTATTCTTATTTGTTGTATTCTGTTGTACATTTTAACCTTGTCTCACTGTACATAACAACCTATTCTTATTTGTTGTATTCTGTTGTACATTTTAACCTTGTCTCACTGTACATAACAACCTATTCTTATTTGTTGTATTCTGTTGTACATTTTAACCTTGTCTCACTGTACATAACAACCTATTCTTATTTGTTGTATTCTGTTGTACATTTTAACCTTGTCTCACTGTACATAACAACCTATTCTTATTTGTTGTATTCTGTTGTACATTTTAACCTTGTCTCACTGTACATAACAACCTATTCTTATTTGTTGTATTCTGTTGTACATTTTAACCTTGTCTCACTGTACATAACAACCTATTCTTATTTGTTGTATTCTGTTGTACATTTTAACCTTGTCTCACTGTACATAACAACCTATTCTTATTTGTTGTATTCTGTTGTACATTTTAACCTTGTCTCACTGTACATAACAACCTATTCTTATTTGTTGTATTCTGTTGTACATTTTAACCTTGTCTCACTGTACATAACAACCTATTCTTATTTGTTGTATTCTGTTGTACATTTTAACCTTGTCTCACTGTACATAACAACCTATTCTTATTTGTTGTATTCTGTTGTACATTTTAACCTTGTCTCACTGTACATAACAACCTATTCTTATTTGTTGTATTCTGTTGTACATTTTAACCTTGTCTCACTGTACATAACAACCTATTCTTATTTGTTGTATTCTGTTGTACATTTTAACCTTGTCTCACTGTACATAACAACCTATTCTTATTTGTTGTATTCTGTTGTACATTTTAACCTTGTCTCACTGTACATAACAACCTATTCTTATTTGTTGTATTCTGTTGTACATTTTAACCTTGTCTCACTGTACATAACAACCTATTCTTATTTGTTGTATTCTGTTGTACATTTTAACCTTGTCTCACTGTACATAACAACCTATTCTTATTTGTTGTATTCTGTTGTACATTTTAACCTTGTCTCACTGTACATAACAACCTATTCTTATTTGTTGTATTCTGTTGTACATTTTAACCTTGTCTCACTGTACATAACAACCTATTCTTATTTGTTGTATTCTGTTGTACATTTTAACCTTGTCTCACTGTACATAACAACCTATTCTTATTTGTTGTATTCTGTTGTACATTTTAACCTTGTCTCACTGTACATAACAAATTATTCTCATTTGTTAATAGATTTTTCTTCAGTTGTGTCAATTCCCTCAAATATTTTCAACAAACTGAAGTATTCTACAGATAGTCAGATATCTTAATGATGACGACAATGTCACAGCGAAACATTTTACAAGCTTTATTCTACCCTGCTTGAAAAATTTCACTACAAAAATGAATATTCTAATCTCTTGACCATGCCATAAATGCATCCATTGTAGACCATGAGAAACAGATCTATAGATGCTACAAACTAACCAAATCCAAGATTCAGAATTGTCGGTAACCTACAGTTCTGATGCCCACACTCTGTGTTAGAGGGTCAAGACCATAAGATATTTAGTAGACACTTGAGAGTATGTCAGTGACTCCTAAAATAAGCTTTTACTTTTACATTTGAAAGGATATGTCTATTTTACAGGGATCACTCTTGAGTAAAAATGCCGATGTAAACAGAATATCCTGATACACAATAGAAGGGAGAACTTACCGGGTCAGAGTTATCCTGGTTAGAGTTGGTCATGTTGAGGTGGTCTATAATCTCTTTCAAGTCCTGCACCATTCGCTTCAACTGGGCATCCACATTCTCTGCCAACTGATACCTAAAGACACGAAATATATAGCAAAATGTATGTCATTTGTTTTCCTTTGTACTAACCAAAACTCAGATCAGCTAAAAATATCAGTAACCATAGGCAATGGCTCCATGAACAGCCAGGGTCAATAGCCGGTGCTTTCCTCACAGAACATCATGCAGGAGGTGCACTGCATGCTAACTAGGGCCCTTATGGTTATATGCCTCGCCTAAACTAAAGATACAACAATGTGCCCAATGACACAGGAACTACAGTAGAGGACAATCTGTGATCTCCACTTACTGAGATCAGGAAAACTGTCCCTGGTAAGGATCAAATCATGCACTTCATATCTTCAACTGAGGCGTAAAGTCCGATACCCTACCAATTGAGATGTTGTAGTACTTACAAAAATGGGCTCAGTTACTTTATATATCTATGAATTGTTTGAAGATGTTAAAATATTTGATCATTGCGACCTTTTGAAACTGGGCCAACATCATTTATATCAGCAAACTTGACAGCATCTTATCCATGTGTTTTACTTGCACAGTATGACATCAGGTTTCGTGATTTTTCAGAAGAAAATGTTCATAGGTTTTAAACCCTGTAATCCTGAAAGTATGATATAACAGGGCAGTAAGATGCACCACATGTGTGACATATACAAATCCATAAAGCCTAGTTTGACTTACGTATGCTCCCGTTCCAAGTCAGCATGCTGTTGAAAGTTGATGTTGGGCTGCTGTTCAACAGACTTCTCCAGTGGGGTCAAAAGGTCAGATAGTTCTTGCTGTTGGGACTTGATAAAGTCCAGCTCATGGTCAAGTTTCTGTTGGTCGATCTTCACTCGCTCCATATCACTGTTCAAGGCAGAAATCTGTAATACATAAAAATAAGATTTCATGAAACATACAGGAGCAACTGTTCATATTTTGATGGAGATGGAGATAAATATCAAGTAATACAAAAAGAAACGGAAAAAATCAAGGTCTAACAGCACTTAAATCAGCAGAATATATAGGTCACAGTGACTTAACATTTGATAGTAATGAAGCACTCTGAGATATGTCCACTTTACTATGGTATACAGCCAGGAGTAGACAACTCTGAGGTAGAGTTTAATATTACTATGAGTTGATCCAAAGTAATGTATATCTCTTCAAAACAGTTGACTAGTCTCTTTGTAGATACGAATGCCCCTGCATTAATAAATAACGTGATCTTTGACCTTATAACACTTTAATAATAGGTCTAGCACTTGATGTTATGGTACTATTAAGTAAAATGATCTTAAGCTTATATAGTGAGGTTATCAGACTATGACAATGATTCTAAACAGGATGCAACGGAATGAGACATGGAAAGCACTATACACTCCCTCCATCTAAATTGTCTGGAGTCACACTACAAAATGGTACCTAGACAATTACCGTAAAAACCTGCGTAATGTGCGAAGGTACTTTTAGGGTGGAACATGGTAATAAAAAAAAAGCTTCTACTTGCATAATGTGTGCACCCAAAAATTCTGTCGAAATTAATTTCCAGGAGCCAAGAAATTGATCTTGGAATGTTCAGACATCAGACCAATAATATAAAGTCCAAAACTTGAAAGCATTCTCTTCAAAATTTGTTTTCATCTCATTTACTGACTTTTTAATAACCTTATGTTTAACTACAGCTTAATATTTGTGCATCGTCTTGTTTATTTTCTTTAGACATCAGACAATTTTCGCTGTCATTCACTTACCTATCCAATTATCCCTTAATTATCTTACCTACACAAGCACTTGTCTTCACACTACCCCTAATCGACAGTGTTCAGTGTCGAAATCACCGGTACAAGTCATTATCTATCTATTCATAATCAAACCAGGTAAATACAATCTCCAAGAGTCAACTTTTCTTTTGTGTCTCGCTGTCACATCGAGCGTGGGCCAGCTGACATAAATTGAGGTCCCAAATCTGTTTACGTAGGCAATTGGTATACAGAGTATAAAATGAAACTACGCAGAATGTACTGTAGACATGCTTATGTGTACTGTCAAAAGAAGAATAGTGTTTCTTTACACATTTTGGTAAGATAATCACACAAAGACTATTCCTTCTTTATCATTAGACGATATATGCTTTATAAACATCAATAAGATCAATAAATAAGGAATTGAATCCATAGTCTGATGATAAGTCTCAATCCACATTCCACATACTAATATGTTAACTCTAACTTCCACTAATACGCATGAAAACAGACATGTGCCCATGGCTTCTGCTTCGTTGGGATAACTGACGTGAAGGAAAATAAAATGAAACCTGTCAATTTCTTAAGACAGTTGAACGTGTAAGTGTTTCCAAAGATAATTACATTATAATCACCATATTTTCAATATCCCAAACAGGTCACTGTCTTTGTAAATCATTAGTTTTCTGTCTGTCTAGTTGCTATCACGTTTTCAAACAATTTGTCCAGGTTTTGCATGATATTCACACGGATTGTTTGCATTAATATATACAGTAATTATCTTATTCACTATTTTGATTCATAAATAAATCGTAAAATCCTTTGTGAGACAGTTTTGAGTACCGGATAATCCTAAAAAAATGATGGTGGCTAAAAGAATCTTTGATTTTTCCATGGAAAAAAACTCTTGAAAATCCAACAGCTAGGCAATGTGCGCACCCCAAACTTTGGACTTTTATTTTCCAAAAACAAAAAACATCCACATTATGTGGGTGTTTATGGTAAGTCTTTTATCTTAGATTTTCTCTGCAAGTTAACACACCTTCTCGCCATTGTCTATAAGTAACCGGTCCCAACCGTTGACCTGTGTGGCTTGCTCCAGGAAGTCCTTCTCCTGTTTATCCAGCTCTGACATCCATTTGTTGATGTTGTCCTCCAGTTGCTGATATGTAATCTGTTTCTGTGTAGCTCTGAAACAATTCAAGGTCAACATTCACTTAAAACAGACAACAGGTAAACGTTCCAGTATAACAGACAACAGGTGAACATTCCAGTATAACAGACAACAGGTGAACATTCCAGTATAACAGACAACAGGTAAACATTCCAGTATAACAGACTCTGACAACATTTGTAACAGATGTTGTAAACATTCCAGTATAACAGACATGTAACAGGTGTAACATTCCAGTATAACAGACAACAGGTGAACATTCCAGTATAACAGACAACAGGTGAACATTCCAGTATAACAGACAACAGGTGAACATTCCAGTATAACAGACAACAAGTAAACATTCCAGTATAACAGACAACAGGTAAACATTCCAGTATAACAGACAACAGGTAAACATTCCAGTATAACAGACAACAGGTAAACATTCCAGTATAACAGACAACAGGTGAACATTCCAGTATAACAGACAACAGGTGAACATTCCAGTATAACAGACAACAGGTAAACATTCCAGTATAACAGACAACAGGTAAACATTCCAGTATAACAGACAACAGGTAAACATTCCAGTATAACAGACAACAGTAAACATTCCAGTATAACAGACAACAGGTAAACATTCCAGTATAACAGACAACAGAACATTCCAGTAAACATTCCAGTATAACAGACAACAGGTAAACATTCCAGTATAACAGACAACAGGTAAACATTCCAGTATAACAGACAACAGGTAAACATTCCAGTATAACAGACAACAGGTAAACATTCCAGTATAACAGACAACAGGTAAACATTCCAGTATAACAGACAACAGGTAAACATTCCAGTATAACAGACAACAGGTAAACATTCCAGTATAACAGACAACAGGTAAACATTCCAGTATAACAGACAACAGGTAAACATTCCAGTATAACAGACAACAGGTAAACATTCCAGTATAACAGACAACAGTAAACATTCCAGTATAACAGACAACAGGTAAACATTCCAGTATAACAGACAACAGGTAAACATTCCAGTATAACAGACAACAGGTAAACATTCCAGTATAACAGACAACAGGTAAACATTCCAGTATAACAGACAACAGGTAAACATTCCAGTATAACAGACAACAGGTAAACATTCCAGTATAACAGACAACAGGTGAACATTCCAGTATAACAGACAACAGGTAAACATTCCAGTATAACAGACAACAGGTAAACATTCCAGTATAACAGACAACAGGTAAACATTCCAGTATAACAGACAACAGGTAAACATTCCAGTATAACAACATTCCAACAGGTAAACATTCCAGTATAACAGACAACAGGTAAACATTCCAGTATAACAGACAACAGGTAAACATTCCAGTATAACAGACAACAGGTGTACAGTCCAGTATAACAGACAACAAGTAAACATTCCAGTATAACAGACAACAGGTAAACATTCCAGTATAACAGACAACAGGTAAACATTCCAGTATAACAGACAACAGGTAAACATTCCAGTATAACAGACAACAGGTAAACAAACATTAAACCAGTATAACAGACAACAGGTAAACACAACAACAGGTAAACATTCCACTATAACAGACAACAGGTAAACATTCCAGTATAACAGACAACAGGTAAACATTCCAGTATAACAGACAACAGGTAAACATTCCAGTATAACAGACAACAGGTAAACATTCCAGTATAACAGACAACAGGTAAACATTCCAGTATAACAGACAACAGGTAAACATTCCAGTATAACAGACAACAGGTAAACATTCCAGTATAACAGACAACAGGTAAACATTCCAGTATAACAGACAACAGGTAAACATTCCAGTATAACAGACAACAGGTAAACATTCCAGTATAACAGACAACAGGTAAACATTCCAGTATAACAGACAACAGGTAAACATTCCAGTATAACAGACAACAGGTAAACATTCCAGTATAACAGACAACAGGTAAACATTCCAGTATAACAGACAACAGGTGTACAGTCCAGTATAACAGACAACAGGTAAACATTCCAGTATAACAGACAACAGGTAAACATTCCAGTATAACAGACAACAGGTAAACATTCCAGTATAACAGACAACAGGTAAACATTCCAGTATAACAGACAACAAGTAAACATTCCAGTATAACAGACAACAGGTAAACATTCCAGTATAACAGACAACAGGTAAACATTCCAGTATAACAGACAACAGGTAAACATTCCAGTATAACAGACAACAGGTAAACATTCCAGTATAACAGACAAGTAAACATTCCAGTATAACAGACAACAGGTAAACATTCCAGTATAACAGACAACAGGTAAACATTCCAGTATAACAGACAACAGGTAAACATTCCAGTATAACAGACAACAGGTAAACATTCCACTATAACAGACAACAGGTAAACATTCCAGTATGAACATTCCAGTATAACAGACAACAGGTGAACATTCCAGTATAACAGACAACAGGTAAACATTCCAGTATAACAGACAACAGGTAAACATTCCAGTATAACAGACAACAGGTAAACATTCCAGTATAACAGACAACAGGTAAACATTCCAGTATAACAGACAACAGGTAAACATTCCAGTATAACAGACAACAGGTAAACATTCCAGTATAACAGACAACAGGTAAACATTCCAGTATAACAGACAACAGGTAAACATTCCAGTATAACAGACAACAGGTAAACATTCCAGTATAACAGACAACAGGTAAACATTCCAGTATAACAGACAACAGGTAAACATTCCAGTATAACAGACAACAGGTGAACATTCCCATAACAGCAACATGTTAACAGACAGGTGACAACAGGTGTTACAGTACAAATATCATCTCAAAAATTATACAGAAAATGGGCTTATCATGATATATGCAGGATGCTCTAATCTGAGTGTTAAAACAGATAAAAATTTCACAATGTGCTCTGCTACATGATAAATTATAAAATTCATAAACTTATCATAAACTGGCCAATTTTCAGAAGCCTCTTAGGACTCTGATCATAAACAAGAGGCCTAGAGGCCTTGATGGTCACCTGAGATAAGCAATGTTGAATATAAAGGTTAAAGAATAGTTATCAAGTATCATGAAACAGAAATTGTGACAATGAATATAGACAGTGTCAATACATGCATTCCATCAAAACTGTCATCCTATACTGATAATTCTTATTAAGTTATTTCCAGTGGGAAATAACAAACATTACACTCAAAAAAAAATTTTTTTCTATGAAAATTACAGTAAAGTCTAAAAAAATTCCTCCTCAGGAAGAAATGTGAGACTCATTTTAGTAATTAAAACACCTTAAGATGCTTCACTTCATGAAGAACATTTGATTCTACCATATCTGGGTCTTGAGAAGAAGATTTTTGAAATTTAAGTCAGTTTGACCCCTTTTGGCACCGCCAATCAGCCCCAGGGGGTCATTCAGGATCAAAATGGGAATACCATCAAGCCGTCACCTTCACTCAAAATTCCAACCAAATCTGAAATATTCCCAATGGAAATTAACCAAATTATGTTCAAAAATCTAGTTTCCCTATACAGAAACCCTGGGGCCATGAAATTCACAACTTTGGTAAACCTTCTTAGAATGCTTCCATTCAAGAAGAGTATTTGATTCTACCATATCTGGGTTTTGAGAAGAAGATTTTTGATATCTGAGTCAATTTTGGCCCCGCCCCTCAAGCCCTTGGGGTATTGGGACTGTATAAAGAACAGTTTTGAAACTTTTGAGACTTTGTCTCAGGTGACCTAAAAATGTCATGGTGGATATATATGTACTTTGAAAATTATAGTAATGGATAATTACGTTGTAGCTGTCGCTCCTGTTGGTGCTGTGAATCCTTGTACTGTAGTCTTTGGTGCTGAAGATCCCTGGAGAGTCAATCCCGTAGCAGCCGAAGTTGTAGCAGCTGATGTTGATGGCAATTTCAGTCCTGTGCTTGCTGCAGTACTAACCCCTAGTGTCAGGCCTGTAGAAGCTTGTGTGCTCCCTCCTAATGTCAGACCTGTGGATACAGCAGTGCTGCCACCAAGAGTGAGACCGGTAGAAGCAGGAGTGCTGCCAAGAGTCAAGCCAGGTGTACCAACACTGCCAAGTGTCAAACCAGGTGTACCAACACTGCCAAGTGTCAAACCAGGTGTACCAACACTGCCAAGTGTCAAGCCAGGTGTACCAGCACTGCCAAGTGTCAAGCCTGGTGCAGCATTACTGCCTCCAAGTTTCAGGCCTGTAGAAGCTGGAGTGCTGCTACCAAGTGTCAGACTAGGTGCAGCAGTGCTGCCACTAAGTGTCAGGCCAGGCGCAGCAGTGCTGCCACCAAGTGTCAGACCAGGTGCAGCAGTGCTGCCACCAAGTGTCAGGCCAGGCGCAGCAGTGTTTCCACCAAGTGTTAGGCCAGGTGCAGCAGTGCTTCCACCAAGTGTCAGACTGGGAGCAGCAGAGCTGCCACCAAGTGCCAAGCTAGGAGCAGCAGTGCTGCTACCAAGGGTAAGTCCAGTTGATTGATTTACTGGAGTACTAAGAAGTCCAGGTGTACCTTATAAAATGTCAAAAAAAAAGGCATTTAAATTTCCTGTCAGAGCAAATTCATTCTCACAGTCAATGTTTACCAGTCAAACTATCAAAGAAACAATAATTTCCAAAATTGTATCAGTGAATGTTTTTGATCTTTAAAAAATAAACATCTTTTTTATTTTCTGATAATTTTGACAAATACATATACATCTATTTTACATTTAGATAAGTTATCTATTAGAAGTAATCTGTACCAGTGCATGGATCTACAAGGTAATTCAACTACATGTTGACTTCTGAAATAACAATACAGGGAGGAGGGGTTAGCCTTGGGAACTTGGGGACTGTATAAATAAGGGACACATTGTCATCTAAATATACTTATAAATTTCTTAAGAAATGTAAAACTGATATCTTTCACTTATTGTTATAAGACATTCAGGAGATAGCCTGTTGCCATCCTGCAATGACACTGTTAACCTACTCAAATAAGAAGTCAAACTGAAGTTTTTGTTTGAACAGATTCAACAGCTGATGTTATATACCTGTGGTAGCTGGCGCAGTGGTGGAGCTTATCGTGTTGGCGAAGTTAAATGGTGAAGCAGTGGCTGTTGGCTGGCGAATTCCTGTGGCTGATGTGTTCGCTGTTGCTGAAGGAAAGAAAAAAGCATGTAACTGTTATTCTTCCAGTTTGTCAAAAAATCCAATATAACCTTATGAGCAAAGGATAAATTTTCTTTGTTAAGAGATTAAGTTCTAATTATGGGGAATCTGTCATCAAAACAGCTTTATATCAAAAGAAATGATCAAATTATAAAATATCATTATCAACATCAAAAACAATATTACCAGTGTTGAAGTTGAAACCTGCTCCGAGGCCAGTTGGAGCTGCAGTAGTGCCAGCAGAGCTAGCAGTTGTGCCCTGAGTACCAGCTGTCCCAAATGAGAATCCTGTTGATGCAGTGTTGGCAGCGCTGGTTTGTTGACCAAAATTGAAGCCTGTCGCAGCAGGTGTTGATGCCGCAGATGGTGTCCCAAACTTAAATCCCCCAGCGGTTGATGCTTGTGTGGAAGGTGTAGCAGTATTACCAAATGTAAACCCTGCAACAAATCATTTAAACATAATTTTTGGTAATTGCATTGAATGGCATATGTCATGAACTTTTGGTGGAAATAGTATCCTTCAATAAACCCAGAGAGCCAAAACAGTAATTTCCTTCAAATGTCAATTTGCTGGACTTTTCACAGGACAACAGAATGATATTTTCTTGCAAACCTGAACAAAAGGTCTTGACTTAACTTAAACTGCTGCATCCGAATGGGAGATAGTACCTATGGCACATTTTGGTACACAACAGTCAGTGTCTCTGTCTCACCTAATTTTTCAGGTCAACCTGATATTGGCCGTTGGATTTGCCTACTCAAATCTTGGAAATGTTAGAATCACCTTATATTTCCTGTCTTTTGTTCAGTATTTGAAAAATTTAGAATCAAGTTTTGGGTCTAATTTGGTCACAATAATGTTCAAACAAAACATAGAACATCATCTTAATATATGCAAGTTTGATAAGTGTACAAAAGAATTGAATGGAAGGTCTTTTTCTTTGATGGCCCTCGAAAACATCCTGCTAGCATTGCTTTTGAAGGACTATGACCCAACATTGGAAGAATAGATTTGAGGCTGGCGACACTGAATTCTCTGTCATCCAAGGTTTTTGATATTGTAAAATTTGGACAGTATTGTTTAACATGAAATATGCACTGAAAAAATTACATTTACATGTAGGTCCAGACCAAATAAAAGTGTTTCCTGTAACATGTTGGAAAAATTTAGGGTTGACAGGCAAAAGAAAATTTTTTACAAAAAATGTTGTATACTTTATGTAGGAATTGAATGGGATCTTGTCTTTAACAGTGCTTCTTAAGACTTAAGAACTTTTAGGTATGTACAAAATACTTGGGTATATATGTGTGGTAATTACCTGAAACAAGAAAATATTTTTGGTTTAGTCTAGGTTATAGACAGTGAACAGGGTCCTAATTTATTGGTATTAATGAAATACAAGGACAGATTTGAGAATATGTCAAATTGACATGTATTGTACTTGCAAAAATATTTGATATATTCTGCAATAGGCTCTGACATTCAACATATCACCCTGTCTAGCTGGGTCAAACTCTGCAAATCTTTACAACACTTTCAGCTTCTAACCAGTAGGGGACAACATTTACTTTAAAAACTGTTAAAGATATATCGATACATACCACCACCTCCTTGTGTCGGTGGCTGTTGGCCACCACCAAACATGCTTGGTATCTGAAATAGGAGAGACCTCTATGATATAAGCATATATTAACATAAGAAAATCGCGATATAAATGTGAAACGGCATTTGAATGATGGCGCGCTAAAATAAAACACGTAATGTACAGAACATCTTGATCCCAGTGCAGTTTTAATCTGTTAATTGCTATATGTTAACTATGAAAAGTATGCATTTTTATTGCTGTAAATTTAGACCTTAATCACGTTAATACCACTAGATGTCTGAGAGTCTGGCACGCCTCATCTCTAGGGGTCCGTGCAATTCGTCGTGTTAATATCAGTTCGGGAAAACTCCCAACCGAATTCTGAGTTTTCCAAACTGATATACCACGTTGTGTATGGAGTCAGCTCTCATGATCCAATACCGTCGTGGCCATTAAACATGACAACAGTATTGTGATACATTATCAAATTACGTGTCAAATTAAGCATTGATAAAATAATATTGTTACTTATCGACATTAGGCCTCGTCGTAGCAGACATTATTACCTTTTAGATGTTACTGGATGGCGGGATTCCCCTTTAACCAAAATACTGGAACATCCGTATCGATCAAAAGCTTCACATGCTCGAACAAAGAAAAGCTTTAATTTAACCATGATTAAAAATAAGGGCTGTACTAAAATTGAGAATTTACATCCAAACTGCCCAGAATATTCAAGTATGACCATTCATACATACACCAGAACATGAATTTAATTAATTGATAACATAATTCCAGGAATATAGGAATGACATGGTACTATAACCACGGACTTAGATATATATCTAAGTCTATGCAATAACCCTCCATAAACTTAGAGTTACTTAGAGTAGTTTTCTGGTACAGGTCCTTAAATGACCTCTTCACCAGACTAGATGTGTATTCCCTGCCCTCTTCTATTCGCGTCAATTCCTAGTGTTGCTTTGAAATCATATAAAATATATTGATTTTCCCAATACTTGTCCAGTCTATTTTTAAAAGTGTTCTTTGTTGGTGCACTGACACCATTCTCAGGTAAGTTGTTCCATACGTTGACAGATCTAACAGTGAAGTAATTTTTTCTCAAGTCCGATTTGGTGTGTTGTGGATAAATTTTTAAAGAATTCCCTCTTGTTCCATGACGTGCCGCTGTATCCTTCTATAATGCTACAAAATTACTTGCTTCAGGATCGTAATGACTGTGGATTATCTTGTACAGCTCGATCATGTCTCCCCGTAGTCTCCTTTATGATAATGTAGGTAATTTAAGTTTTTTCAGTCTTTCTGAATAGCTCAACTCCTTGAATCCTGGTAACTGTTTTGTTGCCCTTCTTTGTACCCCTTCTAGCTTCTCAATGTGTTTCATTTTATATGGTGACCACACAGGACTGGCAAAGTCTAAGTGAGTTCTTACTAAGGTCTTGTATAACGGAGTAAAAGAATCTGCATTCAAATATTGGAAAGTTCTTCTAAGGAGTGCAAACATAGAATTTGCTTTATTTACTTTTTCACATATATGTCTCTCGAAGTTTAAGTTATTATCTATGACTACTCCAATGTCTTTTTCTGTTTCTACTCTCTGTAACGATTTTCCTTTTAGTGTGTATATAGTTTCATGATCAGCAAGCTGAGATTTTTTTACATATGTGCATATGTTTACACTTGTCCGGATGAAATCTCCAAAGCCAGGTGTCACTCCACTGGGACATTGTGTCTAGGTCCTTCTGTAGAACGGTATTGTCATTCTTGTCTGTAATGATTCTGAATATTTTTGTATCGTCTGCAAACAGGTAAACGTCTGATTTCACAATTTCTGGTAGATCATTTATAAATATAACAAATAATATAATATAAACTTTATTTGTTTTATAAATATAACAAATAATGTAAGCGCGCGAGGGGCCTTATTGTGGGAGGAAATATAACAAATAATGTCGGGCCCAACACTGATCCCTGTGGTATGCCAGATGTAACATCAGTCCAGTCTGAATTTTCACCATTTATTGATACTCTTTGTTTTCTATTGTATAAGAATTCTTTTGTCCATCTCAGTAAGTTTGTGTGAATTCCATAAGATTGTAACTTACTCAGTAGTCTTTTATGTGGCACAGTATCGAATGCTTTCTGATAATCCATGTACACACAGTCTACTGGGTATCCATTATCTAATGCATGTGTCCATTTGTTTAGAACTTAACACAGCACAAAAAGGTATTACCGATTTTCCGTGAAATATTTTATAATTATACTATGAATCTACAAATCAACCACTCGATTCTGCCCGATCCTGTAAATCGTCTTTCAGTCCTGTGTGGCATATGACGTTATATGAGGAAACTCAATATCTTTTTTGGCCGTTTTGATCAATGTGAAACTATTTTATTTTAACTAAGATCATTTAACACCACAGTAATTACACTAAAATCAATTTACTGCCCAAATTCAACATATAAACCACACACAAACAAAATTTTACTGAATTACCAGTCATACAAAGAACAACAATCATGCCAGACTTCACATCGCAGAAAGAAATATAATATGTTCAATGAGATAATAATGACAATCGTAAAAATTCTTCACAATTTTGAGCAGCCTGAATCTCCCGAGACCCCGGTAGGACGATTTACATGATCGGGCAGGATCGGGCAGGACCGGACAGAACAGGAGTAGAATAGTGCCGTTTAAATGATTTTAATTAATTTCTTTTGCATTGATATCATCATATATTAAACATTATGAATAGGACGGTTTATATGTTGAATTTGGGCAGTAAATTGTGTTAAATGATCTTAGTTAAAATAAAATAGTTTCACATTGATCAAAACGGCCAAAAAAGATATTGAGTTTCCTCATATAACGTCATGTGCCACACAGGACTGAAAGACGATTTACAGGATCGGGCAGAATCGGGGCAGAACAGTGCCGTTTCAATGATTGTAATGGATTTCTAATCCATCTTAGTTAAAATATTAAAGTTTCATATTGATAAAAAAAACGGCCAAAAAATATATTGTGTTCTTTTCACATAACCGTAATGTGACACACAGGACCGAAAGACGATTTACAGGATCGGGCAGAATCGAGTGGATGATTTGTAGATTCATAGTATAATTATAAAATATTTCACGGAAGATCGGTAATACCTTTATGTGCTGTGTTAACAGTTTTAGCAATCCCCGCGCCCAATCCCCCAACAACAGTAAAGAATAATGACTATTCTTAGTTATATTTAAAATCTCAGGAAAAATTGTTGTGCTGGTATGTTGTCGGCAGTAAGTAAAATAAGTCAGGGATGTTTTCCTTTGCGTTCCATTATTTACTGATATAATGTAGAAAGTCATCTGCTACGGTGATAATGTATTGATAATGCTGCTAGTAAAGTAACATTATCAGGAATATATGACCGCATTGTCCAGGTCTCGGGATCATGGACCCTGCTTTCATGACCCCTTTTTGGGGGGATGGGGGTGTTTTTTGTTTTTTGTTTGTTTGTTTTTTTTTGTTTTTGTTTTTGTTTTTTTTTTTGTTTTTTGTTTTTTTTTGTTTTTTTTTTTTTTGCTTTTGTTTTTCTTTTTTAATGTCTGTTTGTACCTAAACAACACTATACAAATGTTATGGTAATACTTTGCTAGTCCTTTGTCATTGAAGTGGACAAGGTCTGTCGCATACAGCGCTGGATATGGAATGCTCGTCTTTACTACCCTGTCCTTGAACACCTTGAATAAATTCTTGTTCACTGACGACTGCTGGTGTTTGAAATGTGGCATGGACAAGTCATCCTTTAATTTACCACAATTTCCTGAATTAGAACTGTCCTCATCCCTGACGCTTCCATAACATCTACTAAAAGCTTGAGACTGTCTATGATATCTGCTGGATATGAGTCGGTTGAAATGTCATTCCCTCCCAAGCAAACAAACACGTCAGCCTTAAAATCTAATAGTTCCTCAAGGTACTTCCTAAATCTTGGCACAGAAAACACTTTATTCGCTACCATGCCACCTTCACCTAAAAAGGCTCATAAGGTACGTTAACAAATGATAACAATAATGATTCAGTTTTAAACGAATTTAAAGACATTAACCACTTTTCGGACCAAAGTCTTAGTTGCTCTAAATCAAAATTTATAACTTGCTCCAATTCTGCCAAATTTCTGGTTGAGTGTACCGATGCTGTATCACCAGCGAATAGTCGAGCAACTGATAGTAAATTATCTGCAATACCATTAATATAAATAAGAAATAACATCGGCCCTAAAACTGACCCCTGTGGAACCCCAGCTTTAAGAATTCTTTCAGAAGTACACTTTTTCATAACAACTGATTGTTTTCTCTCAGAGAGGCAGTGTTCAAACCATTTCAGTAACTTTCCCGTAATTTCATAATTTTCAAGCTTTAAAATTACTCCCCTGTGCCAAACACGATCGAAAGCTCTCGAAAAATCACAAAAAATAATCGCTGTATGTTCTTTGTTATCTAGAGCAGTTAAAAACAAATTTTGATCAACAAGATAATTATATATATGTTTATAAACGGTACGTTAAAAACTTTCCCAATACAACTTAATAACGAAATCGGTCTGTAGTTTTCTGGAAGCTAAGAATTACCTTTCTTGTAAAGTGGCATAACATAAGCAAATTTCCAAGGACATAGAAATTGACATGTATTAAGAGACTCGTTAAATAAAATCGAAAGCGGTACTGCAATCTCATTGATTGCTAGTTTTAACATTGTATGACTTATTCTGTCTGGACCTAAAGCTTTGTTTATTTTTTTTAAAATTTGAATAATATCTACTACGTCTTGGGGAATGACAATTAACTCACCAATAATAGTTTGTTCGCTTCTCGAAATAGGGCAAGGATTCATTAGAGTCATCAAGGTCGGTAACAGATTGAAAATAATTGTTTAATATTTCACATTTATCATCGTAAACTATATTATTAGATGTATTATCAAATAAAGAAAAACTACCTGTATTTAACTTTTCTTTAATTAACATAATCTTCCAATACGTTCTTGGACTATTACTACTGTTTGCTATGGCATCATCAATAGTTTCATAAAATGTTCCCTCGCATACTTTATCATATTGCTAACCTTATTTCTAGTTTTTTTTTTATTATAATTTGCGAGAGATAACTCTGTTTTGTTTGTTTGATTTTTTTGCTGATAAAAACTCTACGCAATTTGTTTATAATTCGCATATATATTACCTTATATTGCCATTCATCCAACATTTATCATTTAGTCTAACGGTTACATGTTTTGATGGAATTTTTTTTTTTCAAATATTTTCAAAATTTCATTAGTAAACCTTTTGCATTTATTATCGATTATACTGGTTTAATATATCGAGTAACTGGTGTATACGGTTAGACATTAAGTCAATGTTTACGTCACCTGTTACGATAACGTTTGGTGTAATAGTAAGAGCTAGATCTAACGAATGTTTTAAACGACCCCATACACCAGATGCTACATTTGGCCACGAGGGTCTGTAAACACAACCCAAAACATACTTTACATTTTCTGAAACTAATTCTATCCAAATTGACTCATCATTTAACGATTCTAAATCCACATCGTTTCAAAATTACTTCGTGCTGTGCATAAATAAGGATACCAAATCCAAAAGAGTTCCGATCTTTTCTAAATATAATACTAAAATTATCAAGCAGTATTTTTATCTAAATGAGTTTCAGTTAAACACATTATGTCTACGTCTTCCGTAAAATGTTCCAGAAACTGTAGTTTATTTCTTACACTCCTAATATTTAATTGCATTATATTAAAACCATATTCAGATAAAAAAATTCATCGATACTTGATCATTAGCCGAAAGTATGTTGTCGTGTACAGGACCCGGTTGGGGTGTAGATCGCCAGCAGGTAAGAGCGAAAGTAGCAGAATCAGTTAAATGTTCAGGCCCCACTTGTATAAAACATCTCAACTTGAGATTTCCTCAAGCCCAGATTTTCCTCAGCTAATATCTCCTTGAAAATATCTTGTATGAAAATTCCTCAAGGAATTTCAGGACATCCTAGTCGATGCCTTCCTCCTGTTCATTGAGAAAATTTTATACAAGTCGTTTTTGAGGAGATATCAGCTGAGGAAAATCTCGACTTGAGGAAATCTCAAGTTGAGATGTTTTATACAAGTGGGGGCTGGTTAACAACACTTAGGAAGAAAAGTAAATCCGGTACACACAAAGCGATTGGCATTTTTTGAGTTTTGCGATCTCAGTAAGAAAATTGATCAAAATAAAAAATCTACAAAACATAGATACAGGTCCTAGCTTATTGTAAAAGTTTCCAATCGCACATCCCCACGCATCAATTCAACATCCCGTCATGGAGGGTACTTAAAATGGTATAATGCGTTTGGTGAGCGAAAAAAAACCGATTAGAAACATGTACGTATAGTTGAGACCAAGTGCCATCTACCTGCGAAAAGCTGAGAACAGAATTTGAGAAAAGACGAAGATAATAGGAACAGAAAAAAGATAGAAGAGTTATCCGGAAAATAGGAAATCAAAGTTGTATTTGGTATACAAATACATACATTTTGAAGGAAAGACTGATGAACAGGCTTAATTTACGTTTAATGAAGCATTGTTAGTAATATATAGCATGCTCGTTCATCATTCACACAACATAATCATAATTTCGGGACAATATTGTATAACAGCTTGAGTCCCGAGGACACACTCATGGTTGTAGATTTGACATAATAAAACGTTTTTTTCCAGGTACGTGTAATTACTCAAAAATAAATATTATTATCATGGTACCATTACTGTTACCATTTAACTTGGATTTTGCTACAAACACATTCTGCCTATCGAAATATCTCACAAAACGGACGATAATCGTAGTCTTTCAATTCCTAACGTGCCCGAGAATATGGCAACGGGAGACGTGGTTTCTTTGATGGTTACCTTCAACATGTGGTTACAGATATCAATCACCGATTTCAAAGAGATTTTCCTCGTCGTCAATAGGTACATTTATAAACTTCAGACATATGCGTCTGGAATATTGTTCGTGTTCATCTGAAACGTCATCGTGCTGTTGTTGAACAGATTCTAAATGTTTCGTTTTCTGTCTAAGAGCTGAGAACTCCTTTTTTTCAATAGTTTTTTTTGTAGGATAGAAGTTTGTTGTTCTATTTGGTTTTTAAAAGTCGGTTTCCAAATAACCAGACACACTATTTTTGATATTTTCCTTATTTTCAAAGTAATGGCGCGTTTTTCATCTGCAGGTTTTGAAATTTTTTCATTGAAGACACTGTCTAAGGCTTTTGCAACAGCTTCCGCCACAGGAACAGCAAGTACTTGAACTAAACGGTTTACAAAACAGGGCTCCGATACGGTTTGATATACTCTGTCCGTCTCACTAAGGTGAACGCTGGAGTGGTCCTGAAAATCGTGCATCGAAAGACTGGTTAGCTTGACCAGGTGATTCATACTGTAAAAAATGTTTTGGATTTTTTGGAGGAATTGTCCGGGGAAATTTGATTAATGTCCCGTTTGATCCACTGTTGAGTCACTCGCCTGAGCGTATGTGTACGTAGTACTACCTGACCCTGAGCACCTGAGTTTTTACCTGTATCGGTTATGTCCAGATAAACAGAAATTCAGTAAGTTCACGAAACTCCAAGTATGAAAACTCACAATACGTCTCAATAATGACCACGGTATGTTGTAAGACGAGGGTATAAAAAAATTCATTTCACTATACGTGTGTATTTTATAAAAAAATAATTTAAGGAAAATACAATAGTGTACTGAGTTTATGTTGAATGTGACCAGCTTGATGGTGTTTGCTCAACGTGGCGACGTCCAAGCGTGACTTTTTAATGTGGTTATTCCCCTTGACTTATAATGGTAGCGATAAATGCGCGCTAATACTATATAAAAAAATTCCCCTTTCTTCTCAAGGAAATTATACGTTTAACACTAAATGGGTTCAAGAAAAATCCATTCATTATTTCTTTCTTTTTTTATTTCTTTAGTGTTCTTCTCTTATTTTCTTTTTATCATCTTCCTAATTACATATTGTATATAAAAATAATGTGTAATGTGAATATTGTAAGAAAGTGTGTGTAGTTGTGGTCTAAATAATGAATGAAGTAAGAGCGCCTTTCTGCGCGAAGACAATTTATGTTATATCGGTGTATCTTTTTCTGGAAATGAAATAATTGTTAAAAGAAAGATGAGATGTTATCTGATCATGAAATAATTATTTCTGTATTTTTTCACCTAGCCACGATGGGTTGAAGTTATGTAACGAATTGCATTTTATTGCATCAATGATAACTTTTTGAACATGAATAACTGGGTACTTTTTGGTTCTATCCGTCAAAGGTTAGCTGTTGTTTGATTTTCTTGTTCTTTTTTAGCACACTGAGCTTAATTCCCAATTCGTTACATAATTGCATATCGTCGCGGTTAGGGATGAGCAATGTGTATGTCACAGTTTTGTACCAAGAAGTTGCAATTTCATCATTTAAAGAGAAGAAATATTGCTATGAGATATCTATTTCACTATTGTCTTCTTTAACGAATTCAATTCATCACATAATTGCACATGGTCAAGGTTAAGACTTTGAGCGTAATTATCATTGTATTTTTTGTTTGCTAAATAATAACAATCCATATTTAATGTTTCATGTTCTTTTCTTGTGCATTTGTATGTATTTCTTACCGCAATGACATGTAATTATGTTACGAATTCAGATATGGTGTCACTACACAGTTTTTCGGAAATTACAAACAAATCTAAAACTTTCATGATTTTGGTGTTTACTCAAAAGAAAGGCTATTTTTGCGCAGTTTATGATTTTTCACCATTTTACTGAGCAAAAACTTTGATTTGTTAAAGTTTTTATATTTTTTGTCGAATTTTCAAAAATTCACGCAGAAATTGTGCAAGATAGCATGTTTCCAAACTCAAAATGTCATAAAACCACAACAATTCTTAACACTAACACTAGCATATGAAATTTATTATACATTGGAACAAAAATGAACTTTGTTGTCGCGAGAGTGTAAAACTCAGTTTATTCGGGTTTCTTTCGATTGTCAACGATTTGGATACATTTTCGTCATGGACGGAAATCGCTGCATCAATAAAACAGAGAGAAAGAAGTGGTTTGGGATGATGCCAAACAGGCCTGTGGACAGGACGAAGGGAGATCACTCCTACTGACCTAACGAACAAAGATTAACAGAAGTACATCTCAAGTATGCATTAAGTCGAAAGAAAGAATGAGTAATGTGTAGTTTGTAGTTTTAAGCTCCATGTAGAACCTATGGTCATATGAAGAAAGGTATCAAAGGGGAACTTCCAAAACAGCAAGTAGGTAGAAACAAGTACTTAGGTATAACTTTTAAAATGAAGTCTGTCAATTTCAAGTTCCCTTTTTAGAATTTTTCATTTCTCAATAACAACTTTCATTTTTACACAGTTTATGATGTTTATATTTCGAAACTGATTTGAAATTTCACGATTTGCGTCGACATTGTCAACATTTGACAAAGAAATTTACAATACAGAGTTTCGAGAGATTCATATTGATGAAGATTATGGGGAAGTGTTTTGGTCGGGAAAAAGTCAGAAGTGCAATATGAAGTATGACGTGTTTGATGCTTGTAAGTTTGTCTGGAGGTTCCGTTGTTGTTCTCGTTTAGGAACGTGACATTAATTACTTGATAGTTACATGGTGCATGGTAGATGTTGTCGATTAAGCAGAAGAGACTAACTTTCCTGAATTACTTGTCTTATTCCCTTTGTCCATAGTTCATCCTCGTTTCGTAGAATGTATGTTACAATCTGTGCTATCAAATCAATTGTTTATCAAAAAAGAATTTATCTTACTCGGTCACCATGGATTTTACACATGTTTCTATGATTTATAATGTTTGAGATGTATCAGATAGGCCATTCCCAAATTTCACATGTTGGTTTTGTTTGTTTCCATTGGTTCCAGTGGCTCCCTTTCGTAATAATCAGACAATGACTCACACACTTTTTATCTCACCTGAGACAAAGTGTCAGGGTGACCTATTGCGATCCCCTGTTGTCCATGGCTTAAGGAGCACCAAAATTGTAAATTATATGGTCTCAATCCTCAGGGGCCTCAGGGGCACCAGGGGCAGGGCCAAAAAGGTCAAAATTCTCCAACAACTCAAATTCCAGGTATGGTAGAATTAAGTACTCTTCGTGGATGGAAAAGCCTCCAGTTGCTTTACCAAAATTATAATAAAACTCATGACCCCTAGGGAGGGGGTAACATTTCCTAAATTTTATATAGGAAAATACATTTTTTAACATTATTTGTTTATTATAAATTGGAAATAAATCAAACCTGGTTAGAATTATTAGTTTAAAATGACAAGATAATGAAATGCACAAATTGACATCGGCTGACCCCCAGGGGCTGTTGGTTGGTATCAAAATCGTTCAAATTTTCTCAAATTTCAAACATGTTCAACTGTTCCTGGATTTATATGGGAAAAATGAAATCTTGTGCGTGATTACTTTTAAGTCAAACTTGGTTGGAAGCCTTAGCATGGGACAGCAGTTAATGTATACACAATTTACATTTGCATTATGTGTACAATATAGCTAAAGTTACATTACTTATTTGAACGAAATCATTTCTATGACATGTTACAACAACCATTGTGACTCGGATGACCGTAAAGGACTTTGGGTCTCTTGTATGATATTACAATTGAATACTGTTTTTTATTCTTGTTTGTTCATTTCATTTGACATGCCTTTGCATGTTCAGATGGATAGAATAACACGCAAAATCTGAATAAACAATAATAGATTAATAATTGATGAAAACAGCTTACACATCCCTTATTAGTACAAAAGTCAATATGCATTTGTCGTACGAGTCATTGCTACCAACAATTGTCAAATGCTACAATTTACGATAACATATTCATTCAAAACTTATAGCTAGAATGTCAAGATAAGTGTGTGTGATAGTCAGCATTCGTGCTCAGTTAAAATTTCCTTTATTTGATTAACAACAAACAAAGATGCATTTAAAGTAGTAGTGCTTGATGCCTCCTGTCTTCTTCGGGTGTAATTTCATGAAGATAATCAATGGATGGACGTTTCTTAACTTTCACAATGTGGCACTGATAGAAATGCTGACAGTAGTCGTCTTGGATTTTATCATATTTATTTTAAAAGGTTTTGGTATTGCTATTTCTTGATAAGTTCTAAATAAATCATTGGCAAAATTCCTATGAATGTTTCTATTGTGCTGTTGGTTTTTTAATGCGTTGAAGTAATCAAAACGTTTTGTAAAGTACTAATAGGCTTCAGATTAGCTTCCTATCGCTTTTAGCTGTGAACAAGTTGGAAATCTTTGTAACTTTATATCATATAACGGTGGCCCTGTTGATTAACTTTTCTTTTCTTACATATGAGGTATTTCACCTAATTCAAAGCAACATGAAATTAAAAAGCAAACAAGAAGAAGGATGAGAAAAGGCAAGCATATGATGAACAAAATCAAAAGATCGTGAGCTCCAAAGTTACCCTGGGAATCTCATGATCCATTGGTATGACCATCTATCTTTACTACATTACTATAAATAAATGCGCCCTAACATGCATAGTATACCACACACCTCGCTTCCACCCCTCTTTTAGTATAGACCTATACTTTCAAACATCAGACCGCAACGAATCGGTCTATGTTGATGAGCCATTATGACTGTACTTTGTACAAATTCCAAATACATACATGAACAACTGTCTTCAAATGGTTCATAATCAGTTTTAGATTTTAGAATTTCCAATTTTTTTCTGCGTAATGTTAATAGCTGTTTCCCACTTTACAGGTATCAACATAAAAGAAATCTTCATTGGCATGACGGATGTGGTGATACTGGGACAATGGATTGGTGGTTCGCTATTTTACACACAAATGTGACCAAAGTTAGCCCTTGGAAACTCCGATGGCACGTTTCCTTACAGGCACACTGCATATGGTACAGGGATTGGTTTTTCTTTGTTCGGTAACTACTGCAGTAGTCCTGATCAATTTATCTGCGAGAAACGTACGTATCAAGAGAGCACGGACATCAGTTTGACCATCTGTGTATAACCTGTTTCATAAATTCCCAATGGTGAACATAATCCATATCAAGGTAAATAAAACTAGGAACATTCAAAGTACGATGAGATGTTTTCTTGACGAGTTTTCTGGAGTAAAATATAGGTGATGCTCGTAAAAATTGTTCTGATTTAGATAAGTTAATACAGATAGTTGGATGGACTATTTGAGCAGTACAAACACTAGTACAAAGTGTCCTTAGTTAGATGATACGTCAATACAGAAGAGTGTTAAGACTGTGTACATTTGACAAGTTAGATGATACGTCAATACAGAAGTGTGTTAAGACTTTGTACATTTAACTAGTAAGATAATACGTCAAAACAGAAGAGTGTTAAGACTGTACATTTGACTAGTTAGATGATACGTCAATACAGAAGAGTGTTAAGACTTTGTACATTTAACTAGTAAGATAATACGTCAAAACAGAAGAGTGTTAAGACTGTACCTTTGACTAGTTAGATGATACGTCAATACAGAAGAGTGTTAAGACTTTGTACATTTAACTAGTAAGATAATACGTCAAAACAGAAGAGTGTTAAGACTGTACATTTGACTAGTGACATGATACATCAATGCAGAAGAGTGTTAAGACTGTACATTTGACTAGTTAGATGATACGTCAATACAGAAGTGTGTTAAGACTTTGTACATTTAACTAGTAAGATAATACGTCAAAACAGAAGAGTGTTAAGACTGTACCTTTGACTAGTTAGATGATACGCCAATACAGAAGAGTGTTAAGACTGTACATTTGACTAGTTAGATGATACGTCAATACAGAAGTGTGTTAAGACTTTGTACATTTAACTAGTAAGATAATACGTCAAAACAGAAGAGTGTTAAGACTGTACATTTGACTAGTTAGATGATACGCCAATACAGAAGAGTTTTAAGACTGTACATTTGACTAGTTAGATGATACGTCAATACAGAAGTGTGTTAAGACTTTGTACATTTAACTAGTAAGATAATACGTCAAAACAGAAGAGTGTTAAGACTGTACATTTGACTAATTAGATGATACGTCAATACAGAAGTGTGTTAAGACTTTGTACATTTAACTAGTAAGATAATACGTCAAAACAGAAGAGTGTTAAGACTATGTACATTTGACGTTAGTGTCCTTATACAAATATGTCGATAAACTACTGACCAGTGTCAAGACTATGTATGTTTGACTATTGATACTTTGGAAAAGAATAAAAAAAAAGGTTACGTTTTGTTGTAATTTTAAATAGGACGTAAAGGTTTACCTGTATTTCTATTGCATGAGACAACTCTAACCCTTACCCTAAACGCGGAATTTGAACTATCTATTCTAAAGGTCATTTTGCTTATAATTATTCGACATCACACAACGATTTTATTGTCGGTTTGGTGGTTTTGTTTATTGTTAATTTGAGTCAACAGTTAGCAAAACTGAAATCAAGCGTACTAAATGATATGGTCAGACTGATACTGAATACGTTAGCTTCTTAAACATTTTAGATAAGAAATGGAACTTCATGAGTTTTGCAAATTCACCTGAAATTGCAAAAAAAAAAAAAAAAAAAAAAAAGAAAACTTTCTGACGATGTACACTCATGTGGTATAATTATCACCGGTCATCATTTAACTCCAATTTTAACAGTTCATTGGGATACATAATTTTCGTGATACAGAAATTATGCTGTACTTCAAACTTTCTCAAATCAATCAATTCTATTGTTTACTTGGTCCCAAAGAATGAAAATTCTATTACTATTATGTTCAGATTTGATGATTACACCTGCTTTTGCGATAAAACATGATCGGTATATGTACTGGATCTTTAATTCCACAAGCCATGCTTTTCCGTAGCTTTTGGAAAACAACAAAATACGCACATCTCAACATAATTTAAATTTAAGTTCAAATTCGATGAAATTAGGGCATATATAGAAATAACTCAAAACCGTATATTCAGAAAGTATGAGCGCCGTCTTTTTCATCAAGGACACCATTATATAAATCTTGGTCAACCGAAATATTGCCTTCTTTTCATTTCATACGACAATGTTGGCATACAACCAGTCATTTTGTAGTGCACATTTCAGTTCATTGCGTGTTTAGATATACAACATCAAGTACATATTCATTGTTTTAAAATGCATTTAATCGTGAAAATTGATGATACAGTCGAGCAATGTTAGCTCTAGGTCTTTCGTAGTGGATATATTCTTTCAGAATACGATTTAGGAATTGACATACCTCGACCACACTGTGCAACATATATTAAAGGTTTATTTACTATAAAAACGGGACAAGGTGAAGGTCTAGCTTCATATTGAATTATTTTCATTTACGTAACAAAGATATCATTGCATTTGTAGGCATTAATCTGATGAGATTCCTTGATAACAGCTTATTGTTTGTATTTTACCCGTAAGGATGAATTGTTGATAGCATCCATATTTTTATAACAGTGAGATTCGCACAAAGGTCAAGCCGGACAATATACACATCTTCTCATCTCATTAGAGCTTAGATCTCGGAAATCACTTTTATGTACTACATAAAACAGTTAATAATTGTGTTCCTTTAAGTGCGGAAGCATTTTGGCCTCGATCCTCAAAACGAGATAACTCGTTCGGTCGAGGACGAAAGGGATCCGACATTCAAAGCTTATCTGGATTTTGCTAAAATTCTTTTCTTATCTTCATGACGAACAGAAAGTAAAACTCTCCAAGTCATTAGCACCTACCGCTATGTCATGTTTTTCAGAATGTTGAGATTTGCATTTCAACAATCCGAAAAATTTTATCAGCTTATATTGAACGAGTGAAGATGGGAAATTTGATATTTGACCGCAGCTTATAAGGTAATGCAACGTAGTTTCATTGATGGAATCGTTGCTATTCCTGCAGCAGCTTAATGAAAGATATTACAAAAGGTTTGGCAAAAGGTGTACTGATGAAATGTTCATTGGTCATGAACATAATATTAATTCAGTAAATATCAATTTAAGTTTTAGAAACGTGTTTCATAACGTAGTTGTTTAAAAATGCCTTGCATGTTTATCCACGTACAAATTTTTAGTCTTTTTGTGAACCTCTTAATGATATCCCTTCGTGAACCTCATACTGATCTATCTCAGTGAACCTCTTTCTAATATCCCTCAGTGAACCCCTGAGCTGTAATTAAGAATGTCTGAAGCTGCGATTTGGAAAAGAAGTTTTACTTGAAAATGAAATTGTTTGCTGGTATGTGGTCTGAAATGGCAGATATGTATATAGCAAGTTAAGGTATATTTCGTCTATATTTACAAGTATAATGGATAACAGCGTCGACAAATTCTAATTTTAGATAAAAAAAAATATGCGAAATGTTAAATTGTTTAAAGATTTCCGTCTCCAACATTTTTAGAGATGCCTAGATGATGCCGAGCTATTTTGGTGCTTGAAGTATACATGTGATTCACATAGCTGCAATGTTGAATAATGCGGATCGACTGTTGCACTTAGGTACCAAGTATATATATATATATATAAGCATTTCCCGCCTCGACTCACCAATTTATTGAGTATCGCATCAAATAGTTCTACAATGTGTATAGTTGATGATATATTTAGTATAAAGGATGTATTTCATTAAGGTATCGTGATGTTAACAAAAGTTCATAGTCTACTAATAAATAAAAGAAATTACCTCAAAATCTGAAAGTAGAACTTAAATATTAGTCATAAAATATTAGTCCAAAGGAAAAACAAAACACATCTACTAAATGAACTAATAGTTTTTATGTAGTGCTGAAATCATAAACATTTGAGAACAACTAAGTATAAAAAAAAAACATGAAGAATTGGACAACTTATCTTGCTTTAATTCAGGAGATCATATAAAAGAAGTGTTATCACACTGACATGTCATATGTAATTTTGATAGCTATCATCCAAAAAGGCTAATTATAAGACAAACAAACAGGAAAAGCATTTGCATTTGTTATAACCGGGCGTATACATCTAAGATTGCTAAATATCAAACGGTTGATATATCACACATGATATTCATATCCGACCAGTTTAGTTCTCTCATTCAGCTTCGAAGGCATTGTTTACGTCGGTAAAACATGTAATCAACAGGTGACATTTGTTTAGATCTTAAGTATCACTGACGAGTTCTAGCAGCTGTTTGGTGCACTCTGGTATATTGAATATTATTTTAAAATGTGTATCAAAAGATGCTGTTCACTTTTATTTCTTTCTTTTCTGTTTAAGTAGTTATTTCATCTATTCGCTATCGTTTTTTTTGCTCCTTTCTACTCTCTTCGCTTAATTCTAGCTGTCGTGTAACTCTTCAATACCTGTCTTCAAATCTTTAAAGAGGCCACTAAAAGTGGGTTTTTGCGAAATCGGGAACTTTCTTTTGCGTCGTTTATCAACGGGACATTGAAGAGACCAAAATACTCTGCTCTATTGCAACACTTAGATCATGACCTCTCTTTTCTGTCTGCCTTTTCCTTACTGCTTTGTTTTCCACATTTGATGTCCCTTGTGGCACTCATTTTCAAACGGCAATGTTCTAGAGAGGATGTTAAACCCCATAAAACAGAACTTTAGTGACTGATAGATGTCAGAAACATTACTAATTATGCTGGACACGTAATGGTTGTATAAGTAAATTTCAATTTTTTTACATTTAAGGAGAAGACACTTTAATAAAAAAAAATATATATATATGTTTCTACTGTCACTGCAAGAGAGTATCCCTATTTCTTCTTTCTCTGGTTGATACAAACTCCGGGTATTGTGGGTCCTCCAAATGAATAAAATGACTGCGATTTCCTATAATATACATTACAAGCCCTTTAACTGCTGCACAAATAGGAACATCGCTTGTTTTGTTGTACAGTCATTACATGGTTCAGCGTGAAACATCGATAATACCTGAAGTGGTGATTAGTAGTTTTGACAAAGGCTTGGCTCAACAGCTTGACGAGCTAGCAATAAAAAGTCGTTTATATGGATTCTTGTGAAGTATGGGAATCCAATATAAACGCGGAAGGTCCGTATCCTTACCAGTAACAGGCAATCTGAATTATTGTAAAACCGAAGCATAATAAGCCAGTATTCTTTTGAAAGATTGCATAATTTATAGGTGGGGTTTCCTTCGTTATCAAGTAATCCCTGTTCTTTTTATTTAAAGGAAATGCAATAATGTTTGCCGACAAGGATCCTGTATTTGAACACCAGTAACATATCTGTCATGTAAACATTCATTCAAATGTGATGTATACACAGTTGAATATCTTCAATCTTCATACTACTTACTGTTAGTGGTATGTTGTATTTTTGTTTTGAGTTTACCGTGTATCTTATCTTTCTCATGACCCTAGAAAAATCTTATAAAAAAACCCATTGTTGACACATAGTAGAATCTTTCAGTATCAATCAATTCTTATTTTCGAACCATTTTCATCAAACTGTTATGCATTTTTTTAATCCAGTGTTATTATTTCGTGTTCATGCTTATTGTAAATTCGGGGACTTAGTGTAACCATGATTGTAACGAAATCAAAACCCCGTGAAAATTAATAATTTTAAAGAAAAAACGACTTTACAGATTTGAAATATTGCATTGACAACGCAATTGTTGCAAAAAGTTTAAGAAGATTAACAACTGTGTGTAAAATAGAAAATCACAAGTATTATTTGCAGATGTGGTTTATAGCTGTTTTGATAGGACGGTTTACAAGGCATTGCTATATAGTAGATAGATAAAAAATTACAACAGGAATAGAAACTCTTCAAAACAGTTCCTACTAACCTCCAGTGATACCACAGTGAATTGTATTGATGAAGGAATAAAATCTACCCTTAACGAGAGTTATATCATACAAAAACCAATAAAACACAATATCTAAAAAATCAATTTCAAAAGTAGCTTCCGTTAGATAAGAAGAGGGTGATGTTCTTGGTTTATCTGTTATATAACAGGGCTTGCTGGCAGTAAGAGGTTCTTTAAGGGAACTTGTTCTGTCGGGAAAGATACAAAAATGTGCTGACATCTTAGTGAGATATTGCATACCGACAGTAGGCAGATTCTGGTAAACGCTGAGTTGTTAACTTCCGATTTCACTCATCTGGCATAAATCATCTTATCTAAGAACCACATTAAAATATGCATTGGCAGAAGCATTTTCGACGATTTTTTTTTAGGACAATTGGCTTATCTATTTTGATGAAAGAAACGCAAAGTAACAAACCAAGAAAGGTTTAAACGGATACTATTTAAAGTAAAAAGATAATAAAATCTGGTGTTCCAGATGGTTAAGCGTCTTTTGCTTCATCAACGACTTAAGCCATGTAGATAATGTTAATGACGTCAAGATCTCAGATGAGAACAAGGTGCAAAAGAGCATCAAACACGTGCATCTTCACATCGCAGAGAAACATAAATAACGGTTAGATTACTTTGACGACCGTTAAACTTGCTTTAACTGAAATCCTGAGTTAGTCCATCAGTTGACAACGGAATTTGTGAAAACAGACCATTTAATATCGAATCAACTAATAAAACATCATAGGTTGGGGATGCAAGCTGGTTGCTATCCAGAAATGGAAAATGTGTGACGTGTAAAGAGTATGACCACACAACGAATTTCTTCCAAAACTGAAATTTAGATAAACGTTGTATGGCTCAGATGAAGTCGCGAGAGAACGAGTTTCAATTTGATACATACTGCATCGCAAATATTCTCGAAGGTTGAATTGTATGGCTATTCAATATCTATAGGTCTTGCTTGAGATATGTAGCCAATAACATAAGCGCTGTATGTGATATTTGCCTCCATATTTCTGATCTAACACAATCATAATTTTCTATGTTTAAGGTCGATATATTTCTTATTCTGCACATCTATTATATTAAATGACGTTGCGTGGTGTTTTATTTTCTTTGATATCCGAAGTACTTGTAAGCCCAATTTATCCAAACAATTTTAATACTGGTGGATTTCGGGAGCAAAGTTTACCCGCAAATACCAACACAAATCATTTGTAGGGAAACAACCGGTATCAGAGCCTCGTGAATATAAATTTTGCAGTACGCCCTAAATAGAGGGTACAGGACGTAAACCTCGGATGTGTTAGTGGCCTCTCATCACGTGTTGTTATCGCAGATTTTTTTTTTTATCAAAATTTGTGTACAGTTTCAAAAATGTTTTCTAGGCTTTTCATAAAGAGTTGTGAAGGTAAAAAAGAACATTGTACTTGAAGTTTTAATGTTACACTGGTAGCAAATCAAATTTGTGTGATTTGAGAATGGTTGACAACGTTATTGCGGTATATGCTATTTGCGCCCCAGCGTCTATAACAGGTGAACAGAGAAGAATTACGTAATTGGGAATAATCGCGTAGAACTGAGATATATTTACATGTTATGCAGTTTCTAAAAACGTTTTGCATTTCCGTGTGCATCTGTTATCTGCGGCCGGTATCCAATAACCACGGGTTAACCAAAACATGGTACATCAGTGGAAAATATCTCCACGCTATCTATCTCAAAGTTAGATCAGAGTAAAAACATTCACAGTCCTAAATCAATAAATCTGCATTTAGATATCATTTCGCACATCAAAATCGTCCAAAATAGTCGACAGGGAAAACGACCGTTTCAGACGGTTGGTTAAGGAAGCCATCTGGATACGCCGCAGCGGGCGAGTACTTAATAGGGACGAGGGGGGCCATAGACAAGTGTGACCAAGTGTTATACAAAGCGTAGTTGAACTACAGTATATTGTTACCATTTTGTGTATTTTTGGTCCATATTCTGTTTACCATCTCGTCATACTATTTTTGACCTTAGGGTACATAGGATTATAGTGCAGGCGAAACGTTGGTCGATTCCGCACCATCTTGTCATTTGTCTGCTGAAGTTGCCCGTGTAGTCATCGAAACTCCACACTCAAATCTTTTACTAGTTATGTTATAAGAACTTCTATTCTAAAGTCACATTTCCGGATGGTGTAAAAGCAATCAATAGTTAAAATACCAGGTAAGAAATGTCACATTACCAGATTGTTAATAAGGTATTCAATAGAGGAACGAACCACTTAGATAGAAATGTCACATTCCTAAATAGTGAGCAAGGTAATCAATATCGGGACCACCAGGCAACACATGTCACATAACCAGATAGTGTGCAGGTTATCAATATCAGGACCACCAGGCAACACATATCACATAACCAGATAGTGTGCAGGTTATCAATATCGGGACCACCAGGCAACACATGTCACATAACCAGATAGTGTGCAGGTTATCAATATCGGGACCACCAGACAACAAATGTCACATTACCAGATGGTGAGCAGGTTATCAATATCGGGACCACTAGGCAACACATGTCACATTACCAGATGGTGTGCAAGTTATCAATATCGGAACCTCCTGGCAACAAATGTTACGTCACCAGATGGTGTGCAGGTTATCAATATCGGGACCACCAGGCAACACATGTCACATAACCAGATAGTGTGCAGGTTATCAATATCGGGACCACCAGACAACAAATGTCACATTACCAGATGGTGAGCAGGTTATCAATATCGGGACCACCAGACAACAAATGTCACATTACCAGATGGCGGGCAGGTTATCAATATCGGGACCACTAGGCAACACATGTCACATTACCAGATGGTGTGCAAGTTATCAATATCGGAACCTCCTGGCAACAAATGTTACGTCACCAGATGGTGAGCAGGTTATCAATATCGGGACCACTAGGCAACACATATCACATTACCAGATGGTGTGCAGGTTATCAATATCGGAACCTCCTGGCAACAAATGTTACGTCACCAGATGGTGTGCAGGTTATCAATATCGGGACCACCAGGCAACACATGTCACATTACCAGATGGTGTGCAGGTTATCAATATCGGAACCTCCTGGCAACAAATGTTACGTCACCAGATGGTGAGCAGGTTATCAATATCGGGACCACAAGGCAACTCATGTCACATTACCAGATGGCAGGCAGGTTATCAATATCGGGACCACCAGGCAACTCATGTCACATTACCAGATGGCGGGCAGGTTATCAATATCAGGACCACCAGGCAACACATGTCACATTACCAGATGGTGTGCAGGTTATCAATATCAGGACCACCAGACAACAAAAGCACATTACCAGATGGTGGACAAGCTATAAATATCGAGACTACCAGGTAAAGAAACGATAATCGAACACAACCTACTCAATATCGAAAATAAAAATAGATTTTTACTATTTTGATGACCATGAAACTTCCTTATAATCTTCGTAAACCTGAATCCTATTTTGAGTTTAACTGTCAGATGTCGACATCTACCAAAAATGTTATATTAGGAAGTAACTATTGGATTGAATCTATCTAAAGAGGAAGCATAGATATTACTCTCTAGAAATGAAATGTCATGTGCTTGATTTTTAGTTTGAAACAAATATAAAAAGGAAAACAGCAAAGCGTCAGTTATAAATAAACACGTTTGTATTCCGACTATTGGTACGTTCGTGTGAATATTTTAGTGCTCTTTCTCTTGGAACCTTACATTTAATTTTAAAAAATGATTTTACCAACTGTTTAACATTAACTATAAAGTCTGTACTAAAAAAAGTGGTCGTTAATTAATCAGTATTTGAATTACATGACAAGCTGCACTTCTACAGTAGCCCTTATATCAATAAAGCTTCTACACGATGTCACTTGATTTGTTTGGTCAATTCTTAGGTTACTGGAAGCAATCACTTATTGAAATACCAGTATATAGCTTTAGCTTTTTCTGTCTTTTTTCTTTCTTATGTACAGCGGGAGACCGAGAGTGAGTGTAGATATATAAAAACTATCCTCTTGAATTAAAGTAAAATGCTTTATGTTCGGAAAAACAGCAGATATTTACTGGTCTTGTTATGCTAGTGGCGAAAGCTGTCTTAAAAACCTTCATATGCCTTCATAGATATACGCTGTATGTTATAGCATTGAATAAAAATCCCGGATTTTTTTCTGGATGAAATATGCCGTAAATGTCATTCCAAATACAAAGAATTTTATCTACTCCCGACGTAAAGAGAACGAGTTCTCGAACATCATAAACTGAAGAGAGCATGCATCATTCCGAGCAGTTTCGATATATCTATTTTGACGTTTTTCTTTACATTTAATCTCAGGTCCGTACACGAAGATAGTGGTGAGGAAGAACGCTATCCCCAATGTTCTAAAGGACGAGCTCAGTTGTCTGTTAGATAGACGCCGTCAAGTAGTGTAGAATCAAATGGATTTCCTTGTCAGAAGGGAATGATTGCTGAGTTGTCGGCCATTCCAGAAAGTTCACACGAATACATTTATGGCTGTATTTGGTACACACCTTTGGTAATATATACATGGCATTATTTCAGTCTTCATAACATTGATAATTTGTCTGTTCAATCTTAGTATATAGTCTTTAACAGATCCTTTGTTACATACATGTTCCAAAATGGTGAGGTGTGATGGCCTTCTACAGCATCGTGAACATTGCTCTTTATTATGCAAAAATAAGCAAATATCGACATAGCACCAGATCTTTATTCAAACTCAAAATCAATAAAACTAATAAAATTAAGATAAACATCAACAAAAACAAAACAAAAAATTTACACAGATACCACTAGAAAAAAGAATAAGATCAAGTGTTCCAGAAGAGTTAACGCCGTTTGCTTCACCAACAACCGGGATTAAATGTCTTTAATTTGTTATTTGAATTCCTCGCTGATTAATCTGTAGTTTCTCTGGTATGGTATAGTCCAGATTACCACGAGGAAACAAACTCGACAACAAATTTTGAAATAATCATTGATTTTACTAACACTATATGTTTCTAGTTATACTGAACAATACAATCTGTCAGGTAGGGTGCTAGCATTGTTCAATAATTGGTTAAGTAGCCCAGTGGTAAAAAGCCTTTCAACTCTGCAACTGGTAATTATCCGGACCATAACTGAAAATATGTAGCGTCACTTAACCGATTCTTGGGTTTCCTAAAGCACTCCGGCTTTCGCATGCAGTTAGCCCTTCCTTTCTTCAATCCGGACCAATATTAGCGGTCAATATAAGTTATATTTGGTTCACAAATATTGCTTAATGAATAATGAGTGTATTCATTTAAAAAAATTAACTTTCACCAATGGCAAGCAGAAAATAAATAATTTATCAAGTTCACTACACTTTGTTCAAAATTGTATGTAACTCTAAGTTTGATTTTAAAAAATATCGTGACACGGAAACTTTAAATCAACTTCAGAATATTTCACTCTTCACATCAACCATCGTGGTAAGACCAGGTTTTAACTATTACCTTAAGTCATCTTTTCACGTTTTTAAAACTGATGTCATATTTCCTCCATATTCAAATAGAATATATATGGATAATACAATGAGAGAGAACTAATAATTTACAAAAACGTTTACGTAAATATATCCTTATTAACGAAAAAATGGCAAAAATTTCGTGTAACAAGAAGCAACCAAATTCGGGTCATGATTAACGAAGTATGTCAGGTTCCAATTAAGATGGCCGAAAAATAGATACTTTTATCACTAGAAAGAGCCATATGATTATACTCATACATATCTTCCTTAAATTTACGATCTTCTGACGTCTTATTATTTATAATATTGTTATCACAATGATAAGGATCTATTCATTTTATTCAATCATGTATGGGAGGATGCTATTCTACAACATTCCCGGCATTTTTTTCTTTATCTTACTATCCGATAAAGAAAGGGAGATTAATAGGGAGATGATAAAATTACTGTTTAAAGAACGATACAAGGTGCTTGTTACGACTATAAATACATACAACACTCAAGTTATTAAGATATAATTCGTCTTCTAGCTATACGTGTATAATTCTTGAATAGAAGTGTGTAGGCTTCAGCAGTTCATCCCAACATGCCGATTACTTGATTACTTTAACGTAATATATTTTCTGTTCGTTTAAGAATCTTATATAACATATTAGTGTCGATGTTCAATTACTGACATGATAATGAACGTACGCTCTAAATAAAAATACATCCAAATGACACTAAGGGATAGCATCATTGAATACAAATCAGAATTAGACAAAGTAGAGCAGATAAAGTATCTTATTGCGAAATACAGCCCTTCTGGGACTAGACAGTTACGTTAAGGCCCTGAACAGTTGAAATCCAGTCTTTGTCTGAGGAATCAATATCAGGTATAGAGTGCTACCAATCTTGACGATTAAATTCAGCGACATCGCCGTATTAGCACTTCACTTAAGGATGTATGGAACTCAGATGACCAAAATTTCTCAAATTCAATTTTGTTCTGTTGGTGACTTTTTCAAAGATAAGTTAAAACAGACAATATGTTGTTGCACTGCGTCATAATATGTTAAAGTAGGTCCTGATTCTGAGTTATTTTCAAATCAATCAAAAGACATCTCGTCTCTAAATAACAAGAAATTTATTGACAAAGTCCATCTTATATATCAACCAGACATGGAAATCAAAGATACGACAGACTCTTCTACATCAGTTGCTTACCTCGATCTTTTCTTACCTGGAAAGCAACATGGGCATCTTTCCATCAAGTGGTATGATAGACGTAATGATTTCAATATCCCTTTTGTTAATTTTCAATTTCTGATTAGCAATATCCCTGCATCTCCAACCATTGGTATTTACATGTCACAGTTGATTCGATATTCAAGGGCATGTTACCATTGTCAAAAATCATCATTTTGAGATGCGTTTTTGTTAAATATCTCTGTATCATTCTATTTGGGTTTTTGGGAAAAAAGAATTTTGCAGGTATTAAAATAATCAAGAAAATACCAATATGGTAACATACTCATAATTTAAATTCTTATTCCATAAGTTAGGACAAACTATAAACAAAATAACGAAGAAGAATACGGCCAAGTATTCCGGAAGAGTAAGCGTCTTCTGCTTCATCGACGACACACGCAATGTAAACTTTCGTCAATCTATGTAACTAATGTCATGTTCTCAGATGAGAAAAGGGTATACCACAACGGACCAACAGGCAAACTAACAAGCATCAAACACGTTCGACTTCATGTCGCACAAAGAAATAGAATATTTTCAATGAGATCTACGTGGCGATCATAAAACTTCTGTATAACTTTCATCAACCTGCATCTTTTGAACCCTTGTGTTGTTATGAATTTGTCAGTCACATAATGTAGTCCACATGAAAAAAAAAATCTACAGAACGTTTTATTAATCGCTTTGCTTTTGGCAAAAAATTACAACTATCGATAAAGCTAAAGTCTATAATATTACGCCGAAATCTATATATTGAATTATGTTCTACTTTCGGTCAGGTATGGGTTTCATACTTCGTCTAAGTGCTTGTTCAGATGTATTTATTTGCATGTGATCAGAGTCGTTGACCTTTCGACTTAATGTTAATCACTGCTAGTTAGTGCTTCATTATAGGTAAAAGATTAGTGAGGATAGAAATAACGACTGGTAAACAAGTCCCCGCAGACATGACTAATGTTGGCTCTTCATTAGATTGCGAGAGAAGTGTGGGCCGCTGTGTTGATATTACACTTTCTGTTACAAGACATGCAGTTCCAACAAGCAAAATGTTCACTTGCCAAATACCAACTCTATGTTGGAGTTCACGGCCATGGCGTTTTTTTTCATGAATCAGCATGAACTGTGTTTATGAGTCAGTACTCTTACCACAAGTGCAACAGTCGCTGTTTGTTATTTGTTTTCCTCGCTAATTAATCTGTAGGTTTCCTTGCATAGTCCAGATTAACACGAAAAAAAGACGTCGTCAACAAATTGTAAAATCATCATGGATTTTAGTACTTAGGGTGCCGACATGTTTCAAGAAATGGTTGGGTAGCGCAGTGGCACAAACTTTCACCTGGGCAACTAGTAATTACACAGGTCATAGGTAAAAAAAATGTAGAAAGATGGAAACCATATTACCAACCGGAGACCTGTGGTACAAGAAGGTGACCCTTGGATACATGTACCAACAAAATATCATCCCAAGTGTATATACTATTGTCAGTCAAGGTAGCACCCTCGGATACCTGTACCGTTGTTAGACAAGATGAATAGCTTACTTATCTTTAACATCTGCGAAAAGTATTGGAAATGATTGCTCTTGACGACGAGAAGTGGAATGGTGATTAACATACGAAATAGAACGTTTGATATCAAGAGTTTAGGTAATGACCCTGAAGAACGGCTCATAGTAACACGACTAGGAAGGAGGCACTAGTACCAACAACAATATTTTGTAGCAAGCAGTAGATACTAAACGGTCTTGCAGTCATGGTGGTGGATAAGTGCCATATATGCACCAAAGCGGACTAACAAGATTATTACCTTGATTTATCGTGTCAGAGACCTATATTCACAAGGTGCGAACCTTCGCCAATGCATGTCTTTCGTCGATAGACTTCGCGGATTCTTCAAGAGAGAAAACACTTTCTTTCGAAAATTTGTGGAAGACATTTGGTCATGGATACTCAATAAACGACGTATTTCCCTCAGCAGTAGAGAAAATTTATATTTGGCAGGAATATGTTGGGTACCATTGATGTTGGCAAATCATTTTCAGGAATTATACTTTTAAAAACTGAAAATGTCATACCAATTTATTCTGGGAAAATGTAATGCTGTAATAGGTAGTTCATCAGCCAAGGCAAAACATGTCACGTGATACAAGCTGTTGTGAACATATGATAGTGTACGAAATGAGTATCCTTCCCTTCTATACCATTTGGTATTCATTGGTCGATTTCGTTTTTGTCTCCCGTACTTCCATACTTTTTATCCCTTACTTCACAGACAACAGAACATTTGATTTGTACCGAGTCATCCTCAAATGTTTGTTTTGAGGTGTTGCTCTTCTTGTCTTTATCCTTTTTTATAATTATATCAAATAGAAATCATCGGACATGGAAGTTTTGATATTTAACGTGAAAAACGTACCTAGAGTGCAGCCAACGGGTTTTGTCTAGACGAGTGACCTTGACAAAATATATTGAAACAGAGTTATCCATGATTATCATACAGGCCATCAAGTAAGTATGTGTGTAAGGGGACATAGCCGGTATCGAGCTAACTTATCTCCAGTTGTATGGGCAGCATTAATCAATGCTTGCCTGATTTCTACTAAATCTTCATGAATCAAAATATTTACGGAGCCGACTGACGTTGAAAGGAGATAGGTGATAGCTCATGTCAGGGTCGAAGAGAAAATGTCTTAGAGGTAATATCGCAGAAAACTTCAGTATTCAGGAATGCAAGTCTTTCATCATGACCAGGAGGTAAAAGGTCAAATTATAACATATGGATGGAATATTTTCTTCGGTGTGGTATTGCTGATAAAATAACAGTTATTATATGACAAGTAGGATAATATTCTACGGTTGTGTTATCAGAAAAATATTCTATTAGCAGACGGATTTTAGGTAAATGGAAGTGTAATTGTTTACAGAATGAATATCAATGTTCAATTAGTCATTGGTTCTCATTTTCGTGCTAGGTTTTGACAATTCAATTCCAAGTGCGTTGAATAAGGGCAAAATATGAACAAAGGAACTACTTACTTTTAGTCTCCTGGGAAAGTACGGTGAAAATAAGACCATATGTTCTCATAGTGAATTGTAATGATATACTTCACTATGTAACAATTGAAAACTCAAATGACATGCTATGAATACAACAGATACGTTGATATCAATTCACACTAAAAATCAAGGACAAGATGACAAAATATGATTAACAGTGATATGTCGCCGGTGTCAATGAGGTTTTTCTCCTGTTCCAATTAGGTTTGAAAATCTAGGCCTTGAATATCACTGACGAGTCTCAGAAGGACGAAACAACTGTATTATGTAGCATCACTGACGAGTCTCAAAAGGACGAAACAACTGTATTATGTAGCATCACTGACGAGTCTCAAAAGGACGAAACAACTGTATGATGTAGCATAACCGACGAGTCTCAAAAGGACGAAACGATTGTATGATGTAACATCACTGACGAGTCTCAGAAGGACGGAACAACAGTATGAAGCAGTTTAATTAATTGCCTGGCTCTAACTTATCCAACTTTAAATTTGAATAAAAAAGGTGATGCAGTTGTATGGCCTTTATATATTCCTTCTCCAATTTCTGTCCTTATCACTGATGTGTAAGTTGTAGGTAGATAATAATGGTTGGATACCTTCAAAACATCATCCCCAATTCCATGTTGTCAGAGAGATTGTTGAATGATTTCCTTCATATAGCCAGTGCGAAAAACATTTAATGTGGCCAATTATCTTTGTCAACTGAGCTAATCCAATTATCCATTCCTCTTCAACAAAGCAGGCTTGTTATATTTTAATGGATACATATGTGCAAAGTGGTCACCAACACTAGCTTTAAGAGGTTACCTCCTAACACAGGAAGTATTTGACTTCCGTTTCACAGACTACATTATTTCGTTACAGGTTTGTTCTACTTCAGCATTCATTAAAACCTGTTAACATCAAATCACTATTTAAATTCAAAATGTTATGCATATACATTATATTACCGATATAAGTCTAGTTATGTTATGTTTTTAAAATCGTAAGACATATATTTTTTTGTTATATACTATATGTTAAGAAATGTGTTTCTGATTTTTCACAAGCCAGCTCTCCTCGACAGGACTGAACATACGTATAGTGTCTGAAGTCGTATCTTGTTTATCCATAAAATAAGTAGAAAAATCACTTGTCAAAAAAAAGAGGCATTTAAATGTTCTCCTGTCGGGAATTGGTTCATTTTAAAGTAGAAATATTCGAAGATTTTAGCGTGATTCATTCTCTAAATCTAGACGTAATCGTTCTATACAAATGTAGAGTTCCTTCTAATACCCCCTCAGCACCGACAAACCTCTCCGATGTTGGATAGTTGCCAACACGCCTCTTCTAGAAACAGGAAGTGTTTGTTGAATACCTGTGATTTCCTATTACCCAGACACGCCTCAAGTGAATTATGATGGAGTGTGGAAGTAAATTATCTTCCCCAGAGAATACAATTACACTAGAAAAACATATATTATCTTAAGGTCGTTCAAGGAAGTTCAAGATTTAGCGTAACATTCGTTCAAATAATTTCCCCAGTTATGTCGAGAATTTTGTGTTCAATTCATAATTTTTTGTATAGCAGCAGTAAAAATATGGTCCATTGATGATTAGTTCATTGTTTGGGTGTTTCAATTATTTCATCATTATTTTATATATTTGGCGATTTTTGTTGTCCAATCACAGATGGCCTTTGCGTGAATAACATTAAAATTAGAGTACCGTACCGATTCCTAACCATTCTTGGACACACTGGCTGACCGTGAGTACCGTCAGCTTGGTTTGCTGTCTAATATCGGTTACGGAGGTGTGATAAAGGTATACCTCTATCTTGACATGGCGGTGTAACGCGCGGACGACCGCTCCTGGGACGGTCATACAATTCCCATGTGGATCTGAGACGCCCAACTAAATTAGATATTGTTGCCTCATGAATACGATATTGTTGGGATACATGACATTACGAATGCTTCTGCATTAATAGAGCAATGACCTTACCACTATCGACTTAACTCACACAAAGGAATGTTGTGTAGCTGATCTGTACTGTTCCGAAGTTCGCTTTGAAATGGGTTACCAGCAATTATGGTGCAGGAGTATTTTGGATACACGCTTTCTGGAAAAATCTTCTGAAAGCATTCAGAGTCGAGCAGGCTTACGATCGGCTGAATTTTAGCTGAAGAACATTTTCAAGGTGCACGGAGGTAGCACAGTGTCAAAAATTAAATTTCTTCCACGTGTTTAAAGGGTAGATTACAAAAACAAAAATTGTGTTTCTTTTTTTTTTTCATCTTGTATTGTTTACATCACATGACAAAAATGTAAAATAGGGGTATCTATCATACATTCAGCGAAAGAAATAAGCATTTACAGTCAAAACGTTTAGGTAGAGAATTAAAGTGTGCGCAAAGCAACAAAGATAATACTAATGTAACATAATCGTAATCCAAAATAAAATAATTTCTATCGATAGTAACCTTACATGTCACACGTCCTTTTCATTCAGGTTAATTACAACCCGGCATTGTGAGTGATGTCGCTGATGGGTTGATGAATAAAAGACATCTACGCTGATCATAAACAACCTCCAGATACAACTTCATGTAACGCATCCTCATGTATGACAAGACAGTAATTTACACGATATTTCAATCTGCATGCTTTTCCTACGCAGAACCCTGACATGACCTTTAAATGAAGTGGGTCTGTAACTGTAGGACACCGTGATGTGATATAACGGAAGTAGTGGGTTTGTTATACAATTTAGATGTATTTACAGCAGCAAACATATACACATCAATGTATCACTTCCGTACCAATTCACTAATGGAATAAACCTGTTTGACTGGGAAAACTAAAAATATAGAATCACATTAGTGCTACAATTAAAGATATCAGTACGCGATGCTATCTGTCGTAGACTGAAACCATCAGAAATGTATCTCCTAATTGTCTTAGTGAAGTTCTATATGAGGGAGTTGATTCGCAACGTATGTTGTGTTTAAAAGGATAAAAAGTGGCGTTTGTGATTAAAACTTGTAGGAAGGATTAACTGTTATTCTTTTTATAACTACAATATGTCGTCTTTGCCATCGTTACCATTAAGACATTTAACAATTCCTTTATAGGAAAGCTGATCGTCAGCAATTTTGCTTATATGTGATTTTCACTGTTAATTGGAATTAGAAACTATTATACAATTATTGACTCTCAGTTAATACCAGGATTTATCCACATATGAAAATCTATAATCACCAAGGTGTTATAGAATATATTTGACTGGCGTAAAATTAATGTAATATTTCTTCGTTGAACATCGATCATGCCATGTAGCACATTTACTTAACATTCTTATTTCATCTATCGCTATATTCTATAAAACGTTTGGCTAGACATCAAAGACAGCTACTACATGTTATCATAACGATCACTTAAAACAATTTTATTCAGAAGTTTACGATTCGGATACTAAATATGACACTGCATGTCTTTAATAAGAAATTCCACATGCAGACAGTACCTTTCACGTGAAGGAGACAGGTGGTCTGTCTATATCATATAACCTTGAATTCAAAGTTGCTGCAATATGCTGCCTAGCACTGGTGATTTTGGAACCTGGTTATTTTATGGTGTATTTGTGTAGTTGTTTCTGTCAATCAGAATCAATTCAGGAATGTTTGCTGATAAAACATTGAAAGGTGCCAACATAAACATTATCATTTGCCATCATATAATGAACAGAGACTATGACTTCATTCATATGAGATGAATGAAACAAGAGTGCTTCCATTCTCTTCATAAAGCTTATATGAAATGAGTGTAAGAATATGTTTATTACACACCGTAGGATTTTGGAAAGAAATAATAAAACAAGAATTTATGAGACACAAATTCTAACATGCCGACATTCTCACTCCGTGTGTCTCTCCGGTTGGCTGTACAATACATCTGACGCCATCAATCTATGACGTAACAAGTGGAACTTCAGCCAATCACAACTAGGTCATATTGCATCTGAGTCCTAACAAATAATTTGCAGTGGGTGTTATTAAACAAATGATAAGGTGGTTAGGTCTTTCAGAAACTCTAGATCTCAATATTTAACAGAAACTTACTTTACACAAGGATCAGGTGGAGAGGAATCACTTTACACACGAACCGAGTGTAGAGAAATCTATTTACACAGGAACCGAGTGTAGAAAAATCTATTTACACAGGAACCGAGTGTAGAGAAATCTATTTACACAGGAACCGAGTGTAGAAAAATCTATTTACACAGGACCTTGGACTGTATTTGGTCTGGTTGTTTTGTGACGTAAAACACAAACAACATCACTATTGTGCATGTTTACAACACATATATATCATGGATGCACGTGGGCATGTTTCGGTAGAGATAATTTGTGGTTAAATCTCCCAAACATTGGCTTGGGTATCAATCACCGAACTAATTGTTAAATGGACTCCGAAACTAATATCCCGGTGTGTCGTGTAGCTAAGGGAGGAATTTATTCAGAATGAGGTTGAAACATGAAGAATGCATGTGCACGCGTGAAGAATGTGTAACTTGCATCGGAACAGGATTACATATAATGTGCATTCCTTGATGAACGTTGGCGTGTTATCTGAAATATTTCTGCGAATGTGTACGACTTAGTTACCTATTACAAAGATCCGTCATTTCTTCATCAAAACTTAAAATACTGTTTTGAGGCACACCAGAGGACACTCTAACCACTTCTTACTGTACTGTATAATTTCAGTGGTAGTAAATCATAACGATGACGTCATGTGAAAGTCTGTCGAGATTTTTTTAAAACCAAAGTTTGGAAGACCGACCGTTTGAATTCTTGTGTAATAACGAAAATGACAAATGGGTCCAACATACAATGTCTTTCCGAGAACCTACATTTTATTCATTTCATATTTGCATTGTTGTTTATTTTGATAACTGAAATACCAAGAATGTTTTTGGTTGCCAAGACAGCCATCGGTAGCTATTTTCGAAATGGCATTTTCTTTGTGATCGTTGAACAACTTTGTCTTCTTTAAATGTAGACAAAATCATCATGTCACAGACACGTCATGTCATAGGTACATCATGTCATAGGTAAATATTAATTTTGTCAATGCGTAGGTGATGAATCATAGTAAAGAAATTTGTTACAATTGATGTGACTGAACTAATGATCACTACTACGTATAGCATGAGAGGCTTGTGTCACTGATATAAAAAAAATGCCTCAATTTACAAACCATTTATAATTTTAACAACGAGAAACGTCAGGACAAGATTAACCTGGCGGGTTTCGTTACGACACTCCCTCAACACCTCTGTTTATTCTCCTAATCCTTGTTCTGGGGTCTCCGTGTAAATCTTTTCGTTTTTTTGTCATATTTTGCCAAAGTTTCAAAGAATATGAATTTGAATTACGTTCTTGACTTGTCGATATTTGTTTGTCTTACACAAAACTCAAAATAAAAAATCCAAGCATACGCAAAATAGTCTTTACGGAATACTATATGTTATAACATAAGCCAATGGGTGTAGGTCAAGACCATGTGATCCCATCATTCCGATCGTTCCCAGAATCACTGATTTGATTGCCCTTCATCCAATAAACGACTTATCGGGTTGTTCAACTATCCAACCATGTCTCTATTCCACGAATAAAAACGGGTGACTGACAAAACAATTTTTCTCTCCTTACATCTCAGCTGTAAACATCACACCTTTAGCATTTGTGCTGACCATCCACATTAGACAAAATGAAAACTTTAATCTTTCATCAATTAGAATGATTTCTATTCACAATTAAACACGTTAAAAATCCCGAACAACTTTTGTGTCATGCTTGATGAAAAATACTAAAGAGAAAGTTCGAAAATATCCCATGTGTTCAGTTTACTCCTTTCGCAATATACAGATTAAGCTAAAGCAAATAGGGTAATTGTGGCATACTAGTGAAATGCTTTAGGGAGGAATTTCAATTAAAAGTTCTGAACGCAATTTTACTGGCTTTATTACTTTAATCGTATGTATTGGTATGAAAAGGCATTCGGTTATTAACCAGGAATGTTTCAAAATAAATGTTTGTAATTACTGAGTCGTATGTCTTAACAGGGGTTAAAATAGTGCGTTTCCGACCGCTTTATGATGATCTTCATCTCCCACTTTGAGGCGATGTTTCAAAGAAAATTTTCTTTTTTATTGTACGGTTTTACAGCGAGTGATGGTTAAAATAGCAATCGCAATCTGTGTAGACAGCAATTGATGGTATCTCAGACCACAGGAAATGTCTGATACAAGTATCTTTGATAGAGCATATTTAATACAGGGAAATTAATCCCATGTATCAAAATGCTGCAGACATTTTGCATGTCTGCAAAAACTGCTCGAAATGCATAACCGTATATGTAGGCGATCACGTGTTGTGAAAAGTATGTTGGGAGGCTACATTAAAACCCGGTCAAATTTCTTTATATATTTAGTGTTGTATACAGATAACGTAATGTGCTGTGATCGCTCTATAAATACTGGAATCTACTTGTTCCGTCATTTGCACGAGAACATGTTATATTAAACATGGCAATGTGACCTTGATGTGTCAGTAATTGTGACGACATTAAGGGCGTCTCGTGAACATTCCCGAAAGATGTAAGCGTTCAACTGTTATAAATACTATATCGTTTACATGTCCCCTGGTTAGCTGCGAGATCGACAAGGAAATGTATGTTACTTGTAAAGATTTGAAATGTTTTTAAGATGGATACCATTACAAAGCAGATATCACAGTAAAAACACATCGGGAAGGCAATCAGCCAGTACTTAATTTGGATATTCGGCCTCGTGCGCCGTCACGTGGAATCAAATATGTTTGACTATCGCATGAAATGGCGTGGAATATTTGTATAGTATTACATATTCTCTATTAATACGTTAACTCTTCGCTTTGCAGTAACAACATCACTATAAACAACGACACAACCCGCTTTCAATCTTAATTTAATTAGTTTCGGTCTTTTTAAGGAAGAACTTACCATTTCCATGTAATGATACAAACTAAAATGCAAATATGAAAAAACACTACTGCATGCCAATTCAAATATAATAATTAAGCTTGAACTTAGTATCTATTTACAAATCATAAACACAATTATTGGAGAACGAATTAACCGGCATCGAAAGACACTATTTCTTGTCTGCTTTATGTAAGGCATATTTGAATTGGCATGTCGTAGTGTTTTTTCATATTTGCATTTTAGTTTGTATCATATATTGTCCGATTAATATTTGTTTCTTCATTGATATGCTAAATTTCATTTATCCCCTTGAAAATACTGTGTGAATCATTTTCTATAAATACATACGTATTTGGTCCTCTTCTCCGAGGGATCTAAACTTCTCTTATCGGATGTGACAAGGTGTTGGGTGACCTGTCTCGCCAGATTGGATTTCCCAAGGTACTCCACCCTCTTCCTATAATAAAACTCCTAACGTGCTTCTGTCTACACACAAATAATAATTCACACATTTATAGTCTACATACATAACTTGTTCCACAAAAATATCCGAATGAATTGTCGTTTCTCAGTCTCACTGCTCCTTCCATATGTCGACATGTTAAATGCATTTTGAATAAAGTAATTTATATGATCAACTAACGAATATACCTCTTTGGAAGTGATGACTTTGAAATATATAAAATGTGTATAACATTGTGAAACACTAACTCGTAAATTAGAAAACATGTTGGTCGTGTTTACTTATAATAACCACAAAGATATATCATTCGCACACAATGTACGACAGCAATTAACAAACATCTGGCGAAAGGTAGTTGGAGACTTCCTCATTCAACAACCAGATTAAAAAAAAACATTTGTAATCCAGGTTTCCCGAGAAGTCTACATCGGAGACGTTCATCTAAAACGAATGAATATACATTTCCTTTTTCACTTATCTTTCCATACGAATCTGTCATTAGTCAACCCTGTTGATCAGCATCATACCGTGACCTAATGAAATTAATTTGTAATACTATACATATTATGTTAAGTCGTATTCAATCACTCTTAGTTATCAACAAAATACCAACGTTAATATAATCATAATCCAAACTCAAAGTCAATAAAACAATGACAAAACAAGAACAAAAACAAAAACAAAAAAAAAAAAAATACACGGAGTCTCCTGAAAAAAGTACAAGGAGAATAATATCAGATGTTCCGGAAGAGTAAGCGTCTGCTTCATCTATGATACTCTCCATGTAAACCTTGGTCAATCCAAGTAAGTAATGTCACGTTCTCAAATTAAAACAAGGTATTAAACAACGGAACTTACTGGCAAACTTATGAGCATCAAACACGTACAGCTTCATGTCGCAAATAAGAAACAGAATATTTCTCAATGAGATCACGAACTTTCCCATGATTTTCATTAACCGGCATCTTTTGAAACCATGTGTCATTATGTGTTTGTCCATCTACTGACGAGTTCTCTCACGGAAATCGTGATAATGGAAATTTAAGAAACAATAAGAAATTCAGCTCATGTATTCTGAAGAGTAGCTGTCGTTAGTGTTATCAATGACGTCCACTAAATAAACTCAAGTCAAGTAAGTAATGTCACGTATCTAAAGAAAAGAACAGGGTTATTAACGACAATTCTACCAGAACGATTTGAATAAGACTATGCACGCGACGATTAAACTTAGTCTCCATCCATCTGTATCTCTTGAAACCTTCTTCTTTTTTAATCAGCTCCCGATACTTATCCTAGGTATCGTTATATTTGGTACCAGAACAAAGAAACCGTCAGTTGGAGGAGTAGAATTTTCCTGTCTAAAAATGGAAAATTGGAATCCTCATTCTTATCAAATAGCTCAGTAGAAAGTGTCATTGATGGTTTCGCTGTAAGTGAAGACCGAGGTAAGCTGCTGACGATTAAGACTTATTGGGGACACGTCAACTGGACAGAGTCAATAATTTCCTGTAATTTAAGATGAGGAACATATCAAAGAGTTAAAGGAAAGACTTCACAACTCTGTCTTACCAGTTCTAATGAGCCTTTGCTTTTCTCATTCTTAACAAAAACAAGTCTGACAAAAGAAGATTTGTTTGTGATCAGTTCGTCATGCTTGTGGATGTTGATGTCCTCAACAAGCCGGAATATTGTTGACAAGTAAGATACCATTTCCTGAGGATCAATGCAATGGCATTTCAAAATTTCTTTGGCTACACAATATCTCTATCGTGTCATAATATGCGAAAAAAATATGATTGATATTTCTTTTCTGACGAATACATGAAATAAACCCGTTTGGTAGGTCATCTTGTTTCAGATTCCAAAATTATCTAAGACCTTCAACTAAGTATAATCAGTATTATGAACTGGTAATATCTCAATTTTCCTGTTGCTATCACGAAACGGATGTATACAGCTGTAATTAGCAGTATGATGCACTAATAAACGATACATATTCTAAAGCTATATTGACAGGTGTCGTTCACTTTTTTTAACTGATTGTTAAGTCGTATGTATTCACATGGTTACTGTTTAGTGTATTCGCTTAGATAAAACTTTTCGTTTAATCTCTGTGGATATCCTCTATTAAATGTGGTCGCTATTTAATCCTTTGAACAGAAGAGCAACAACTTCAGTAGTTTACTTAATTTTAATTTGTAATGTAATTTGTCATTGGTGACGTTCAACAAGCATTATAAATGATATTATTGCTAAATTCAGTCTTCATTGCAGCATTCGGGCATTGTTGTGAAGTCTCATAAAGCACTACACATACAGGATAACGTATTAACATTAATTCGTATCAATGTACATCATAAATCACAGCCGGCCTGTGAGCTATACCAGGAACTTCGATATTACCCATGGAAACAAGAAGGCATCGAAAGGGGGCAAAAAAAGGAAATTATCCTTAATCTATAGAGACAAGTGACAAAAACAAATATTTTCTACAAAAAGTTGATTTATCAAAATTTGAATATCAAAAACCCTCTACAGAGCCTCACAAAATCAATAAAAATAGTAAGGAATTCCCCTTCCGAGCCTTATAAAATCAATAAAAATAGTAAGGAGTCCCCCTTCCGAGCCTCATAAAATCAATTAAAATATCAAGGAGTCTCCCTTCCGAGCCTCATAAAATCAATTAAAATATCAAGGAGTCTCCCTTCTGAGCCTCATAAAATCAATTAAAATATCAAGGAGTCTCCCTTCTGAGCCTAATCTTATTATTCAAAACATTAACAAAAATATGAACAAAATCCATATGATTCATTAATATCACTGAAAATGAAAGTACTGAATTACGATATACTTTGAACGTGATGAATGAGATACGCATCTTAGTAAAGTATCTCGGTTCCTGGAAGTTTTATAATTCAATTACCAACATTAAAACATTAACACGTCAAAGTAGTGATGTGTGACGCTATGCATTCATGCATGCTGAATTATTTGTCTGGGCTTTAAGTTCACCCAAACATGACAGGAAATAAATCCGGACAAAGTGTCACAACAGTTACAATAACTATTACATAATCAAATTATATGAGGTACTAACAAAAAGATATATAATTTCTCATAATAATACAACATAAATAGACTAAATTATATACTCAAACGATTTTTTTTACAAATATGAACAACCTGTTTTGTCTTAAATTAAACTAAAAGTCATATACATGTACATACTGACGCTGAACAGAAACCTTGATATACCAGAACATCCGGATTCCAATACAAACGAGGCAAGAGTGTAAAATATGATTTATATATTTTTTGTGTTAAATTTCATCTTGCTGTTGCATAATATCTGGATCAGCGAGCTATCAATCCAAAATCCGGAATAACAAGGTTTCATTGTACAAGTAACTAAGGATACCACCACAAAAATTGACAAGCCATATTCGGGTATTACCTATATTGCATACGTGTCCTGGCCATGCATACAAATGAGTTTTGTAATATTTACATACCACGCACACATACACAACCAAATAAATTTACGTATTTCTGTCAATGTATATAAATAAAATGAGATTCAAAAAATAATTTTCAAACTCACAACTGTAACTCTTCTATAAGTGTTTAAATTTGTCACAAAGTCACTGATTTGAACACCAAAGAAATATATTATTCATAAACATTTCAGTTTTAATACTTCGAAGGCTCCTACTCTGAAAATGTAAAGACAATTATCCTTTTCTTTGGCATAGTTCTCATTTTTAAAGAATATTCGTAATACCCTTTGAATCTGGTTTTATGTATGGGAAGATAAAACATGCGTTATGAAAAGGTTCTGCCAAGGATACCATGGCAACGAGTTGGTAATTATATTATCTCTTATACGAAAACAGTACAAACTAAAATGTGTTTAAGATCCAGACGTATTTGAACAAACTATTCCAACTATTTGTAAAACATCAACGCCAAATAAACTTCTAGGCCTGTGTTACCTTAGGATCGTGACCGACCAACCTCTCGCTGGTCTATATAGCCCGCACGAGGGCATGAAGCTCACGTGCATATTGTATTTCATTCAACGCCAGGGTTTACTGTTTACCGGTCTGGTATGCTTTTCAAAGCTTAGTAAGCTTCCTAATTCAATTTGGTTTGTTGCTATTTCCATTTTTGTTAAAAAATGCTAATTTAATTCATATCAATTCTGACATGTTGAATTTCAAGGTATTTGTACCAATTTCGATTGGTACCTTTTGTACTTGTTGGTTTGTTTGGAGTAATGCTATCTACCGAAACAAACCTCTTTTTGGCAACTGTAAGAAAACCATACTTTACATACAACGCTGGCTTGAAGATAAAGTCCTGTCTTCTACCAAAACAAATCCACTCCATTATATCAAGAAATAAGTGTTGCCATGATTAAAGTTGAAAACCGAGATCCACAATCTGGCAGATGGTAAGATAGTTTCGGAGTGCTAAATTCAAACCGGTTTGAAAAGTTCGAATATCTGTAGTAATATATACCATTGCTTTGTGGTGCTACAAAACTACAAACTAGAGCGGGTTATACTGTGATACTACTGATTCATATTTGACACAAATTGAAATTATTTGGTACAAATACGAGGCCCTCAAAGACTGAGGGGATTATTAGATAAATCTCTTGGATCAGAGAACATAAACATCAGCGTTACCAGGTGTTATATATTAACTTTTACAGAGGCATCTCAGACGCTGTCTGCTTCGTGTTAAATTGTATAAACAGATATTATGTAGGCTTTGGCATTTCAAGCTTCCCTCAAGAGGAAACCAAGCATATGATAGAGATAACCGTGACGTGTCTCGTTTAACCTTACTTATCTCAAACTTATTTTACGTCATAGATTCACGAGAAACTTTTAAAAGTTACTGTTGTATTATATATTATAATATTATACATATAATATTATATGTATTCTTACTTTATGTATAAAATTAACCTGATATAGTTTTACATGTTTTTATAACTTTCTATTTTTTATGAACTTCACAGAACAGTATCCTGCCAAAGTTGTGACACGTTAAAACAAAAAGTGACATAAATATTCGTTGATGCTTTGAAATGTAGAATGACTAATAAGCCAGCCCTGATATACAGATAGCAAATATCATGTTAAGAGTTCTGAGTCGAGGGACGTAGTTTGCATCCTGTTCGATTTAGATAAGAAAAACCTATCTGCGTATTAACGAAAACCAGAATCAGATACATCTCTAGTAACCCGGGAAACAGATATGGCGTGGGTGTCTGGCTATTCGAGAGTCGGAATATGAGCAAAATTACTCAAACATATTTTCTAGACATGAAATCTGTGTTATATATTGTCTATCAATTGATTTAGTTGTGAACAATTTTGTATATGTTAATCCACACCATGTCCCTTTCACATATGACTTGGTACTATGTCCGTGTGTTTCCATGTTTATGTCCGAGTGTGAAATGAAATGCGCTTTTGTAACACCTGCGCTCACTCACGTACTGAGATGGAACTGCTACAAACATATTACAAACTTTGAACTACATGAATATTTTCAATATATAGTGATTACAGAACACGATAGCTTTTATGGCAACTTAATAAATTATTCTTATGGAATTGTCTTTTTGTTTGTTTTATAAACGTGCATGCATAAAAGTTAAGTTGAAAGCCCTTTCTGCCTCTATAACAAGGACATACTCCAGCTAGTTACACTGTAAAAGTATTACCTTGCTCCTCTTCAACATGTTCATGAAAAAGATGAAATCAACTCCAATTTGCTATTGAATATATTCACTCTTGTTATCGTAAAATCCAAATTTAAATCAGGAGATTTAAAGAGATAAAGTTAATAACCGAAAATCGACTTCAATTAAAAATCGAGTATTTTATATCCACTCACCGTCGCAGTTTACAGTGTATCACAGGAATTATCAACGATCAAAATGTTTAGTACTTAATGTTATCTCCCTTCGTTGGTGACATTTCATCCTGTTCTGTGTATCAAATTAAATTACAAATCACCCGAAATCAGCGTCCTCCCTCCGGTTCATAAAAGACACAAGATGGCCCCAATAGCGATACATTGTTAACACATATACTCTCTTCAATAGGAAACCGACCGGAAACGTCTAACGACGATGGACGTTGATGGTGACCAGTGGCCGATTTTGGTTATCCGTGACGGTTACCTGAGACTCCTTAGTGACCACTACTTTGCGGACGTCGTGACTTTGTGTGATTGAATACCGTTTTTGTTGTACGGGTTTCAAGGGTGCTTCTATATAAAGTTTACCCTCCTCTCCGATGTAGGCCGAAATGGCAGTCTGATCAACACTGTCCGGTAATTCGTACTCCTTGTTAAATTCTTTATGCATTGTTCTACCAGTTAATTTTTCCTCGTGTTCTGCGTGTACAATTAACTTCTTTTTATCGGTTTTTACTACTATTTCCTCCGGTTTAAATTCCCCCACGTCAACACTTAACCGCAGTTTACGTGTTCCGTCCGGTTCTGTTATTATAGGATTCTTTACCGTATTAGTGCTGACCTCTAGCGGCCTGGCTATGGCGATCTGGTTGTTAGGCGTTGGAGTACAAGACATCCCGTTTGTTCCGTTTGTTGTAGGACTTACACTGGATACCGCGTGCTGAATAGGCAAAACGGTTTCCTTTCCTAAAATCTGACCACGAACTGGACCTTCAATGGAGAGAATTCCGTCCTTACTGAGGATACACTGGAGTTTTTCTTGGTCCACGTTACTCGGTATATCAACTTGCCGACTGTACTCCTTACTCACTGAGGTTGATGTAGATTTCTCCTCGTGCTTTGCCGAAACAGCTATTTTATTATCTTGCACACGGACCTGTATTTCCTCTGGTCTGAATTCGCTGACGTCAAAGCGTACTTTGAATTTTTGACCACCGTGTAAGTCGTTTACAAAAATAGTCTTCAGGTTATCTAGCGTATCTACAGTATTGCAGCCGCTTTTCTCTGTAGGTTTCAGCTTGAAGAATTCATTCTTCATGCTCTCAAACTCACTATCCCATTCCTTCCTACGCTTTTCCATTCTGACTTCCATATCTTCCCAAGATTTGACTTGCCTGTCTTGGAACGTCATGTCGTCCCTCTTCACTGGCACATGCAGTTCTGATCTAAAGAGTGCCATAGCGCAGGCCCGGTCTATATATATACACCCAGGACGGGGCAACTAAAGTTAGGCGGGCTGGCTGGTAATCACTTTCTATGACGCTGCACAGAGATTAAAATGCCACTGCGAAGTCTACCAGGATTCTGAAAACAGGTGATTGAAATCAATTAGGCAAGTAGTGATAGTTTACACAGGAATGGCGGAAACGGAAGCTAGTCGGCAAATACTATTGATGGATATATATAGATATATTGACACGAAATGCACTAGTTATGGTACATTGATTTCATCCCTACTCAGTATCGCTCCCTTTTAATTTTCTACACTAGAACCTGACCGTGAGATGAACTGCTTTACACCCATATCATTTGTAATGAGGTTGTAATGAGTACACTTTTTCCGAGATTTTGTTGTTATTTTGTGAGTGACTTAATTGGCGTTGTTTACTAAACAAACAAATCAAATGAGGCATAACAACAGTTCGTAAATGTAACGTAACTTAAGAGTAAAAGATTTCATTGGACATACTAGCACGCAAACAGTATGTTTAGAATCTTTGTTTTATCACACAAATTTAAAACTCCGATCTCCTTCTGTTGCCTGAGGATCATGTTAACATCTGATTAATATGTTATCCTCAGCTTCCATGTTTACTTATTTCTGCACTTTACTATACCATATAGGGAAATATTTACCCTGGGCTGTTATTCGTTCTCGCGTGTGACTTCACTTTTGTTCAGAATTCAATTTACTCTTACATAATAAAGGTATGTTACAGGTTTGACAGCAATCTTCTGCCAAACTTTTGTTTTCGTTGCAAGAGGGCAACACTGGGAAATATTTTATTTCAGTGAAACACTATCAAAGCGATAACTATGGATGTTGAATAAAGGTTTAACAGTCTGTCAGTAAACAAAGGTATGACACTTCATACAAGTGTATTATTGTGTAGTGTTTTACAAATAGCCATATGTTTATTGGTTCGCTGTAGCGTTATAGAACCTGTAATATTGATAAATATTAATAGGTTTTATTCCATTTTAGAGTTTTGATAACGTTTTAAAAATAATTGTATCAGTTCATAACAAATAAGATTGAACATGTCTCCTGCGGTTTTATCTGTTTACGATAACAAACAAAATGTTGCTTGTTTATGATTTTGCGTTCTAAATCTCGAAGGATAAAAATTACCCGCACGAAGATCAACCTTGACCTATATAAAAATAGGTTGTTAACACCTATATAATGACACTTCTTCCTCTTTAATCTTTCACTTTGTAACACAAGTCCGCAGAAAAGTTACTTTTAAACATTACTGCGATAGTATCGACGATTCGTGAAATGATGCTGGCTGCCAGAGAATATGTCTTTACCAGCTGTGGCAGTGCTGGTGTATACTACATACACAGGCCTGTTGTAGGGCCACAGTGGTCATTTGTTGGGGTGTCTGTTTACATGGAGCCGTCACTAGTAAACTACAGAACATGTTTTATCTCCGTAAGTGCAGTGGTAAGACATATTGGTGAACTCTTACACGATGCTAAGTGAGTTTTGTTTAGATTTCCTTGACCTAGTATCATTATACTCTTCACTCGACATTTAAATAGGATGAAAAGTCCAAACAAAAATAAACAGATTTCAGATTATCTCTCTAGCATCAATTTTACATTCTGCCGCATTAAACAGCTGCATGTACGTCTTTTACTGTTGACTGATCCAGGGGTAATTATAATTTGTCTTCAATATGAATTAACGTGATCGTATGGAGAGGGATGTCCACGAATAGATGGAGCCACTGATGGATGCTTTTATAATAGATGGCGCCACTGACGGAGACTTTTATAATAGTTGGAGCCACTGATGGATACTTATATAATAGATGGCGCCACTGATGAATAGATGGGGCCACTGACGGAGACTTTTATAATAGATGGAGCCACTGATGGATACTTATATAATAGATGGCGCCACTGATAGATACTTTTATAATAGATGGCGCCACTGATGGATACTTTTATTATAGATGAAGCCACTGATGGATACTTTTATAATAGATGGGGCCAATGATGGATGCTTTTATAATAGATGGGCCAATAACGGAGACTTTTATAATAGATGGCGCCACTGATGGATACTTTTATAATAGATGGAGCCACTAATGGATACTTTCCGAATAGATGGCGCCACTGATGGATACTTTTATAATAGATGGAGCCACTGATGGATACTTATATAATAGATGGCGCCACTGATAGATACTTTTATAATAGATGGGGCCACTGATGGATACTTTTATAATAGATGGAGCCACTGATAGATACTTTTATAATAGATGGGGCCACTGATGGATACTTTTATTATAGATGGGGCCACTGATGGATGCTTTTATAATAGATGGGCCAATAACGGAGACTTTTATAATAGATGGAGCCACTGATGGATACTTATATAATAGATGGCGCCACTGATAGATACTTTTATAATAGATGGGGCCACTGATGGATCCTTTTATAATAGATGGAGCCACTGATGGATACTTTTATAAAAGATGGCGCCACTGATGGGTATTTTAAAATAGATGGAGCCACTGATGGATGCTTTTATAATAGATTGGACCACTGAAGGATACTTTTATAATAGATGGAGCCACTGATGGATACTTTTATAAAAGATGGCGCCACTGATGGGTATTTTCAAATAGATGGAGCCACTGATGGATGCTTTTATAATAGATGGGGTCACTGAAGGATACTTTTATAATAGATTGGACCACTGATGGATACTTTTATAATAGATGGGGCCAATGATGGATGCTTTTATAATAGATGGGCCAATAACGGAGACTTTTATAAAAGATGGAGCCACTGATGGATACTTATATAACAGATGGCGCCACTGATGGGTATTTTCAAATAGATGGAGCCACTGATAGATGCTTTTATAATAGATTGGACCACTGAAGGATACTTTTGTAATAGATGGAGCCACTGATGGGTATTTTAAAATAGATGGCGCCACTGATGGATGCTTTTATAATAGATTGGACCACTGAAGGATACTTTTGTAATAGATGGAGCCACTGATGGATACTTTTATAAAAGATGGCGCCACTGATGGGTATTTTCAAATAGATGGAGCCACTGATAGATGCTTTTATAATAGATGGGGCCACTGAAGGATACTTTTATAATAGATGGGGCCACTGAAGGATACTTTTATAATAGATGGCGCCACTGATGGATACTTTTATAATAGATGGGGCCACTGATGGGTATTTTAAAATAGATGGAGCCACTGATGGATACTTTTATAATAGATGGGGCCACTGATGGGTATTTTAAAATAGATGGAGCCACTGAAGGATGCTTTTATAATAGATGGGGCCACTGAAGGATACTTTTATAATAGATGGCGCCACTGATGGATACTTTTATAATAGATGGGGCCACTGATGGGTATTTTAAAATAGATGGAGCCACTGATGGATACTTTTATAATAGATGGCGCCACTAATGGATACTTTCAGAATAGATGGCACCACTGATGGATACTTTTATAATAGATGGGCCACTGATGGAGACTTTTATAATAGATGGCGCCACTAATGGATACTTTTATAATAGATGGCGCCACTAATGGATACTTTTATAATAGATGGAGTCACTGATGGATACTTTTATAATTGATGGCGCAACTGATGGATACTTTTATAACAGATGGCGCCACTGATTGATACTTTATTATAGATGGAGCCACTAATGGATACTTTTATAATAGATGGAGCCACTGATGGATACTTTTATAATAGATGGAGCCACTTATAGATACTTTTATAATAGATGGAGCCACTGGTGGATTATTTTATGATGCTATGATACTAAGATGAATGTGGACGAATTAACATGAGTTCCAGTCACATTTTACTATCAATAGGCCTAGCAGTCTTTATCTCTCAGTTCTACCCGAACGTCAGGCTATTAAGTTGTCTCGGTCTGGGGGCAGAACCAATGCTTTCCTTACCCGGTACCAAGGTCTAAATCGAGGCGTTGCTTAGTGAGGCATGACATCGAAAGATTCAAGAACAAAAGATCAAGAAATAAATATCCAAAATCTATTCGTCATTGAACTGGGGACAAATTTAACTTTGCGTTAAAGACATAACCAATATAAAAAAAAAAGAAACTATAACTTATTAAAGAACTTGTGCAGAACCCGCCGCGCCAAACCCGCGAGAGAATATGGGCTACCAACCATCATTTAATGCACTGGAATCCTATCTTACTTAACATATACTATATATGATTGATACGACATGTGGCTGTCAAACATCAGCCTCGTAGGTTGTTTTCAAACTGGTTGGTGTATTATTAATATAAGTATTGACCGCAATAACAAGTGTATCGTTGTAGAAAATGTTTGTCACTATAACAAATTGGCGCGTAGTATTGTGATGTTTGTTTTTGACACATTGGACTCTTCGAGGCTCAATGTTGAGTGTTCACTCAAGCGAGGAAGGTTGTGAATTTTGTCCAAAGACAGTGAAAAGCGATTTCTAGCAAAGATTAGAACAAAATGTTGTCTGCTTGTCGCCAGTTTGTCTAATGAAATGGCATGAAGGAATGGTAAACCAGTTGTCCATTTAAAATTATGCTTGGTTGTTGTGCCACGTCCACCTTTGGCATTTCAATGTGATAACATTAAGTATTCTTGATCAGGCCCCTGAACAAAGGTTAACCGTCTTAATCTGTTCATATTCTCATTTGACATATTTTGCGGTTTTACTGTTAAGTAACCATTCTAGTAAATATACCATGTTAAACTTATCTAGGTTCCCGGATATCGTTTAAGTGGCGTGCGTTTCATTTCTTATCCGTTACATTCGCTTATTTGGCGCTTTTGAAATACGATTCGAGTGCTGACGAGTTAACTGATAAACACATAATTGACACGTTGGTGCGTAAATTCTATCTTATACTCGCAGCAAAAATGAAAGACTGAATAACAAAAAAATGATATGTATTGACATTCTGTGAACAAATGAAATTTCAAAGTTGACGGTTCAAAGATAATTATATAGAATGATTCATGTTCTGTAGCTGTTTCATCCAATTTCCTTTCTAGAAACGCACTTCCTTTTCATATACGCAGTAAATCAACGCAGCGAATGTACATCTAGCAACATCAGTCATTCTGTGTTATATAATAATATATAATAAATTGATGCTTCACAAACATGATCAATGGTATACATAATTCAAAGACTTTATTCTATACAACAATTTCATAGACAAAAATACTCCCATATGCTATATGTTAGAATTTCGTGAATCAAAAACATTGACCAGTCAGAAATCAGTATTTCGCAATCTTAGAGACAGTTCAGCAGGACTAAGCTATACTGACACCTAAACATCTGTTCAATAGATACCAGAGAAAGTGTATAACACCCTAGTTTAATTTTACTCCCCAAAAAAACCATGTTATATAACATTCGATATGTGATAACCGAGTCATATTACAAAACTTATTGATGAAAACTGGCGATATTGATTAACCAAAATAAACTTGTGGATGAAGACGAAATGAACAATGATTATGGGATAACATTAAAACAACAATATAACTTCCTGTTCACGAGTTCCAGCGAGATAAGTAGACCAAATATCAAAATAACCATAAAGTATAAAGGTAGGTCACAAGGCCGACTGAAAAGAGAATATAAACCAAGATCAGATAACATTACCTTTTCATAGATTGAATACTTCCGCGGTGAACACAGTCCAGCATACCGCCTGTTGTATGTAAGGGTCTGTTATCTACCTGGTCTGACTGCCGACTAACGCTGCCCACGTAACTACAATGAAGACGACTGATTACAAGCCTTCTGGAGTTGATGAGGCTGGAGAGTCACTACTGCTCACTTCAATAGCATTCAAGGAGTCTCAGCTATGAGGAATCCCAAACATTTCTCGTGTACAGCATGCTATATTTTTTTTCGGAATCTTCGCATTAATTACGTGTATGCATGTAGGTGTTTGTTAAACAGAAACTAGGAAGTATTGGGCAATGGAGCTATTTAGAGACAAACTTAATCATATTTTTTAAGTTTTTAAGTCCAAAACTTGTATTGGTAAGTGAATGCGGAAACATGATTAGTTGATTTGTGCACGTGATGTTGTATAGATAGTGACATACTTGAATATTTCATGGTAGACTTTGAGAAGATGCCAATTTGTGAGAAACGCTGCCAACAGGAATATGATGGGCCGATCATGTATGATAACACTTGTCATAGAACTAGACAGAGAAAAAGACTCTGTAAATCAGGACATCCTGTTCTCTATACATGTAAACACTACTTAAACCATTTCTAACAGACTATATAGATCATTCCAGTCGTTAAGTTCTTCAATCAGTTACTCCGTGAATGGTGCTTTGTTTCCTTCCTAAATTTCAAGTTGTAAATTGGCACTGCTACTGGGGATCTGTGAATATACAGTCGTAGTTTATAAGTCGTTTGAAAACTTATTGCTATGAACTACTTTCTCGCGCAAAACAACACAGTGATTATTTCGGTAATTTCAGGAAAAGTATTAAGGTTAGTTTAGTTTAAACATATTTATTGCCAAGTGTGAGAACAAAAGGGTTAGACACAAGTTATTTCAACTTACGAGGTCTTCTCTTTATAAATAAATTTACATTAAGAAAACATCACGTGATGGCATATAAATATACAAATCAAAGTGCATGGCTAACATATAGTACAATGTATATATACATGGTTCCCACTTGTATGAACACTACCCGAATCTCCCACAGCGCTCAATTTATTGCTGTACAGCGTTGCATATCTACTCTTTGCATTTCGTAAAGCGTGAGGTTCCTCAGGGGGTCAAAGTTCGGACAGTGCAGCAAGAAGTGGTCAGCATCCTCACAGGGACTACCACATGAACATGAGGGGTCTTTGTGTAAGTTTGATAGTTAAGATCTTAGTTAAGTGTAGAGATTGTGTGTATTTATCAATCTCTACAAGAGGTCAAAGTACATCTCTGTTACCGGCTCATGAAATACCAAATGAATATTTGATGTCGTGAAAAATATGGTGGCATACCTGACAACACCCACGAAGGACACACCTGTATATCGTTTTGTATGACATTGATCAGCCTTAAAAATAACATATGCGCTTTCTGGCGGAAACGTTTTGTTTTAGTCAAATTACCATCAGTTATCACTGACGTCACAGTATATGTATCTCAAGGACACGTCGGTACTTAAAAAATCCAAAATGTAACCATGACAGTTAGTGACTGTTAACTCACCATTTTATCTCCCCGATATAATCCATATTATTAACAGACATATGAACAAAAGTTAATTTTCAATATACTGATATAAATGACAAAACAGAAAAATAATTCAAAATCATTTGACACGAATATATTTTTCAAAAATCTTGAAATGCCTTGAGCCATATAAAAATGTTATGTGGAGGACCTCAATGCGCCTTGGGAGATATCACTGTCTCTATCATTCTTTTACCACAAGTGATCAGTTGATAATTGATGACTTATATCTTGTTCCTTTTCTATGCGATCTTTGTACAGACAAAGCGTATATAGTTGTTGCAGTGTTTACTCCCCCCCCCCCCTCTTCTCTCTCTCTCTCTCCCCGCTTTTTTTTTTATCTTAATTTCATTACATTCTTCAGATACAGTTTGTTATTTCTGTCTAAACAACAATATACATGTCTAATGTTTTTCATCTTTAGAATGAATGATGTCATATGTTCAGAAATAGTACTACTAAAGAAGCGAATGTGATTTCTATCTGTCATGCTGACTGTTTGCACGTGCGTTTTAAGTGTCTAATGCCTCACTCCTATGTTTATCGCTATACGTTCCTTGTGTAATCTTATCAACATCCAGAGGGAGCATGTTTGTCAAATGTTACAGTTGCATTGTGTGATAAACAGGAGTGGGTGGTTCCTGTTTATTGAGGAATAGAAACCTTTTGACAGATATCTGGAAACAAAACTGCATATTCTGCGTTCATGAAATTTTGCAAGTAACACCGGAAATGTTAAAAAAAAAAAAAAACCAGAAGAATTGCATCTGTCTCCGTATATCGAAAATTCTTGATGAAATTACAACAAACGTGTATTTTTACTTCAATATAATCCTTGGAATCCAAAATTAATATCGTGTGTTTTTATCTGTAACTTTTATCTATCTGACGAAAAACAGCAGGTTACAGAAACAGTATGTTGTTTTTCTTTTCACAACATTGTACCGGTAAAATACACTGTGTGAAGTCTGTAGCATGCTCTGTGATACTGCTATATCGCTATTATCTGACAAAGTAGCTACAATTTAGATCTGTTTACACAATCCTTCGCTACCTCCGATACCTACACTAAACCTCCGATACCTACCTCAACCTCCGATACCTACCCTCAACCTCCGACACTACTCCCAACCTTCGACACCTACCCTCCAACACCTACCCTCAACCTCCGACACTACTCCCAACCTTCGACACCTACCCTCCAACACCTACCCTCAAACTTCGACACCTACCCTCAACCTCCGACACTACTCCCAACCTCCGACACCTACCCTCAACCTCCGATACCTACCCTCAACCTTCGACACCTACCCTCAACCTCCGATACCTACCCTCAACCTCAGACACCTGCCCTCAACCTCCGACACCTACCATCAACCTCCGATACCTACCCTCAACCTCAGACACATACCCTCAACCTCCGATACCTAACCTCCGACACTTACCCTCAACCTCCGACACCTACCCTCAACCTCCGACACTACAACCAACCTCCGACACCTACCCTCAACCTTCGACACTACTCCCAAACTCCGACACCTACCCTCAACCTTTGACACCTACCCTCAACCTTCGACACCTACCCTTAACCTCCGATACCTACCCTCAACCTCAGACACCTTTCCTCAACCTTCGACACCTACCCTCAACCTCCGATACCTACCCTCAACCTCTGACACTACTCCCAACCTTCGACACCTACCCTCAACCGCCGATACCTACACTCAACCCCCGACACCTTTCCTCAACCTCCGACACCTACCCTCAACCTCAGACACTACTCCCAACCTTCGACACCTACCATCAACCTCCGACACCTACCCTCAACCTCCGATACCTACACTCAACCCCGACACCTTTCCTCAACCTCCGACACCTACCCTCAACCTAGAACACCTACCCTCAATCTCCGACACATACCCTCAACCTCCGACACCTACCTTCAATCTCCGATACCTACCCATACTCCGATACCTACCTCAACCTCCGACACCTATCCTCAACCTCCGATACCTACCCTCAACCTCCGACACCTGCCCTCAACCTCCGACACCTACCATCAACCTCCGATACCTACCCTCAACCTCAGACACATACCCTCAACCTCCGATACCTAACCTCCGACACTTACCCTCAACCTCCGACACCTACCCTCAACCTCCGACACTACAACCAACCTCCGACACCTACCCTCAACCTTCGACACTACTCCCAAACTCCGACACCTACCCTCAACCTTTGACACCTACCCTCAACCTTCGACACCTACCCTTAACCTCCGATACCTACCCTCAACCTCAGACACCTTTCCTCAACCTTCGACACCTACCCTCAACCTCCGATACCTACCCTCAACCTCTGACACTACTCCCAACCTTCGACACCTACCCTCAACCTCCGATACCTACACTCAACCCCCGACACCTTTCCTCAACCTCCGACACCTACCCTCAACCTCAGACACTACTCCCAACCTTCGATACCTACCATCAACCTCCGACACCTACCCTCAACCTCCGATACCTACACTCAACCCCGACACCTTTCCTCAACCTCCGACACCTACCCTCAACCTCCGACACTACTCCCAACCTTCGACACCTACCCTCAACCTCCGACACATACCCTCAACCTAGAACACCTACCATCAACCTCCGATACCTACCCTCAATCTCCGACACATACCCTCAACCTCCGACACTACTCCCAACCTCCGATACCTACCCTCAATCTCCGACACATACCCTCAACCTCCGACACTACTCCCAACCTCCGACACCTACCTTCAATCTCCGATACCTACCCATACTCCGATACCTACCTCAACCTCCGACACCTATCCTCAACCTCCGATACCTACCCTCAACCTCCGACAGTACTCCCAACTTCCGACACCTACCCTCAACCTCCGACACTACTCCCAACCTCCGACACCTACCCTCAACCTTCGATACTACTCCCAACCTCCAACACCTACCCTCATCCTTCGACACCTACCCTCAACCTCCGATACCTGCCTCAACCTCTACACATACCTCAACCTCCGACACATACCCTTAACCTACGACACCTACCATCAACCTCCGATACCTACCCTCAATCTCCGACACCTATCCTCAACCTCCGATACCTACCCTCAACCTCCGACTTCTACCCTCAAAGGACGCAGGCTGTGGTGACGAAACATTTTGAAGTAGTTTATTTGTATTCCGACAGATAGAGATAACGTACGTTTAGCAATATTTACCATTAACGCCCATATTACACTTTTTTTTTAATTTTTAGAAACGAGATGATACGAAAATGCGTGGAGTAATAAGTTATGCGTGTCATAGCATCAAATGTACGGAAGAATGGGTGTAAAACGTCCATTCACTTTGTCTTCTGCATATAAAGACATTGTGTGTCAGATTATAGGAATGTCTTGTGGTTTTCTTTGATTGTGGTGTAGTAACATCTGTTGATTGGTAGAGTTTGGCTGGTGTTGAACACAAGGAATGAAATATTGGTTGCGTAATATTTCCCACATAATACGCTGTTCACGATATTTTAACTATCGCGCCTCTAATAGCCTTCTATCATAAGGCTTTTAAACTCCACCAATACTGTACATAGGCCAGTGAAAGACAGAAAGCCTGAAGTCCGACATTTTTGCAGTATTTTCATAAAGGCCTATTTATTGAGGATATGCTTTCACATTGTAATTTCCCTCAGATTAGATCGAACAGTGATAGGAAAAGCAATGATGACAAAAGGTATTGCTATTGATATGTTTGTTGCCTTGTGTTTAATTGCGTGACAATTCATTTTAATAAGTTAAAAAAACACACATATTTAATGAAAATTGTGCCTAAACGTCTATTCTACGTTGTTGAATTCAAGTGACAGATGCGAAATATAACTTTCACTAGTGTAGATATTCACTAGCGGTGAGTTTAGGTCCATCACAATATCTGTTATGCATTATCTTGGACTTCAGCCTACTGCGCAGATGACACAACAGTATTATAAGTACGGAGGTATCCAGACAATGCCTGTGTGGACCTGATAGTAAACAAGATCTAGTTCATCGTAGTCAACCGCGTTTTCACTGTCATGTAACACTACATATCAACAAGCCTGATCACTCGTTAACTTGTTGCTTCATAACAGACTCAACAACAGTCATAGTTAAAGTCACAATTTACTTAGCGTCCCTTTCTTGTTTTAGTGTATGTGTTTCCTATTAATATTTCTAATTGCTGAACTAAAACGTTCCCGGTGAAATTATCAGGTTTTTAACCGTCCCCTATCTCTAGAATGGTATCAAAAATGAGAAATAACAAATTTCAATGTTTTACCAACACCTTGCTACTTTCAATTACGTGATTTCTATAATCTGAGACTAACAAACCTTCAAATAAAAGTGACAGTCGATATTTTTTCATTGACCAAGATCATTTAAGAAATACTGAATTAAGGTTTGTACAGTGAGTCCTAATGTTGTCTGTACAGTGAGTCCAATGTTTGTCTGTACAGTGAGTCCTAATGTTTGTCTGTATAATGAGTCCACATGTTTGTCTGTACAGCGAGTCCAATGTTTGTCTGTACAGTGAGTCCTAATGTTTGTCTGTACAGTGAGTCTTAATGTTTGTCTGTATAATGATTCCTCATGTTTGCCTGTACAACGAGTCCAATATTTGTCTGTACTCTGAGTCCTAATGTTTGTCTGTACAGTGAGTCCTAATGTTTGTCTGTACAGTAAGTCCTATTGTTTGTCTGTACAGCGAGTCCTAATGTTTGTCTGTACAATGAGTCCTAATGTTTGTCTGTACAATGAGTCCTAATGTTTGTCTGTACAGCGAGTCCTAATGTTTGTCTGTACTCTGAGTCCTAATGTTTGTCTGTACAGTGAGTCATAATGTTTGTCTGTACAGTAAATCTTATTGTTTGTCTGTACAATGAGTCCTAATGTTTGTCTTTACAATGAGTCCTAATGTTTGTCTGTACAGTGAGTCCTAATGTTTGTCTGTATAATGAGTCCTCATGTTTGTCTGTACAGTGAGTCATAATGTTTGTCTGTACAGTGAGTCCTAATGTTTGTCTGTACAATGAGTCCTAATGTTTGTCTGTACAATGAGTCCTAATGTTTGTCTGTACAGTGAGTCCTAATGTTTGTCTGTATAATGAGTCCTCATGTTTGTCTGTACAGTGAGTCATAATGTTTGTCTGTACAGTAAATCTTATTGTTTGTCTGTACAATGAGTCCTAATGTTTGTCTTTACAATGAGTCCTAATGTTTGTCTGTACAGTGAGTCCTAATGTTTGTCTGTACAATGAGTCCTAATGTTTGTCTGTACAGTGAGTCCTAATGTTTGTCTGTATAATGAGTCCTAATGTTTGTCTGTACAGTGAGTCCTAATGTTTGTCTGTATAATGAGTCCTCATGTTTGTCTGTATAATGAGTCCTAATGTTTGTCTGTACAGAAAGTCCTAGTGTTTGTCTGTACATTGAGTCCTAATGTTTGTCTGTACAGTGAGTCCTAATGTTTGTGTCTGTACAGTGAGTCCTAATGTTTGTCTGTACAGTGAGTCCTAATGTTTGTCTGTATAGTGAGTCATGATGTTTGTCTGTACAGTGAGTCATAATGTTTGTCTGTACAGTGAGTCCTAATGTTTGTCTGTACAGTGAGTCCTAATGTTTGTCTGTACAGTGAGTCCTATTGTTTGTCTGTACAGTGAGTCATAATGTTTGTCTGTACAGTGAGTCATGATGTTTGTCTGTACAGTGAGTCTTAATGTTTGTCTGTACAGTGAGTCCTAATGTTTGTCTGTACAGTGAGTCTAATGTTTGTCTGTACAGTGAGTCCTAATGTTTGTCTGTACAGTGAGACCTAATGTTTGTCTGTACAGTGAGTCCTAATGTTTCTCTGTACATTGAGTCCTAATGTTTGTCTGTACAGTGAGTCCTAATGTTTGTGTCTGTACAGTGAGTCCTAATGTTTGTCTGTACAGTGAGTCCTAATGTTTGTCTGTATAGTGAGTCATGATGTTTGTCTGTACAGTGAGTCATAATGTTTGTCTGTACAGTGAGTCATGATGTTTGTCTGTACAGTGAGTCTTAATGTTTGTCTGTACAGTGAGTCCTAATGTTTGTCTGTACAGTGAGTCTAATGTTTCTCTGTACATTGAGTCCTAATGTTTGTCTGTACAGTGAGTCCTAATGTTTGTCTGTACATTGAGTCCTAATGTTTGTCTGTACAGTGAGTCCTAATGTTTGTCTGTACAGTGAGTCCTAATGTTTGTCTGTACAATGAGTCCTAATGTTTGTCTGTACAGTGAGTCCTAATGTTTGTCTGTATAATGAGTCCTCATGTTTGTCTGTACAGAAAGTCCTAGTGTTTGTCTGTACAGTTAGTCCTCATGTTTGTCTGTACAATGAGTCCTAATGTTTCTCTGTACATTGAGTCCTAATGTTTGTCTGTACAGTGAGTCCTAATGTTTGTGTCTGTACAGTGAGTCCTAATGTTTGTCTGTACAGTGAGTCCTAATGTTTGTCTGTATAGTGAGTCATGATGTTTGTCTGTACAGTGAGTCATAATGTTTGTCTGTACAGTGAGTCATGATGTTTGTCTGTACAGTGAGTCTTAATGTTTGTCTGTATAATGATTCCTCATGTTTGCCTGTACAACGAGTCCAATATTTGTCTGTACTCTGAGTCCTAATGTTTGTCTGTACAGTGAGTCCTAATGTTTGTCTGTACAGAAAGTCCTAGTGTTTGTCTGTACATTGAGTCCTAATGTTTGTCTGTACAGTGAGTCCTAATGTTTGTGTCTGTACAGTGAGTCCTAATGTTTGTCTGTACAGTGAGTCCTAATGTTTGTCTGTATAGTGAGTCATGATGTTTGTCTGTACAGTGAGTCATAATGTTTGTCTGTACAGTGAGTCCTAATGTTTGTCTGTACAGTGAGTCCTAATGTTTGTCTGTACAGTGAGTCCTATTGTTTGTCTGTACAGTGAGTCATAATGTTTGTCTGTACAGTGAGTCATGATGTTTGTCTGTACAGTGAGTCTTAATGTTTGTCTGTACAGTGAGTCCTAATGTTTGTCTGTACAGTGAGTCTAATGTTTGTCTGTACAGTGAGTCCTAATGTTTGTCTGTACAGTGAGTCCTAATGTTTGTCTGTACAGTGAGTCCTAATGTTTCTCTGTACATTGAGTCCTAATGTTTGTCTGTACAGTGAGTCCTAATGTTTGTGTCTGTACAGTGAGTCCTAATGTTTGTCTGTACAGTGAGTCCTAATGTTTGTCTGTATAGTGAGTCATGATGTTTGTCTGTACAGTGAGTCATAATGTTTGTCTGTACAGTGAGTCCTAATGTTTGTCTGTACAGTGAGTCTAATGTTTCTCTGTACATTGAGTCCTAATGTTTGTCTGTACAGTGAGTCCTAATGTTTCTCTGTACATTGAGTCCTAATGTTTGTCTGTACAGTGAGTCCTAATGTTTGTCTGTACAGTGAGTCCTAATGTTTGTCTGTACAGTGAGTCTAATGTTTCTCTGTACAGTGAGTCCTAATGTTTCTCTGTACATTGAGTCCTAATGTTTGTCTGTACAGTGAGTCCTAATGTTTGTGTCTGTACAGTGAGTCATGATGTTTGTCTGTACAGTGAGTCATAATGTTTGTCTGTACAGTGAGTCATGATGTTTGTCTGTACAGTGAGTCTTAATGTTTGTCTGTACAGCGAGTCCTAATGTTTGTCTGTACAGTGAGTCTAATGTTTGTCTGTACAGTGAGTCATAATGTTTGTCTGTACAGTGAGTCCTAATGTTTGTCTGTACAGTGAGTCCTAATGTTTGTCTGTACAGTGAGTCCTAATGTTTGTCTGTACAGTGAGTCCTAATGTTTGTCTGTACAGTGAGTCTAATGTTTGTCTGTACAGTGAGTCCTAATGTTTGTCTGTATAGCGTGTGTTGATTTTTGTGAATGTTTGTGTCTACATTAAGTCTAATGTTTGTAAGTTCATTGAGTTTAGATGTTTTTTCTGTAAAGTTTCCGACCGAAACAAATAAACAGGAAACCCAACAAAACCCACGGACATGGTAGATCATGCGAGTTACAACGTAAAATCTTTTGACAATTCCAAAATCAAGAGAAAAGTAAAACAGTCAGTTACTTTAAAGAAATTACCAGTTTGAAAGCGATGCGGGTTCCCAACACTTTGAAAATCTCCGAAATCTTGTTTTATTTTATTATTTTCATCGTTATTTTGAAAAGCGTGCCAAGTAAGGGTGAGAGTTTAGAGAAGAGTTTACGTTCTAGTATGAGCAGCGCAGTGATTACAGTGAATTTTGTTGTAGGTGAATGAGATTTATACCAGTCAAGCGTTAAGGCGATGTGAGATAGCCTCTACACTTAACTTAATGTCAAACAGGTGTGGTATCAGAGAGATACGTCCCCAGAGTAGACAGAAAACTAGATTCCTCTTTTTCTGTTGATAAGAAACATTTACAGAATATTCATCATGACAAGATGTAACTGAAATAGATTCTTTATCAAATTAGTAACAAGTACTTCATTGGAATATCCTCTTAAACACTTAACAGGGGATTCAAGTTTAATTTCAATGAATCTGATTCATTCTAGCACATATTTCACCGTACATAATACCTCCGGGATCATTCTAAAGAGGACTGAAGCTCTGTATATATACACTCAAGGGATACAGAAGCGCAGGGTAAACTTTGAAGATGATTCTAGGCAAGACGCTGAGTATAATTTTCAATATTAAGTTAGAATGAAGATTAATCCATACAGAATAAACTGCAAAATCAAAATGTTTGTATCTGGTAAATAATTTAGGAGTACTTGAAGGGAATTGAAAGAAAACTCCGTAATTTGAAATCGAAATGGACTGATTGTGGGAGTTGGCTAGTCAATACCTTGTTATGTCCCTGGTTCACCTATGCATAGAGTTCATGAGTCAGTTTATCCTCCTCATTCTTCAAGAGGACTGCTCTCAGTTGGGCTATAGTAACAAGGGGAGGCTGCCGTCGTCGAACCAGTCTATTCAGCTGGTCCCACAAGCGTTCAAAAGGGGATAGGTTGGGGCTGTATGGCGGCCACAACATGCCTTTCCCGGAATACATCGTCACGCGATACAACAATGCAACATTCGATACAGGACCACGTGCACTGTAACCCGGAGAGTTGTTTGACCGATTGTCATTGTTTTTGAACAACGTGTTCGCAAGATATAACAAATGATGTCACCGTGCGTTTCTTTATCCCTTGAGTATTTGTCTTATTTCAGACAGGCTTCCTTTTCTTTCCAATTCATCAATGTGGATTTTTCATTTCCTGGATGTCTTTGAAACGAAGCAATTTGTCAAAGTCGAGTAATTAGACAGAACATCAGTGAAAACTATCAAGCTACGTTCGCAGAAACAGATAATACGAAATCCATCCTCGTGAATTACACCATTCAATACAAATTTGGAATTAGAGACACTACTGTGAGTAGAGACAACTCATAGCAAGCATAGCATGAGAACTTTAGATTTAGAAAAATTCTTTCTTGTAAGTTTCATTTCGTCGTTTTAGAATAAAGCAACAGGGGCGACACTATAGGCTGACGGATAAACCATGGAAGTCTCTTACATTTATCGAGAAATTCCATTTTTTTAAAAACCTGATGAACAAAGTGGTTGTTAAAGTGTAACTTAATGCTTCCGTGGTGCAATGTTATAAGGGAAAGAAATTTACTGTAACTAGTATCAGGATTCTCCCGGAACATATGTGATGGCTCATCACTCTGGCATTTTATTACTTTGGCATGGGTTGTGAAACCCTAACCATCGCCTATTTTATACTATCTTCTCCTGTAGTGCACTTTCGTAATTAAATGGGTAATAAGTGTGTAGTATCTGTCTGTGTTATACTATACACCTGTTAGCCATACATAATCCTGTATACCGTTGTAAATCACTGGTAACAAACGCAGAGCAGATGTATTGTGCTAATCAATCATCCATATCCAATAAAACATCTCGTATGATATACAACATAGTAACAATATGTTTATGATGTCCTACTGTAGATTTAGGGGATAGCAAATAACCAAGGATGAGGTAAGGGAACATCCCTCATATTTATTTGGTGTTTACTTATCATTAGTGTAACAATACTAACATATTTCGGTTAATTTCGTGTTCACGTATTCCGTTCATGAGCAACTTCCGGTAAGGTAAGTGTAATTGCCATTATGAGATACTTGTTAAAGAAGACAGATAAGAAAACAGCCCAGTGCAGCTGTCCACTAGACACATCAGAAAGTGATGAAACACCAAATCTTCAAACCTTTATCAGAGTTGTCGTTCCTCACAATCACAATACACGTCCACAGTTAAAAGTTGTAAAGGAGCTGGTTTTTATATCATGTCGTGTAACTATTCAAGACGAACCTACATCTAGCTGGAAAGTATTTCATGATCTGCATTTAAGGAGATATTTTTATTCAAATATTACTACCCCTCACAATTCAAGGGGAACGCCCAAAATTTCAAAATATCACTACTCTAGCCTCCTCACATAACGTGTCCTACCACCACAACAGACACGAAATGATATCAAAAAAATATTCCTCCACTACAACAGATATTGTACAACAATTCTAAGTAAAAAATATATACGTATACTTTATAGTTCAATCTAGAAAAAATATTTACTAATTGACCTGGAATTTCATTTTGCACAAATTCGTGTACAACGACCCGGAAGTAAAACAGTGGTTTAAGGCCATATATTAGGTAGGGCACCGCAATGCATTCTGGGAGATACATTTGGACTTGCTGTCAAGGCGATCCGGTTTAAGACGCCTAATGTGGGTCCCAATCGTATCGTCTATTACTTAATACCGGATGGATCAATACCCGTGCTACCGGAAATATTCTAACCTCACAGTATTTCTCTTTCCTTTGCTAAACTACTATTTTAGTTTTTGAATTGTTTTCCTATGATTATCTATAGGAATATATTTTTAATTATTGAGAGAACCAAACCGACAAATATGTACATTTGACATCAGTTGTCCTTGGTAAACAGACAACATAGATATATCAGATTAGTGTTAACTATGTCTACATTAGTAACGCTGTGATATTTTTTCTGTAACATTTCCTTCTTAAATTATCACCTTTTTCCTCCTTTGTGAAACAAACAGTATCCAATGTACCAGAAATAACCCATGAAGTAGCGGCGGAAAAGTAACGATAATACCTAATTGGTAACACTTTTCGAAAAGGCAGTATTTAAACTATACTATATCAATTTCTAATTTCTTTTGTACAGAATGATGCTATTCTTGTGCGTGTCCGTTTTACAATCTTTATATTGAAAGGTACTTTCCCCGTGTGTGACGTTTGTATAATCTTTGTATAGAAAGGTGCTATCCCCGTGTGTGTCGTTTGTATAATCTTTGTATAGAAAGGTACTTTCCCCGTGTATGTCCTCTGTATAATCTTTGTATTGAAAGGTACTATTCTCTTGTTTGTTCTTTGCACAATCTTCTTTAAAGAAAGTATCCTTTATCGAAGTTATCAAAATAGTATTTTTCTCTCATCCATTCTTGACATTCGTTCACTTGAGTTGATCACAAATATTGCAGGAAAAAGTGCAATGAATGAAATAGGTAAGAAGTTCTTATCACTGTTTAGCAATCCCCTGTAAGGCCCGTGTACTGTTGGATGTGTGGGTGTTTTGATGGATCTATTCTATCTATCAGCCATAAATTCTTTACATCACTTTATCATGTTTTTGTAAATAGTTACATTCCGGATAAATTTGTAATGGAATTTCACAATACCTGTATATTTATATGAAGGGCTGGTCCCATCATTATCACCATCAAATGTATCAATAAGTTTCCCAGACTTTGGTGAATAACGGCTCTTTGTGTATAATCAACATATTTTATTTTGCGCGTGCACACGTGAAACATGCACGTATTCCTGGGGGTAAAACTTAATGTTCTTTAAATGTTTTCACAAAGTTTCTGGTAAACTAGTTAATACTTTAGCCTGGTAATACATCTCACAATTTAATACCATGCCCTGGTTGTTAAATATAGAAAAGATTTAATGAAATGAATATAAAGAAAAGTATACTTACAAACACGAATAGAACATGCAGAATATATATCAGTTTACGCCCCGGAAGTACTTGTACCGCAGTTTATTAATAGCTACTGAAGTACACTTTTAAGCGCCCAATACGTCTGAATGTCATTAGACTTATACCTAACTTATTTGTAACGTGAATCGTGGTTTATAATCCTTAGTGAAACAGCAATCAACATTATCCAATGATTGAATAAAATGCTCAAGGAAGACTTTATTGTGTGTAGACGAAGGCGACAGTTAGTGAGGAACTATTGATTTAATTAAATCCTCAAGGAAGACTTTATTGTGTGTAGACGAAGGCGACAGTTAGTGAGGAACTATTGATTTAATAAAATGCTCAAGGAAGACTTTACTGTGTGTAGACGAAGGCGACAGTTAGTGAGGAACTATTGATTTAATTAAATCCTCAAGGAAGACTTTACTGTGTGTAGACGAAGAAATAAGTTACTGACGAACTACCGACAAAATAAAATGCTCAAGGAAGACTTTACTGTGTGTAGACGAAGGTGTCAGTTACTAACGAACTATTGATTTAATGAAATGCTCATGGAAGACTTTACTGTGTGTAGACGAAGGCATCAGCTACTGACGGAAAACTGATTTAATGAAATGCTCATGGAAGACTTTACTGTGTGTAGACGAAGGCGTCAGTTACTGACGAACTATTGATTGAATTAAATGCTCAAGGAAGACTTTACTGTGTGTAGACGAAGGCGTCAGTTTGTGAGGAACTATTGATTTAATGAAATGCTCAAGGAAGACTTTACTGTGTGTAGACGAAGGCGTCAGCTACTGACGGACAACTGATTTAATGAAATGCTCATGGAAGACTTTACTGTGTGTAGACGAAGGCGTCAGTTACTGACGAATTACTGTCGACATCGACAAGAATGGATTTTAAAAATGCAGCAGAAAAAGATGCCGCTCTTTTAATATTTTCTATATACCGATTCCTTCTCGGAGAGTTGATTATGTAAACAGTACGTTATGAAAATTAGATATTTAAAATTAATTAAAAACGTTCAATGAATGAAAATAATTGCAAAAATTCCGCTAACGAAAAAAGTCTGATGATGTGAAATTATACTGATACATACGAGTGTTTCTGGTATCTCAGTATTCCCAAGAAATTCACTATTATACATGCTTGGAGAAACTCTAAACCTGTATAAATAGGACACCTTAATTAAATATATTAGAAACCCGAATTGTATCGTTAAGAATCCATCCGCAGCATTTCCATTGAATAAACCCTTTCACTTATGAGGATAATTAACTCAACACTTAACAGGCTCTAGGTCAGGTAATATTACCAGTGATTCATTCCTATTCTTATCTCAATATTTGAGTTGAGATTATCGTTACGAATTCCATCGCGCTGCAATATTTAGAAGTTATACCATCAGTCTATTTCGGTACGCAATATTACCTGCTGTTTTTAATAAGAAAACTATTGAGTTACGTTTTTGTAGCCTCTCCATTGCCAAGTATATGTTTTCCCGAACGATTCCATGAATATCCAGCTGTACTGACTCTTTTGATTTGGAATGTTATTTCACCAGGAAAGTGTTTACTTGTGCTATCTTCAGTCTCTACTGTAGATAGCGATGACTGACAGCAGTCTAGCGTCTCATGGTTCACCACTCTGATGGAATTATGATGAACCCAAGGATGAGATATGTGAAACCTAGATTGAAGCCAGTAAGGATTCCAAGACATACTTAATTACATCTTACATTCATGTTGCTAGCTCTGTTGATAAACTTCAAAATGGAATTTGATTCAAAATAAAAGAATGATAGAGATACGGTAGGTGATATAAGATATTATATGGAAGACTCTGCCAAGGTAACGATGGGTACAAAATTTGTGAATTGCCGCCAGAAACTGTTGCCATTTTAAAAATCAACTTAAACCTCACTATCTGAATCAATAAATACCTTTGTCATGATTTTATGTAGCTGGACGGTCATTTTTGAAATTCTGAATTTTCAAACGATTGCTTCAGTGTAATAGAATAGGCTACTCCGGCAATCTCCTATTGTATGTTAGATCCACAATTTTGAAAATCCATTATACATTATGTAATAAAGTAATAGAGATTGCCATTCTTGTATCAATTTCGCTGAAGACAATGCCTTAAGGATACAATATGTTGTTCCTTTGTTGACATTTTCCCTGTAGATCCTTCTTTAAGAAGACAATATGTTGTCCCTATGATGAAAACCTCCGTGTAAATAATGTCTTAAGGATACAATATGTTGTCCCTATGACGAGAACCTCCCTGTAGATCCTTCTTTAAGAAGACAATATGTTGTCCCTATGATGAGAACCTCCGTGTAAATAATGTCTTAAGGATACAATATGTTGTCCCTATGTTGAGAACCTCGCTGTAGACAATGCCTTAAGAATACAGTATGTTGTCCCTATGTTGAGATTTTCCCTGTAGATCCTTCCTTAAAAATACAATATGTTGTCCCTATGTTAGTGTAATGGGCGTCTGATCTTTTCATATATGTTTCAAGTTCTGTCCCTTGATAGTGACAAACAAGATTTCAAATTCTCCCCTGACCGAGACAAACAAGAATGCTACAAGTTCTCTCCCCTGACCGAGGCAATACAAAAAGGTTTCAAATTCTCCCCTGACCGAAACAAATAGGCTACAAGTTATCTCCCCTGACCGAGACAAATAAGAAGGTTTCAAATTTTCCTCTAACCCAGACAAACCAGAAGGTTTCAAATTCTACCCTGACCAAAACAAACAAAAAGGCTACAAGTTCTCTCCTCTGACCGAGACAAACCAGAAGGTTTCAAATTCTCCATGAGTAATACAAATAAGAAGGTTTCAAATTCTCCCCTGCCCAATACCAACAAGAAAGCTACAAGTTCTCTCCCCTGACCGAGACAAACCAAAAGGTTTCAAATTCTCCCCTGACCGAGACAAACAAGAATGCTACAAGTTCTCTCCCCTTACCGAGACAAATAAGAAGGTTTCAAATTTTCCTCTAACCCAGACAAACTAGAAGGTTTCAAATTCTACCCTGACCGAAACAAACAAAAAGGCTACAAGTTCTCTCCTCTGACCGAGACAAACCAGAAGGTTTCAAATTCTCCATGAGTAATACAAATAAGAAGGTTTCAAATTCTCCCCTGACCAATACCAACAAGAAAGCTACAAGTTCTCTCCCCTGACCGAGACAAACCAAAAGGTTTCAAATTCTCCCCTGACCGATACCAACAAGAATGCTACAAGTTCTCTCCAGTGACAAAGACAAACCAGAAGGTTTCAAGTGATGTTCCCAGGACAGGACAAAACAGCTTACTAGCTAGTCGCCTGTCTGAGATTTTAAAACTTTCTGCTAGGCGTTTGACATCCCTCTTAAATTTGGTATTGAGGACAAATATGCCCGTTATATGTGACTGCGGAAAATGTTATATTTTCTACAAAACTCTAATATAAACGCATTGAATGACCTCACTATCTGTGGATGATATTTTAACGTGACCTTAGTTGTTGTGTGAAAATGCAGGCATCATTCTACTACACACCCACCTTGTCTTGTTGTTTATGTAGGCATCATTCCACTACACACCCACCTTGCCTTGTTGTTTATAAAGACATCATTCTACTACACACCCACCTTGCCTTGTTGTTTATGAAGACATCATTCTACTACACTTCCACCTTGCCTTGGTGTTTATAAAGGCATCTTTCCACTACACACCCACCTTGTCTTGTTGTTTATAAAGACATCATTCTACTACACACCCACCTTGCCTTGTTGTTTATAAAGGCATCTTTCCACTACACTTCCACCTTGCCTTGTTGTTTATAAAGGCATCTTTCAACTACACACCCACCTTGTCTTGTTGTTTATAAAGACATCATTCTACTACACACCCACCTTGTCTTGTTGTTTATGTAGGCATCATTCCACTACACACCCACCTTGCCTTGTTGTTTGTAAAGACATCATTCCACTACACTTCCACCTTGCCTTGTTGTTTATAAAGGCATCTTTCCACTACACACCCACCTTGTCTTGTTGTTTATAAAGACATCATTCTACTACACACCCACGTTGCCTTGTTGTTTATAAAGACATCATTCTACTACACACCCACCTTGTCTTGTTGTTTATAAAGACATCATTCTACTACACACCCACTTTGCCTTGTTGTTTATAAAGGCATCTTTCCACTACACTTCCACCTTGCCTTGTTGTTTATAAAGGCATCTTTCCACTACACACCCACCTTGTCTTGTTGTTTATAAAGACATCATTCTACTACACACCCACCTTGCCCTGTTGTTTATAAAGACATCATTCTACTACACACCCACCTTGCCTTGTTGTTTAAAAAAGACATCTTTCCACTACACACCCACCTTGCCTTGTTGTTTATAAAGACATCATTCTACTACACACCCACCTTGTCTTGTTGTTTATAAAGACGTCATTCTACTACACACCCACCTTGCCTTGTTGTTTATAAAGGCATCTTTCCACTACACACCCACCTTGTCTTGTTGTTTATAAAGACATCATTCTACTACACACCCACCTTGCCCTGTTGTTTATAAAGACATCATTCTACTACACACCCACCTTGCCTTGTTGTTTATAAAGGCATCTTTCCACTACACACCCACCTTGCCTTGTTGTTTATAAAGACATCATTCTACTACACACCCACCTTGTCTTGTTGTTTATAAAGACGTCATTCTACTACACACCCACCTTGCCTTGTTGTTTATAAAGGCATCTTTCCACTACACACCCACCTTGCCTTGTTGTTTATAAAGACATCATTCTACTACACACCCACCTTGCCTTGTTATTTAAGTAGGAATCATTCTACTACACACCCACCTTGCCTTGTTGTTTATGTAGGCATCATTCTACTACACACCCACCTTGCCTTGTTGTTTATAAAGACATCATTCTACTACACACCCACCTTGCCTTGTTGTTTATAAAGGCATCTTTCCACTACACACCCACCTTGCCTTGTTGTTTATAAAGACATCACTCTACTACACACCCACCTTGCCTTGTTGTTTATAAAGACATCATTCTACTACACACCCACCTTGCCTTGTTGTTTAAAAGCTCGGTTAGAGTTAACTGAAAAGTTATTAAATTGCTGCCACTTAAAAAGAAAAAAATGGTTTTCAAACCGAAATTGGCACTTTAAAATATCAATCTGATTTGTTTGAACGGATTCACGAAAATGAAATATTATTGGTTATTTGGGTATGGGTTTGAACATAAGCACTGGTTACCTCTACGCTTTCAGCAACTGAGAAGAGGTTGCCGGAAGACGAATGTTTGTGCAGAGTTTAGCCTTAAACATTGTTGAATTTATGGTTTTGATATATGTCTGTTAAGATTAACCGGGACAATCAGGTCATTTCATTATTCAGTCGTCATTGTATGACCCCCATTACCTTTGGACATTTCAACATGAACTTAGGTGTTTCGTGGACGTAAGTCCCTAAGGTTGAAAAGCAAGGTTTCCTTATCTAAGTTTCAATATTACTGCTGTTTAAAGGTACATGTATGATATGGGTATTTTACTCTAGTTAAGCGACAAATCTATTATTCTGGTTTCATTATTTTCCTTTCATGCAGAAGTTTTTTTTTAATTAGCATGCTTTATAAACGTTTGAACTTCCCCGATATTCCACATAACTGGAAATTTGTTTTGTTTTGTTTTCAAAAGATTTCTCATAGACTCCCTCTAGCGTCCATAGTTCATATCCCTTTGATCTTGTTGAAATGAAACTTTGTAGGGAAGGTAATCTTATATTCTCTATCTAGATCGTCAGTTTACATGAATGTTGTTAACTACCACAACAAGTATATGTCCAACAGGTGTATCTATTAACACCTGACTTAAAGCCCATATCACCAAGAGAATCTAGCCGATGTCCAAAATAGCATCTCGGATATCGACGGAGCATGCAATGTGATTAAATTTACGTTTTATCGAGAAATCTTTTTGGCATGGCGAAAAGAGAAAATACCCAAATGTTTGGCTCCCCAACAGTGCAATATGCATTTAATCTAGGTTCTCACATTATCATCAAATCACAAACAGATTTGCTGAGGAAGTACATCAAACGTTTGTGATAAAGCGGATCCCACGATAAGCTGCCCTAAAGCTTATAGTTATGTGTTAGAAGATGACAATGACGCTGTATGATGGATGCCTACGTTTTGAGAATATTCCTTTTTTACACAGAGGATTGGTAGTATCTGCATTTCTGAACCTACAACTTCACTCGCAGCATCCCTCCCCCTCCCGAAAACGAACCTATCCTTAAAATAAGAATGTAATTTCTCATGAGCAAAAGTCTTGAAAATACGTTTTTTTGAAAGACTTCTAGTAACCTCTCGAAAACATGCGCGATACCACTATTTTTATTTACTGCACGGGAGCTTGATTGATAGTAACCCTATCATGGGTCTGTGTGTAACATTTTTACTTTTACGAAACAAAAACTTGTGCCTTTCAGGCATAAAACGCATCAAAATTGGTCTGATTTGGAAACAATTCTGTGCTCCAAAATATGCTTGTTTTTGTCTACTATCGAAGAAGATTAACCGCTTCTTTGAATTAAAATTTATATTATTAATCAATTATTCTATTTTTAAAAAACATGGCAATCATATAAACAGGAAACGAAAACATGTATGATACATTGCGCTGACGATAACGTTACCGTTTGATTTGATCTTATAAATACTATGATGCGATTGCATTGCGAGGTCGAGTTGTTAGTACTTCCCTATCATTTTAAGAACAAGAAAATACCAACATGTTAACATAACCATTAATTAACCCCAAATTAAATAAAACTAGAGCAAAATGTGAAATCTTTATACGATGTCTCCTGAAAAAGTACAAGGGGAAATAAGACTCATGTGTTTCTGCAGGGTAAGCGTTTTCTGCTTCATCGACGACACCTCCAACGTCCATTATGGTCAATCCAAGTTATGTCACGATCTCAAACAAACAATGTAACAATAACGGAACAAATAGGCAAACTAACGAGCATGAAACACGCCCAGCGTCATATCGCACAAAAAAATGGAATATTTCTCAGATAATCTTAACATTGGATCTTTACTACCATTGCGACGCTAAGTTCCATGTTTATATAGTATTTCTATATCAGGAATCAAAAACAGCAATCTTTCTCATCTCACGCTCTATCGGAATAATCACACGATAACAAAAACAAGTGTACCAGAAGAATTTTATATCATTGACAATAATATATATACGTGGACGTGAAAATAATACTGTTCTTCAACCTTTAAGGTTATGTGTCAATCACTTGGCGATGCCCTTAGTGGTAAAAGTAGTGTTTGATTATGAAGGGGAAGGGAGGTAACCCTCAATTCTGCTTGTAAAATCCTTTGTATTTTTGAGCAGATGACAGTCTGATTTTCCTAGCTACGTCGGGGTCTTCAAAAGATACTTGTCCCATGCTTTTACTTAATGGCGGCACTGTAAAAATAAGATACAATACATGGATGATGTTATATTTAAAATACAATACACTTCATTGTCTGTCTACTGTAGCAATTAATCCAGAACGAAACAAGTGTGATGGTTGCTATGTTAACAGTATATTATTTTTAAAAAAAAATAGCAGTTTACCAGGCAGTACATAAATCAACTTTAAAAGTATGAGTTTTCATTAGAAAAATTAGCAATTTACTAGTCGGTATAAAAATAAACTTTAAAAGTATGATATTTCATTAGAAAAATAAGCAGTTGAACAGTTCATACAAAAAAAAATATAATATCTAATTCCATTAAAAGAATCAGCAGTTTACCATGCAGTGCAAAATGCAACTTTCAGAATGTATCATTCCATTATACAGCTGTATACACATTCACTAAAAAATCAACCTCTATAGTACATGATTCCGTAACATACAGTTGTTTCCGGAGATATATCTATAACACATTAATATCAGTCGTAACATTAATGTTACAGTCACGAACATGGCCATACAGTTTGACTGTTTTTATCAAATTTTAGTGATGATTTACGAACATGTCCAGTTTGACTGTTTTTATCAAATATAAGATTAAAACATTGTACCACTTTTGGATCAATAAAACCCGTCGTATAGTACGTGCGATACTCCTCTATGCAGATATCTCCTACATCGACAAATCCGTGACTATTCTCTCTTATTACACCATCAATTATCATCATTGTATTTCATCAATTAAATTCGACTCCACATAAAAAACATTTGACCTTTATTTGTAAGGTTTGTTTTGAAGGACATATTTAGGAAAACTGTAATTGTGATTTGTATTTCAGTTGAAAACTTCAATGATAAAAAGATCATACGCTTGCTTTATCACAAATACTTACGTTGTACATTCGATGGATTCTCCCAGGAATGCTGAGCATTACGTAGATGATGTCGTTGTGATGACGCTGAATGCAACCTCGTATTAAAACTAACGTCGTCATATACTCGTATAAGACCTGTTACAATGAAATGCAATCTTGATTAAACCTAACCTGTTATTTACTCGTTTAATATATATTGACAAAATGTAACCTTGTGACACAATTAAGGTCGTTGTTTACTCATGAAAGACATTAAATGATACAATTGAACCTTGTATTAACACTAGAACGTCATCATATACTCTGTAAAGTTAAAATGTAACCTTGTGTTAAAGCTAACGCTGTCATTAATTCATGTAAGCTCTGTAGAGATAAAATATAACCTTGTGTTAACGCCGTTATGTACTGGTGTAAAATCTGTTATGATAAAATATAACCTTGTGTTAACGCCGTTATGTACTGGTGTAAAATCTGTTATGATAAAATATAACCTTGTGTTAACGCCGTTATGTACTGATGTAAGACCTGTTATGATAAAATATAACCTTGTGTTAACGCCGTTATGTACTGATGTAAGACCTGTTATGATAAAATATAACCTTGTGTTAACGCCGTTATGTACTGGTGTAAAATCTGTTATGATAAAATATAACCTTGTGCTAACGCCGTTATGTACTGGTGTAAAATATGTTATGATAAAATATAACCTTGTGTTAACGCCGTTATGTACTGGTGTAAAATCTGTTATGATAAAATATAACCTTGTGTTAACGCCGTTATGTACTGGTGTAAAATCTGTTATGATAAAATATAACCTTGTGCTAACGCCGTTATATACTTGTGTAAAATCTGTTATGATAAAATATAACCTTGTGCTAACGCCGTTATATACTTGTGTAAAATCTGTTATGATAAAATATAACCTTGTGTTAACGCCGTTATATACTTGTGTAAAATCTGTTATGATAAAGTATAACCTTGTGCTAACGCCGTTATATACTTGTGTAAAATCTGTTATGATAAAATATAACCTTGTGCTAACGCCGTTATATACTTGTGTAAAATCTGTTATGATAAAATATAACCTTGTGCTAACGCCGTTATATACTTGTGTAAAATCTGTTATGATAAAATATAACCTTGTGTTAACGCCGTTATGTACTGGTGTAAAATCTGTTATGATAAAATGTGACCGTAACAAAAGGTAAAATAATATCGTAATATCTAAGTCAGAAAACACTAAGAATTATTTGCGATAGGATATGTTGCCCTTAACACCTGTATTTATTTTACCTTACAAGTCATTAATCTATTTCAGACATTTGACAAATACAAATATAATTCTCCTGTTTTCATCGATTTAGATAATACACCCTACTAAGGACCGGATTGATAGTGTGGTGAATTCATTGTAAATTGTATTTTTGATATATATTTCCCCCACTTATTTATTCTAGTCTGACGCTGCATTGTTTTACCTAACATAGTAACCTCGTTTAAGGTTTCAAAAAAATGTCAACCTATTTCAGAACTTCTGCACTCATGAAAACGAATTATTTTTTGTTGTCAGTTATAGTCAGTATCCAATTGAAAATCAGGCGAACAAACAGAGAATCTTCTATGTCTTTTGTCAAATTCATAATGTTAAGTCATTACTGTAAATTTAATGTACAGCAATTCTTCAGAAAGTCGACACAAAAACGACATTATGTAGATCCATTACATTTCATAAAAATATCAAATAATGATTGGTGTAATCCGACCAGGAGTCGTTAAAAAAACATTAAGAAAATACCAACAGAAAGTCGATGTTAAAACGGCAACCTGTAGATCCATTTCATCACAGTATCGAATAATGTTTGGATTTTAGCGTTGATCTAAATTACCAATAATCATAATAAAACTAGGACAAAATATGTTTAAAAGAAATGTTTACACGTAAACTCCTGGAAAATGCAGGGAGAATACGAAAACGAGTTCTGGACGAATGACCTGCTTCATCGACAACATCCGCCATGTAAATTTTGGTCAATCCAAGTAAGTAATGTCACGTCTTGATATGAGAACACGATACAACAACGGAACCAACATGTAGTCCTAACTCTAACCAGCATCACACACGTCATATTTCATACATCACAAAGAAACATTTCTCAATAAATACAATGTTTATATTTGCTAGAACATTAGATTTCTGAATTAATCGATTCGGCATTGATACAGTTTTACTGGTATAGAACTTACCATCAACATAACACACCCTACTCCCCCCGTGTCCAAGCACTTCCTTAATGTGTCTCCAGGTACCACCTATTCGGCCCTGTCGTAGTCTACAAAGTAAATTTGTATAAACCAAGAATGATCCTGTGTACAAATCAACTGTAGAGATTATCACATTGTCAGATATTGAAACATAAGCGGATTCTAGATATATAAGGTTATATTATCATATTAATCTTATTTCGAAGATAATCTAGAAATATTATGGAGAACAATGTATATATATATATATATATTATGTAATTCTAGGTGTTTAGACTCAGACCGTCCAATGATAAAAAGATAATATGTCCATTTTACAGGTGGCGTTATACGTGATTTATTTTCGATTGAAATCAAATCATCTATTATCTTATACTCCCGAGAGATTGAACAAAAGACACACAAATGTATAACACATCCGGATAAAAATCTATTGTTACATACAGTAGAAAAATCAATAAAGGAAAATACATCATACGGCTGTTTCGTCCTTCTAGGACTCGTCAGTGATGCTACATCATATAGCTGTTTCGTCCTTCTAGGACTCGTAAATGATGCTACATCATATAGCTGTTTCGTCCTTCTAGGACTCGTCAGTGATGCTACATCATATAGCTGTTTCGTCCTTCTAGGACTCGTCAGTGATACTACATCATACAGCTGTATCGTCCTTCTAAGACTCGTCAGTGATGCTACATCATACAGCTGTGTTGTCCTGCTAGGACTCATCAATAATGCTACATCATACAGCTGTGTTGTCCTTCTAGGACTCGTAAATGATGCTACTTCATACAGCTGTTTCGTCCTTCTAGGACTCGTCAGTGATACTACATCATATAGCTGTGTTGTCCTTCTAGGACTCGTCAGTGATGCAACATCATACAGCTGTATCGTCCTTCTAGGACTCGTCAGTGATGATACATCATACAGCTGTTTCGTCCTTCTAGGACTCGTCAGTGATGCTACATCATACAGCTGTTTCGTCCTTCTAGGACTCGTCAGTGATACTACATCATACAGCTGTTTCGTCCTTCTAGATTCGTCAGTGATACTACATCATATAGCTGTGTTGTCCTTCTAGGACTCGTCAGTGATTATAAGGACCTAAAGTTTGGAGCCAATGAAGTCACCGAGTAAAATCTTAAGTAATCGAAATAAACATTAAAACCTCAATGGGGAGATGAGCAAGTCCCATACTATTGATTTGGTATTTCTGTACACATGGTCATAACAAAAGCAAATATATATGTCTAATTTAAACAATTTTGTATATGTATCACACTACTTTACCTGGTAGCCCTGTTATTGAGATATCTGTAGGATAATCCTGAGAGATAGGTATCACACTACTTTACCTGGGAAACCCTGTGATTGGGATATCTGTAGGATAATCCTGAGAGATAGGTATTGCACTACTTTACCTGGTAGCCCAGTGATTGAGATATATGAAGGATAATCCTGAGAGATATGCATCACACTACTTTATCTGGGAGCCCTGTGATTGAGATATCTGTATGATAATTCTGAGAGATATGTATTGCACTACTTTACCTTGGAGCCCCAGGATTGGGATATCTGTAAGCAATCTTTGACGTCAGATCTGCGTATGTTCTTCTGTAATTCATCTCAGATTCTTCTTTTTTCTGAGCAGGCTGTTTAAAAAGAGATATATCATAATATTCATTTTAGGTTTATTGATGTTTTAGACAACATATTTAAGTATGAAATATGTCTAAGAAAGCTTTCATTGTGTAGCCAAAACGTTTTTCGATATGTAACGTTAACACTCAATGTATTGAGTAGTATTCAGCACGTGCTGTATTTGGCACGTAAGGCAGTATTTGAAAACATGAGTTTTATGTATATACTATATTATATTTGGAATATAAATATTGTATAATGAGTCTATTCATTAAGTGCATGTCCTTAACGATTTGTCGTATATATCATTTATTTGTGTCATTTTTTGTATATCTGCATCAAATGATATGTATCAAATATATATATGTTTATCAATAACAACTTAAACTAACCGATTTGAATTGTTGCCAGTTATTGTCAGTTAGTGTGGGAGGGACCCCAGTCCCGGCTCCCGAGCTCTGGTCCATCGCCATTCTCATCCAGTCATTCATATGGCCATATGTTGTTCTGTAAACACATCCAGTTAATTCGTGAAAGCACATAAAGACATATTATGTTAATTCATAAAACAACATTTTCTGTCTAAAAAGATTGAACAACATTCTGTAATCACTTAAAAAGACATATTATATATATAAAATTAAAAAAAATAACGAAATGCATCAAACAATATTTTGGTTCACAAATAAAAGGACACATTTTGTAAACACATTATCTGTGAACACAAAATGACTTTGTAAATCGAAGTTTGCCCTAGACAAGACATGCGATATAAATCATTCACTCAACCAAAATGGATATATGTCATAACACCAGGCAATGATACAACTTGAAAAAAAACATACAATGTCGGATATAATCAATATTGTAAAGGATATTCTACATGTACCGAACCAATCACTGTCACATTATCCTTACTTCTACATGTACCGAACCCCTCACTGCCACATTATCTTACTTCTACATGTACCGAACCACTCACTGTCACATTATCCTTACTTCTACATGTACCGAACCCCTCACTGTCACATTATCCTTACTTCTACATGTACCGAACCCCTCACTGCCACAGTATCCTTACTTCTACATGTACCGAACCACTCACTGTCACATTATCCTTACTTCTATATGTACCGAACCTCTCACTGCCACATTATCTTACTTCTACATGTACCGAACCACTCACTACCACATCATCTTACTTCTATATGTACCGAACCACTCACTACCACATTATCCTTACTTCTACATGTACCGAACCACTCACTACCACATCATCTTACTTCTATATGTACCGAACCCCTCACTGCCACAGTATCCTTACTTCTATATGTACCGAACCCCTCACTGCCACATTATCCTTACTTCTACATGTACCGAACCACTCACTGCCACATTACCCTTACTTCTACATGTACCGAACCACTCACTACCACATCATCTTACTTCTACATGTACCGAACCACTCACTACCACATTACCCTTACTTCTACATGTACCGAACCACTCACTACCACATCATCTTACTTCTACATGTACCGAACCCCTCACTGCCACATTACCCTTACTTCTACATGTACCGAACCACTCACTACCCACTCACTACCACATTACCCTTACTTCTACATGTACCGAACCACTCACTACCACATCACCGTAACTTCTACATGTACCGAACCACTCACTGCCACATTACCCTTACTTCTACATGTACCGAACCCCTCACTACCACATTACCCTTACTTCTACATGTACCGAACCACTCACTACCACATTACCCTTACTTCTACATGTACCGAACCACTCACTACCACATTACCCTTACTTCTACATGTACCGAACCCCTCACTGCCACATTACCCTTACTTCTACATGTACCGAACCCCTCACTACCACATTACCCTTACTTCTACATGTACCGAACCCCTCACTGCCACATTATCCTTACTTCTATATGTACCGAACCCCTCACTGCCACATTATCCTTACTTCTACATGTACCGAACCCCTCACTGCCACATTATCCTTACTTCTACATGTACCGAACCACTCACTACCACATCATCTTACTTCTACATGTACCGAACCCCTCACTGCCACATTACCCTTACTTCTACATGTACCGAACCACTCACTACCACATTACCCTTACTTCTACATGTACCGAACCACTCACTACCACATTACCCTTACTTCTACATGTACCGAACCCCTCACTGCCACATTACCCTTACTTCTACATGTACCGAACCCCTCACTGCCACATTACCCTTACTTCTACATGTACCGAACCCCTCACTGCCACATTATCCTTACTTCTACATGTGCCGAACCCCTCACTGCCACATTATCCTTACTTCTACATGTACCGAACCCCTCACTGCCACATTATCCTTACTTCTATATGTACCGAACCTCTCACTGCCACATTATCTTACTTCTACATGTACCAAAGCACTCACTGCCACATTATCTTACTTCTATATGTACCGAACCCCTCACTGTCACATTATCTTACTTCTACATGTACCGAACCCCTCACTGCCACATAATCTTACTTCTATATGTACCGAATCATGTGTTAAGTATGGACTCCGCTATGATGAAAAAAATAAGGTTGAAGGGGTGGTAGGGTATTTGAAAGGGGTGTTTGGTTCTTTACTTGTTATAACAATATCTCACTGGTGTTTTTCTGTGTTAGGTTATTAGGTAATGTATCTGAACAATTCATTATTCATTTGATCATAGAGTTAAACACGAAAATTCTAAAACAGTATCAGGAATCATAGAAATTAAAATTACCCCCTTTAAAAGACCAGGGAAATATGTTTTAGAAATCTAGCCAATGATAAAGACACCAAAACGAAAGGAAAGACAGCATGAACTTAAACAGGGTGACTGATTGGCATACCTCTGTCTCTGCATATGACGGGAACACATCAAAACAAAAGGAAAGACAACATGAATTTATGCAGGATGACTAATTGGCCTATCTCTGTCTCTGTTTAAGTTGTTAGCACATCAAAACCAAAGGAAAGACAACATGAATTTACACAGGATGACTGACTGGCCTACCTCTGTCTCTGTATAAGTTGAGACAAGTCCTGCCATGGATAGTCTGGGTATATCGAGGCAGAGAATGGTCTCTGTCGGACATCAGGAGGGGTCGGTTCATCAGAATACATGATGATTATAAATATGTATCACTTAAAAATAATATCCTTTCTAGTCTTCTCCCAAATCATTTGAATTCTCACATAATAATGTCATCTTTTTTTTTATAATTCCCAATAAACATCCACACACTCGTTCAGGTACGTTATAAATAATGTATATCTACTAGTATACGTAAAGTCGTAACTATAGATTTTAACTAGATCTAATGATCAGTCATTGATAAAGAGGGATACATTGTGATATAAAATGTATGTACATTGGCATTAAATTACTGACTCTATACCAAAATACATTAAAGAATAAAACAAAGACATTAATCTGATCATTTAAAAAATTTGATTTTTGAGTGCAGAAATGATATACACTCTTAATTATGTCAATTAAAGAATTGAATGAAACCTGATATAACCCCCTCGTTGTGCCCCAGTTATCTGTGTTTATACCCGGAGTGCTACACCTCTATAAATTGTCCTTGGTAACTGTCACGGAACGTGCATTTATATATACGTATGTATTCCAACTTTTATCGATCAACTGCAATAGAAGCTTTTAGGTACGGGTAACAATGACCTGACTTGCCAGCTGAGTAACTAGCTTTGTCACCGTAATAGATTGATCAGGTAGGTCTACACACGGACATAACAATTAGATACATTAGCGATGACCTGGACACTCTTTGGTTTACACAATGGCATATTATCTATAATGCTTAGACACTGTATGTGGGTGTATATCCTCACAAAGGCTGTAATATGCACAAAGTAAAACCTCTGTTATCCGAATTTTGACTATCCGGACAAAACTGATGTTACAATGAGATATGAAATATACTCATACCATATAATGAATTACAATTTTCACAAGTACACATCTCATTAAAATGCTGGATATTAATCACTGGAAACCATATGTGTATAAATTGGAGATACTTACGAAAGCGGCTATTTTAAGACTAAGATCTATAGTGTGATAAATAACATTGATTTAAATACTAGCTATTTGATCAATTCTTCCATCGAAATCTCATTTAAAAGTTCGATGTCGTAACAACAAGACGTCACTAGTGACCCAGAGGTCGCTGTAAGTAGTTGTGGTAACATCCATCTATAATACTGGTCACACGCCAGTGTTCTGTCAAATGAACAAACGGTAATCGGTTCATATAACCATGTACTTGACGTTCTTAAGTTATCAGACATATGAAAATTACAAAATTTAATTCTTATCAATATCTTAATTTTGACATTGCTTTCTATTATTTGGATTTTCCGCAGTTAGCTGCTAGGTTTAACATTTAGGCCCTTAGCATCAATGACAAACCCTAGCAGGACGAAACAGCTGTGTAATGCAGTTTTATTTATTATTAGCTTTACTGAATCTAAATCTCAGTTTGTAATAAATATTCATTTGTGTCTTTTGTACAATCTTTCTACTGATTGTACATACACGTCGTGCCTTATTTAAGCATATGAATGCCCTCGACCCGTTAAAATTTATTCATTTTGACCCTCAACCTTACCAAATGTATTTGCCTTTTTATTTTATCTTATTTATATCATATATTCATATTATATCCAAGGTTTAGAAAGTTATATGGCAATAAAAAAATACCAACATGTCGACATAATCTTAACCAAAACTTCAATTTTAAAAAAGTCCACCAGCAGTGTCTGCCACAAACAAACCTCGGGGACTAAATGTCCACCAGCAGTGTCTACCACAAACAAACCTCGGGGACTAAATGTCCACCAGCAGTGTCTACCACATACAAACCTCGGGGACTAAATGTCCACCAGCAGTGTCTACCACATACAAACCTCGGGGACTAAATGTCCACCAGCAGTGTCTACCACATACAAACCTCGGGGACTAAATGTCCACCAGCAGTGTCTACCACATACAAACCTCGGGGACTAAATGTCCACCAGCAGTGTCTACCACATACAAACCTCGGGGACTAAATGTCCACCAGCAGTGTCTACCGCATACAAACCTCGGGGACTAAATGTCCACCAGCAGTGTCTACCACATACAAACCTCGGGGACTAAATGTCCACCAGCAGTGTCTACCACATACAAACCTCGGGGACTAAATGTCCACCAGCAGTGTCTACCACATACAAACCTCGGGGACTAAATGTCCACCAGCAGTGTCTACCGCATACAAACCTCGGGGACTAAATGTCCACCAGCAGTGTCTGCCACATACAAACCTCGGGGACTAAATGTCCACCAGCAGTGTCTGCCACATACAAACCTCGGGGACTAAATGTCCACCAGCAGTGTCTACCACATACAAACCTCGGGGACTAAATGTCCACCAGCAGTGTCTACCACATACAATCCTCGGGGACTAAATGTCCACCAGCAGTGTCTACCACATACAAACCTCGGGGACTAAATGTCCACCAGCAGTGTCTACCACATACAAACCTCGGGGGGACTAAATGTCCACCAGCAGTGTCTACCACATACAAACCTCGGGGACTAAATGTCCACCAGCAGTGTCTACCACATACAAACCTCGGGGACTAAATGTCCACCAGCAGTGTCTACCACATACAAACCTCGGGGACTAAATGTCCACCAGCAGTGTCTACCACATACAAACCTCGGGGACTAAATGTCCACCAGCAGTGTCTGCCACATACAAACCTCGGGGACTAAATGTCCACCAGCAGTGTCTACCACATACAAACCTCGGGGACTAAATGTCCACCAGCAGTGTCTACCACATACAAACCTCGGGGACTAAATGTCCACCAGCAGTGTCTACCACATACAAACCTCGGGGACTAAATGTCCACCAGCAGTGTCTACCACATACAAACCTCGGGGACTAAATGTCCACCAGCAGTGTCTACCACATACAAACCTCGGGGACTAAATGTCCACCAGCAGTGTCTACCACATACAAACCTCGGGGACTAAATGTCCACCAGCAGTGTCTACCACATACAAACCTCGGGGACTAAATGTCCACCAGCAGTGTCTACCACATACAAACCTCGGGGACTAAATGTCCACCAGCAGTGTCTACCACATACAAACCTCGGGGACTAAATGTCCACCAGCAGTGTCTACCACATACAAACCTCGGGGACTAAATGTCCACCAGCAGTGTCTACCACATACAAACCTCGGGGACTAAATGTCCACCAGCAGTGTCTACCACATACAAACCTCGGGGACTAAATGTCCACCAGCAGTGTCTACCACATACAAACCTCGGGGACTAAATGTCCACCAGCAGTGTCTACCACATACAAACCTCGGGGACTAAATGTCCACCAGCAGTGTCTACCACATACAAACCTCGGGGACTAAATGTCCACCAGCAGTGTCTACCACATACAAACCTCGGGGACTAAATGTCCACCAGCAGTGTCTACCACATACAAACCTCGGGGACTAAATGTCCACCAGCAGTGTCTACCACATACAAACCTCGGGGACTAAATGTCCACCAGCAGTGTCTACCACATACAAACCTCGGGGACTAAATGTCCACCAGCAGTGTCTACCACATACAAACCTCGGGGACTAAATGTCCACCAGCAGTGTCTACCACATACAAACCTCGGGGACTAAATGTCCACCAGCAGTGTCTACCACATACAAACCTCGGGGACTAAATGTCCACCAGCAGTGTCTACCACATACAAACCTCGGGGACTAAATGTCCACCAGCAGTGTCTACCACATACAAACCTCGGGGACTAAATGTCCACCAGCAGTGTCTACCACATACAAACCTCGGGGACTAAATGTCCACCAGCAGTGTCTACCACATACAAACCTCGGGGACTAAATGTCCACCAGCAGTGTCTACCACATACAAACCTCGGGGACTAAATGTCCACCAGCAGTGTCTACCACATACAAACCTCGGGGACTAAATGTCCACCAGCAGTGTCTACCACATACAAACCTCGGGGACTAAATGTCCACCAGCAGTGTCTACCACATACAAACCTCGGGGACTAAATGTCCACCAGCAGTGTCTACCACATACAAACCTCGGGGACTAAATGTCCACCAGCAGTGTCTACCACATACAAACCTCGGGGACTAAATGTCCACCAGCAGTGTCTACCACATACAAACCTCGGGGACTAAATGTCCACCAGCAGTGTCTACCGCATACAAACCTCGGGGACTAAATGTCCACCAGCAGTGTCTACCGCATACAAACCTCGGGGACTAAATGTCCACCAGCAGTGTCTACCACATACAAACCTCGGGGACTCGGGGACTTAAATGTCCACCAGCAGTGTCTACCACATACAAACCTCGGGGACTAAATGTCCACCAGCAGTGTCTACCACATACAAACCTCGGGGACTAAATGTCCACCAGCAGTGTCTACCACATACAAACCTCGGGGACTTAATGTCCACCAGCAGTGTCTACCACATACAAACCTCGGGGACTAAATGTCCACCAGCAGTGTCTACCACATACAAACCTCGGGGACTAAATGTCCACCAGTAGTGTCTACCACATACAAACCTCGGGGACTAAATGTCCACCAGCAGTGTCTACCACATACAAACCTTAGGGACTTAAAGTCCAAAACATAGGTTTATCTTAAGTATCACATGTAATAGATGCACGTGTACCCAAACAGAAAAAGTAAGATAACGGCTTATGTGGGACTATTATACTAATTGTTGGAATGTCAAGAATCAATTATTTTCCCAGACAAAGTATGTTTTTTATCCTTAATTATTGATGTAGCTGGTTGCAGCATGTGTTCTAGCCGTATTTGGGAACTTTTCACCGCTGTAGTTAGAGACCTGCAGCATCTCTGTTTATCATTTCATATGTTTCTATTAAATGTACAGTATAAAACATGATAGAGATACTAGGGGTTTGATAAATATCTAAGGTTTTGTGTTTTCTTATTTGAAAAAATCCTTGTCTGATCGGGTGTTTTAAATACACCTCTAAGCGGAAATCTAACAAACATTTTCTATAACGTGATTCGTTTTATCCAGTTTTAAGGACCTTGTCCTTTACAGACCAAGTAAATTATTAACCTGTAGAAATTGAGTTAGTATAGGACAAATTATCTATGATTCTTCCCAATCTCAAATTACATCTATTGGGCGGATACAAGGATCGAGTCAGTTGACAAACCTATGTTAGGGATCACAGATATAATAATATCTATACATATCTACGTAGCCAAGATTGTCCTGTGACTCAGAGTCTTCACTGCACAACAGCTAAGTAGGATATCATATTGTTGAACTTAACATTCGCCATTTAAACGTCATATAAAATAGTATTAAAACAGAGCTAATCAGTACAGGAGGATGTATAGAGCAACTGCTTATGAAACAATATACAGTAATATATAGTATACAGTAATATACAGTATACAGTAATACACAGTAATATACAGTAATATACAGTATACAGTATACAGTAATACACAGTAATATACAGTATACAGTAATATACAGTATACAGTAATACACAGTAATATACAGTATACAGTAATATACAGAACACAGTAATATACAGTATACAGTATACAGTAATATACAGTTATACACAGTTATATACAGTATACAGTAATATACAGTATACAGTAATATACAGTATACAGTAATATACAGTAATACACAGTTATATACAGTATACACAGTACACAGTTATATACAGTATACAGTTATATACAGTATACAGTAATACACAGTAATATACAGTATACAGTAATATACAGTATACAGTAATATACAGTACACAGTTATATACAGTATACAGTTATATACAGTACACAGTAATATACAGAACACAGTAATATACAGTATACAGTAATATACAGTACACAGTTATATACAGTAATACACAGTTATATACAGTATACAGTTATATACAGTATACAGTAATACACAGTAATATACAGTATACAGTAATATACAGTATACAGTAATATACAGTAATACACAGTTATATACAGTATACAGTTATATACAGTATACAGTAATACACTAATATACAGTATACAGTAATATACAGTATACAGTAATATACAGTATACAGTAATACACAGTAATATACAGTATACAGTAATATACAGTATACGGTAATACACAGTATACAGTAATATACAGTATACAGTAATACACAGTAATATACAGTATACAGTAATATACAGTATACAGTAATATACAGTACACAGTTATATACAGTATACAGTTATATACAGTACACAGTAATATACAGAACACAGTAATATACAGTATACAGTAATATACAGTACACAGTTATATACAGTATACAGTAATATACAGAACACAGTAATATACAGTATACAGTAATATACAGTACACAGTAATATACAGTACACAGTAATATACAGTATACAGTAACAGTAATATACAGTACACAGTTATATACAGTATACAGTAATATACAGTACACAGTAATATACAGTATACAGTAATATACAGTACACAGTTATATACAGTATACAGTTATATACAGTACACAGTAATATACAGAACACAGTAATATACAGTACACAGTTATATACAGTATACAGTAATATACAGTACACAGTAATATACAGAACACAGTTATATACAGTATACAGTAATATACAGTACACAGTTATATACAGTAATACACAGTAATACACAGTAATATACAGTATACAGTAATATACAGAACACAGTAATATACAGTATACAGTAATATACAGTACACAGTAATATACAGTATACAGTAATATACAGTATACAGTTATATACAGTAATACACAGTTATATGCAGTTATATATACAAATTAAGATGCGACGAAACAACTAATGTTACAATACTAAACAAGCGGCATCATGGCCTTACTATCTGTATCTTAATCAACATACTTCGTCAAATTTAACACAGGATAATAATATGTATCAGTTGTTGATAAATGAAGTATGAAGCATGAATAACAGAAATTACAATATAGATGTTACATACCTGTAAATATCAGGCAAATTATTAAATAAAATTCAGTGAATATCGGTAAATAATGAAACTAAAATATATCTCTGCACACATTATCAATTATAATTTTTTATTGTCATAGTTAATAAAAAAAGTAGTTAAGATACCACAGGGTTGACAATAACATATTTAAAAACGTAACAGGCAGACTTTAAGATGTGATTCCTTATAATCAAATTAATTCAACCATCCTAGAAAGATAAGCTGAAGTATCTACAACTTATTTCTTATAAGTCTCTCCTTATAAATAATTCCCATGATGCATACAAATGTACAGCTGAACACGATCATGAACACTATGTATTACTTTTTCAGTATGAACAGGTGAAAGCTGAACACGATCATGAACACTATGTATTACTTTTTCAGTATGAACAGGTGAAGGCTGAACACGATCATGAAAACTATGTATTACTTTTTCAGTATGAACAGGTGAAGGCTGAACACGATCATGAAAGCTATGTATTACCTTTCCAGTATGAACAGGTGAACGTGTCTATATATACAATGTGCTCTCCTACCCAAGCACGATATTTGTATTATAAAAACAACAAAGACAGTAAAGCTTATTGTCGGAAGTAAACAAGGACATAGACAATATACAAATGTTTATACCAAGTCAAACCTTAATGTATATATATATAACACTAGCTGGTGACTAGTAACATATGATATACCTTTTAATATATATAATACTAGCTGGTGACAAGTGACAGATGATATACCTTGTAATATATATAATACTAGCTGGTGACAAGTGACAGATGGTATACCTTGTGATATATATAATACTAGCTGGTGACAAGTGACAGATGATATACCTTGTAATATATATAATACTAGCTGGTGACTAGGAACAGATGGTATACCTTGTAAATGCATGGGTCTACATACAAAGACACAAGAAAGTTTTATAATTATAAACTCTAACCGATGTAGAGATCTAATGAGCTTTCGTTAATAAATTGTGACGAATCCTTTTGTCGTTGCTAGGCTGCTTCCTTCAGAGATAAGTATCAACATACATCATAAAGTTGAAACAAGTATATAAGTTTAAAAAGACGTGTTACCTGAGCTGTGAGTTATCAGATTCCGTGTGCGTTACTGTTTAGAAAGTCCGTGCATAACAACGGCAACTGTCCCGTAAGTTATTAGAAAATATAAGTCGTGTAGTTTTCCCGATTAGGGTATAGTGAGATCAATACCTTTACAGGTATATAGAGGCAATCCCAGGTAGCCTGGCACACTGCCAACACTCTTTAATGAATACGGCACTCTCGGTTGGGTTTAAAATACATGACTGTATACATTTGTATATATATACAAAGGAATATGAAATAGAGGATTCTCACATCGGAGGTGAAGGCCATCCACCCCAGTTCTGTCTGAGTAAGCTATGATCATTTATATTTAAATGGATTTAATCTCGTAAGTTTAAACAGATAAAATCAACAAAAGTACACCTTAAGCGGATATTTAAAACTGGTACACTAGAATACATAGTGAATGACATAAACATTGATTAAAACGAATTACTGATTTCGGTTAATGTAAAAACCAGTGGTAGGCGAGGGTAAAATTGGTTTGTAACAGATATAATGCCCATATTGTAAATCAAATTTTGTATCTTCCAATCAAACGCTCTCTCTCTCTCTCTCTCTCTCCCCCCCCCCCCTCTCTCTCTCTCTCTCTCTCTCTCTCTCTCTCTCTCTCTCTCTCTCTCTCTCTCTCTAATCAAAGACATTTTGAATTAATATTGCAGCTTTGAATGGCTTCATTTGTGAGAACATTAAGTCGCCGTCTGTTATTATTTTATTTTATTATGACGTCATAATGCTACCATTATGCTGTTTTCTTGTGGCTTGAAGCTTTTTGTAGATAAACTGATACATCGTTATCTACAGTTTTAACAAAGAGACAAAATATAATGTCTAACAATATTTGACACGATTGAAATCGTGTTTTTTATGTAAATATGATTGTTTAACATTTACCAGTACTGGTATAACTGGTATAATAGAAACATATAATATAGATATGAAAAATGTATAAGCAGGTTGTGTATTCAAAATAATCACTTCAATCTAACTCGAATCCACGCTGACAAAGAGTGTGACACAAGATTTCATACATATCTAGACTTAATTGATATCCTTAATTCTGCTTCACAGTCCAACAGACTGACACCTGTGTACAAAGGATACGATATCAATATGTTAGGGATCTCATACAAAACAATACAAGATGACACAATGTTATTGATGTGATCAGTCCTGGCAAGCTCGTGCAGCTCACTATTAGATGGTCTACTTGTACATGCTAAACCATAATATGTATAAAGAATTTAGCGATAAGATAATACTGTAAATTCTAGAAGGATTTCTAAATATCTACATTACATAATGCGTCTAATATGTCGAAATGGTAGTTTATATTTGTATTGAAACATGTGCTACCTGATGATGCACTTACTTTGAATAACCTATTATTTAAAGACTATTGTATGTATAAGAAACAATATCGGCTAAAAATACATATCAGATTTTATAAAAAGGAAAAATAACAATCAAGATCAGCAACCAGACTAATGATGAGTTGAAAGTGGGACAACAGAATTAGTGAAGGGTGGAGAGAGGGACAACCAGACTAATGACGGGTTAGAAGTGGGACAACAGGATTAGTGATGATGGGTTGAAAGTGGGACAACAGGATTAGTGAAGGGTGGAGAGAGGGACAACCAGACTAATGACGGGTTGAAAGTGGGACAACAGGATTAGTGAAGGGTGGAGAGAGGGACAACCAGACTAATGACGGGTTGAAAGTGGGACAACAGGATTAGTGAAGGGTGGAGAGATGGACAACCAGACTAATGACGGGTTGAAAGTGGGACAACAGGATTAGTGAAGGGTGGAGAGAGGGACAACCAGACTAATGACGGGTTGAAAGTGGGACAACAGGATTAGTGAGGGGTGGAGAGAGGGACAACCAGACTAATGACGGGTTGAAAGTGGGACAACAGGATTAGTGAGGGGTGGAGAGATGGACAACCAGACTAATGACGGGTTGAAAGTGGGACAACAGGATTAGTGAAGGGTGGAGAGAGGGACAACCAGACTAATGATGGGTTGAAAGTGGGACAACAGGATTAGTGAGGGGTGGAGAGAGGGACAACCAGACTAATGACGGGTTGAAAGTGGGACAACAGGATTAGTGAAGGGTGGAGAGAGGGACAACCAGACTAATGACGGGTTAGAAGTGGGACAACAGGATTAGTGAAGGGTGGAGAGAGGGACAACCAGACTAATGACGGGTTGAAAGTGGGACAACAGGATTAGTGAAGGGTGGAGAGAGGGACAACCAGACTAATGACGGGTTGAAAGTGGGACAACAGGATTAGTGAAGGGTGGAGAGAGGGACAACCAGACTAATGACGGGTTGAAACTGGGACAACAGGATTAGTGACGGATGGAGAGATGGACAACCAGACTAATGACGGGTTGAAAGTGGGACAACAGGATTAGTGAAGGGTGGAGAGAGGGACAATCAGATTAGTGATGGGTTGAAAGTGGGACAACAGGATTAGTGACGGATGGAGAGATGGACAACCAGACTAATGACGGGTTGAAAGTGGGACAACAGGATTAGTGAAGGGTGGAGAGAGGGACAATCAGATTAGTGATGGGTTGAAAGTGGGACAACAGGATTAGTGAAGGGTGGTGAGAGGGACAACCAGACTAATGACGGGTAGAAAGTGGGACAACAGGATTAGTGAAGGGTGGAAAGAGGGACAACCAGACTAATGACGGGTTGAAAGTGGGACAACAGGATTAGTGAAGGGTGGAGAGAGGGACAACCAGACTAATGACGGGTTGAAACTGGGACAACAGGATTAGTGACGGATGGAGAGATGGACAACCAGACTAATGATGGGTTGAGAGAGGGACAACAGGATTAGTGAGGGTGGAGAGAGGGACAATCAGATTAGTGATGGGTTGAAAGAGGGACAACAGGATTAGTGATGGATGGAGAGAGGGACAACCAGACTAATGATGGGTTGAAAGTGGGACAGGATTAGTGAAGGGTGCAGAGAGGGACAATCGGATTACTGATGGGTGGAGAGAGGGACACAGGATTAGTGAATGGAGAGATGGACAAGAGAGAGTTGAAAGTGGGACAACAGGATTAGTGAAGGGTGGAGAGAGGGACAATCAGATTAGTGATGGGTTGAAAGTGGGACACCCAGATTATTGAAGGATAGAGAGGAACAACCGCACAAGTGATGGATGGAGAGAGGGACACCGGATTACTGATGGATGGAGAGAGGGACACCGGATTCGTGATGGATGGAGAGAGGGACACCGGATTACTGATGGATGGAGAGAGGGACACCGGATTACTGATGGATGGAGAGAGGGACACCGGATTACTGATGGATGGAGAGAGGGACACCGGATTACTGATGGATGGAGAGAGGGACACCGGATTCGTGATGGATGGAGAGAGGGACACCGGATTACTGATGGATGGAGAGAGGGACACCGGATTCGTGATGGATGGAGAGAGGGACACCGGATTACTGATGGATGGAGAGAGGGACACTGGATTCGTGGTGGATGGAGAGAGGGACACCGGATTACTGATGGATGGATGGGGACACCGGATTACTGATGGATGGAGAGGGACACCGGATTACTGATGGATGGAGAGGGACACCGGATTAGTGATGGAAGGAGAGGGACAACCGAATAAATTATTGGTGGAGAGAGGGACACCGGATAAGTGGTGGATGGAGAGGGACACCTAGTTAGTGATGGATATGGGAGGGACACCAGATAAGTGATGGATGAAGAGGGACACCTAGTTAGTGATGGATGGAGAGGGACACCGGATTAGTGATGGATGGAGAGGGATACCTAGTTAGTGATGGATGGGAGGGACACCAGATACGTGATGGATAGAGAGGGACACCTAGTTAGTGATTGATGGATAGAGGGACATCGGATTAGTGATGGATGAACAAATGAGCTAAGTATGGATTATTGACGTGTGAAGATTATAATGTGACAAGATTACCAGTCCATGAATTAATGAAAAAAAAAGAATGTAAATGTTTAGAAATAATTTTTAACATACTGTTGAAAGTCAATTTTAAAGAAACGTCGTGTGTTATTGTTAACTGTAATGCTATCAACCCGCCTCCAAGACAAAAAATATTTAAATTTGTGTCACAATCAATTTGTGTCACAATCAAAATGTGGATGGTTATCATTACATACGACAACTGATATCATTAACAGTTAGAAGTGTGTCAACAGCACATCACGTTACAACAAGGCGATCACACAAACTGAACGAAAGTAAAATGTATACATCAGATCGATCGATAGGATCTGTCTTGCACTTAATTACATCACGTAACACAATACTTATGATGTAATTATGTATAATTAGAGGTGATGGACTTACTTCCTTCTACTGCTGGGGCGGTACCGTAACAAGAGGGCATCACTGGACAAGTCTTCTGTAGACGCCATCGTACCTGTAACACTCTTAGATCAACTGAACCATGTAGTAAAGTAATAAATATTAATACACAGCTATAGATTATCCTCAATAGGGTATTAACAACGTCGATATTGTTTCTAATGAATACACTAAGCCTATACCATCTAATAGTGTGACAACGGGGTGGCAGCATATTGATATATACGACACAAATACAAGTTCTATGTTCTCAAAAATACAAATGTACAGCTTATTGTAACATATTTTAATGTACAACTTCAAGTATTCGCTCTACGGAGTTTGATAAAATTAAGAAGGAATCAAAATAATATTATTTAGACTGAACTTGTAGTAACTACATAAATATGGAATGGACTAGTCAAACATGTTATGTCTCTGACAGTATGGAAATTGTATTAAAGAATACAATACTTAAGTAAATCAGTGGCAGGCAAGGAACAAAAGACAAATCGACGTGTAGGTAAATTATACAAGTTTAACAGCTTAACAGACCTTCAGGACTTACCGGCACCAATTTTCATAAGCTTAATGGAATTACAAAGGAAGATTTTCAAATTTCATTTAATTAAAATATTTTATTGCTTTCTAGTTGTTTTTTTATTCCTGTGGCAGATCTTTTCTTTCTTGTGTTATATTCCAGGATAGGATTTACGATAAATACCCATTCTCGCTTTATTGTTAATCATATCATCAAGCTCATAAAACATTTAAACCTGAGTCTCAGCCAATACATTATAGTATATTCTCTCAAGACTGTTGACACTGAAATATGATAAATTGTTAAAACATCATGGCTAGACCCATGAATACTGCAAAGTGATATATGCATGTACCAGTAAGAATGTTACAATATATATGGAGAAAAGTCTAAACAATAGATACTAAAATAAATAAATAAAAAGAAATCCTACTGCACTCAGACATAAACCAGCATTAAAATCAGAGACGAACTGAGAAGTTTTTTTACACCGCAACATCAAAATATATACAAATTATTGGAACTCTAAAGAATCCCGAAACAGAATAGACAGGAAAAAATATATTGAGCTAAACATTCCAAGATAGGTCCTATTAGGACACATTAGAAGGTATAAAAACTATATCTGATATCCCATTATATGAAATCAAAATCAATATTGCAGACTGGAGGCTGAATTTGACCTTAATTTACTCTATATTTACGTTATATATGAATGTTATCTATTAAGAGGAAGTACAAAGGCCGTAAGCGATACTATCAGCTAATTACCCGTGCCCTCTCCCAGCCATAACGACAAAGGGTCACATGACTCCACGGCAGCAAACAAATTACCTACATAACTTCATGCTTGGATTATCTAGGTAATTATTTGATTATCCTAACTACGAGAAGAAATGTTTCTGCCTATAACTACACTAGTGCAGCAATATTACAACAATTACTTTAAATGCTTGCTTTATTACTTTCTACTGCCACAGTTGCCTTATAGAAAACACTGCTGTCATCAAAACCAATGTTAATTCACTCTCCCTTATATTAGAGTCGGTATCAATGTCGATTAAAATGAAATCTTTTTATAAATTCTAGTTTTCTGTTGTTCAAAGGTTTCTCAATAATTGACATACCTTATAACTCTCTGGTTGTAATGATTGACCGAGAATCAGCGAAATCCTGGAAAGATTAACAGCAGAATCGTTAATAAACCCTTGTGTTACACCAAATATCACAGTGCTAATCAATGTGTGAACGTTTTACCTTACACTTTACAAAGTTCAATGAAGACTGCCGCTCATATCACCAGGACACCGTCACAGTGTCTTTACCGGAGTTTACCTTGTGACTTCTACATAATGATAAAAGCCAAATTACACTGGAGGGTCTTAGAATGCATATCAATGAGCAGACGATCACTTACTTTTATTGTCAGAATTCAATCTCCGAATCGAGTATTAAACATTTACTGATATGGTTGAAATTCAGTGTCCAGGTAGCGGTATTTAACGGAAAGAACAAACAATCAAAGGGTTTGAATTCAAGACACAAGATAGTGGACATTCAACGGAAGGGGCAGACAATCGCTTATTGGTAGGATTGGAATTCAGTCTAGTTTGTGATCATTTAACAAAAGGAGAAGACACTTACTGGTAGGATTGGGATTCAGCCTCTAGGTTGTGATCATTTAACGAAAGGAGACAATCACTTATTGGTAGAATTGGAATTCAGTCTCTAGGTTGTGATCATTTAACAAAAGGAGCAGATACTTTATTGGTAGGATTGGAATTCAGTCTAGGTTGTGATCATTTAACAAAAGGAGAAGACACTTATTGGTAGGATTGGAATTCAGTCTCAAGGATTTGATCATTTAACAAAAGGAGCAGGCACTTACTGGTAGGATTGGAATTCAGTCTAGGTTGTGATCATTTAACGAAAGGAGCAGGCACTTACTGGTAGGATTGGAATTCAGTCTAGGTTGTGATCATTTAACAAAAGGAGAAGACACTTATTGGTAGGATTGGAATTCAGTCTCTAGGTTGTGATCATTTAACGAAAGGAGCAGATACTTTATTGGTAGGATTGGAATTCAGTCTCAAGGATTTGATCATTTAACAAAAGTAGCAGAGACTTACTGGTGGTATTGGAATTCAGTCTCTAGGTTGTGATCATTTAACGAAAGGAGCAGACACTTACTGGTAGGATTGGAATTCAGTCTAGGTTGTGATCATTTAAGAAAAGGAGAAGACACTTATTGGTAGGATTGGAATTCAGTCTCAAGGATTTGATCATTTAACAAAAGTAGCAGAGACTTACTGGTGGTATTGGAATTCAGTCTCTAGGTTGTGATCATTCAACGAAAGGAGCAGACACTTACTGGTAGGATTGGAATTCAGTCTAGGTTGTGATCATTTAAGAAAAGGAGAAGACACTTATTGGTAGGATTGGAATTCAGTCTCAAGGATTTGATCATTTAACAAAAGTAGCAGAGACTTACTGGTGGTATTGGAATTCAGTCTCTAGGTTGTGATCAGTTAGTGATTACGCTTGTGCCTGCTAAGAAGCAGATAGTAAAAATTGATCTAAACAAATGTCAAACCTAGATTGGGGGGTGGGGGTGCACTAGCCCCGTGATTCAGTAAGTTTTACAATTTTGTTATGTCTACTATCTCGCAGATTAAACAAAAGACTCGAAAGTAAACGGCACCTTTCACTTATAGAGCAGGTCGGTTGGCGCAGTGGTAACGCACTCGTCTTTTACTTAGCCGTCCGGGTTAGTGAATAACGGAATGTTTTAGTGATGTAAAAGTTTAGGATGTTTTAGTGCTTACGATCAGTTTAGGATGTTTTAGTATTTATCATAACCGATCAGTTTAGGATGTTTTAGTGTTTATTGTAGTCGATCAGTTTAGGATGTTTTAGTGTTTATTGTAGCCGATCAGTTTAGGATGTTTTAGTGTTTATAGTAACCGATCAGTTTAGGATGTTTTAGTGTTTATATGATCAGTTTAGATGGTTTAAATCGAGCTGTGTAACCGATCAGTTTAGGATGTTTTAGTGTTTATCAGTTTAGGATGTTTTAGTGTTTAACCGATCAGTTTAGGATGTTTTAGTGAGTAACCGATCAGTTTAGGATGTTTCAGTGTTTATAGTAACCGATCAGTTTAGGATGTTTTAGTGTTAATCGTAACCGATCAGTTTAGGATGTTTTAGTGTTTATAGTAACCGATCAGTTTAGGATGTTTTAGTGTTTATTGTAGTCGATCAGTTTAGGATGTTTTAGTGTTTATAGTAACCGATCAGTTTAGGATGTTTTAGTGTTTATAGTAACCGATCAGTTTAGGATGTTTTAGTGTTTATTGTAGTCGATCAGTTTAGGATGTTTAGTGTTTTAGTAACCGATCAGTTTAGGATGTTTTAGTGTTTAGCCGATCAGTTTAGGATGTTTTAGTGTTTATAGTAACCGATCAGTTTAGGATGTTTTAGTGTTTATCGTAACCGATCAGTTTAGGATGTTTTAGTGTTTATAGTAACCGATCAGTTTAGGATGTTTTAGTGTTTATAGTAACCGATCAGTTTAGGATGTTTTAGTGTTTATCGTAACCGATCAGTTTAGGATGTTTTAGTGTTTATAGTAACCGATCAGTTTAGGATGTTTTAGTGTTTATAGTAACCGATCAGTTTAGGATGTTTTAGTGTTTATAGTAACCGATCAGTTTAGGATGTTTTAGTGTTTATAGTAACCGATCAGTTTAGGATGTTTTAGTGTTTATAGTAACCGATCAGTTTAGGATGTTTTAGTGTTTATAGTAACCGATCAGTTTAGGATGTTTTAGTGTTTATAGTAACCGATCAGTTTAGGATGTTTTAGTGATGATCAGTTTAGGATGTTTTAGTGTTTATAGTAACCGATCAGTTTAGGATGTTTTAGTGTTTATAGTAACCGATCAGTTTAGGATGTTTTAGTGTTTATAGTAACCGATCAGTTTAGGATGTTTTAGTGTTTATAGTAACCGATCAGTTTAGGATGTTTTAGTGTTTATAGTAACCGATCAGTTTAGGATGTTTTAGTGTTTTGATAGTAACCGATCAGTTTAGGATGTTTTAGTGTTTATTGTAGCCGATCAGTTTAGGATGTTTTAGTGTTTATAGTAACCGATCAGTTTAGGATGTTTTAGTGTTTATTGTAGTCGATCAGTTTAGGATGTTTTAGTGTTAATCGTAACCGATCAGTTTAGGATGTTTTAGTGTTTATAGTAACCGATCAGTTTAGGATGTTTTAGTGTTTATCATAACCGATCAGTTTAGGATGTTTTAGTGTTTATAGTAACCAATCAGTTTAGGATGTTTTAGTGTTTATCGTAACCGATCAGTTTAGGATGTTTAAGTATTTATTGTAGTCGATCAGTTTAGGATGTTTTGGTGTTTATTGTAGCCGATCAGTTTAGGATGTTTTAGTGTTTATTGTAACCGATCAGTTTAGGATGTTTTAGGATGATCAGTTTAGGATTTTAGTGTTTATAGTAACCGATCAGTTTAGGATGTTTTAGTATTTATCGTAACCGATCAGTTTAGGATGTTTTAGTGTTTATAGTAACCGATCAGTTTAGGATGTTTTAGTGTTTATAGTAACCGATCAGTTTAGGATGTTTTAGTGTTTATCGTAACCGATCAGTTTAGGATGTTTTAGTGTTTATAGTAACCGATCAGTTTAGGATGTTTTAGTGTTTATAGTAGCCGATCAGTTTAGGATGTTTTAGTGTTTATAGTAACCGATCAGTTTAGGATGTTTTAGTGTTTATAGTAACCGATCAGTTTAGGATGTTTTAGTGTTTATTGTAGTCGATCAGTTTAGGATGTTTTAGTGTTTATAGTAACCGATCAGTTTAGGATGTTTTAGTGTTTATCGTAACCGATCAGTTTAGGATGTTTTAGTGTTTATCGTAACCGATCAGTTTAGGATGTTTTAGTGTTTATAGTAACCGATCAGTTTAGGATGTTTTAGTGTTTATTGTAGCCGATCAGTTTAGGATGTGTTATAACTGTCACTGGACCATTATATCACTCTTGGTGTTGTCGAGACTGTGAAAAGTATAACACTTTACCATAGTGCTGTCAAGATTGTACAAAAAAACTTCAACAGTGAATATCACATTTTCATAATTTAGAACCAAACAATGAATTAAACTGTATTAAACAGCTGTATCGTCCTTCTAGGACTCGTCAGTGATGCTACATCATACAACTGTATCGTCCTTCTAGGACTCGTCAGTGATAATACATCATATAGCTGTTTCATCCTTCTAGGACTCGTCAGTGATGCTACATCATATAGCTGTTTCGTCCTTCTAGGACTCGTCAGTGACGCTATCGGCCTTAAATTTGAAGCCTAGGAGGCGACTAAGGAAAATCCAAAGTGATCAAAATAAAAAGTCAAAATCTAGATGGGGAGGTGCAACAGCCCCATAATTCGATAAATTTCGTAATTTTCATACATAAAATAATTGAAGATTATAATCAAAGTACATGTGTATTCCAGAGAATTTAAATGTGGCAAGCAGGTTGGGTCAAATGTCACCAGACTGTCACAACAGTCACATCTTAACAACTTAGAGAGTTATGTAAATATATGTACTGTTTATAGATAACCATTGTCATGTTAAAACCATTATGGACAAGTTAATCTATGTCACAACAAGGAGTGACAAATGTCACATGTCCGCAGTCATTCCACATTGGAGGGGGTTATACAACAAGGAGTATTGACAAAAAGAAGTGTCATTAGTATTCTTTATTGCCAATAATGCATGGAATATATTCGTAATTGAATAAATAACTGAACAATCTTTTTTCCCTTCTATATATATATATATATAATGATGATATACATGTATATTAGTACAGAATGTCCGCTACAGTCTCTATATAATTTGTAACAACATATTTTCCATAACAACAAGTAAATGGGTAACTGGCAGGACAATATACAATAAACATGGAACAACGGTAATATTGCATACATTGGTAACATTCCTTACAGTAGTAGCAAGAGGTGAATTCTGTACATCTATCCCCCATCAGGTGACAGTTTCTCAATCAATCTATCCCTTACAACATGCCTAACAAATTTGGCATAAACATGTTACCAAATAACTACAGTAACTAGTAAACAGTATTTTCTTGTCAAAAAAGTCATCTAACTTATGTCTGCCATAACAACCATTTCTAAAATGTGACATATATTCCAATTCAAAGCAGTTTGAAGCTTATATGAGTTGAGAATTTGTTACATTTCTGAAGAAGTTAAGATAATTTTGAAACTGACATAAAATGTGTCAATATCGCTATGTGATCAACACCTGGATCTCAACATGACAGGGGCGATAACTCCAATAGAAGTATTTACAGAAAAAAAAAGTTGAAAAGGGGAAAGCAATAATTCTTATGAATGTGTACTACATGTAAGCTTTGAGCTTCTTTGGAATTCTTTAGACGTAAACAGGTATAATTTTTGCAATAAGCAAAGTAATCTAACCTGCATCAACTATTTTGTAGAATGTTTATCCCTTATCAACAGATCTTGGACATAACTTGAGACAAATCACGCGACAGCGCATGGTTAATGATGACTAATCTTTGCATTATGAAATAAATTTTGAAGTGCCATATCATTAGAAGTCCTGAAGAGCAAAGTCATTGTACAATGAACACATATTTAAAGGTGATACATTCCTAGTTATCTGTTACTTATATCCTGTACTACAGAAATTAATGTTTCCAAAAGTTAAAATCATACAATCAATTAGATCTACACATTGTTCCAATGTCACCTTCCCTTTCAAACCTGAAGTAACACGTCATCAAATCACTTACACATGTGTCTCTTGACAAAAGCATAATTTAAAAGGAAAAAAAAATGTATTTCAAGGTAGCAGAAGCTTACAACTATATGGAATAAAGAAATAACTTTAAAAAAAAGTTCCTTAAGAATGTTGGATGTGAAAAACATCACTGTCTCATACCTAATCAATGGTTAATGTAGCCTACATTCTGTGAAAACCCTTGGGATAACAGAACTTTCCAGTAGCCATTAAGTAGCTTAGCACTATATAAAAAGGGTATCTGGATTTGAAAGAAATAAAGCCAAAATGCCAATGGATAGTGTTTAAATAAAGATTCTGACAGGCTGTCTGAAATATCAGTAGTTTAAGTAATCAACATCAGTATTTAGAAAAATATGTCTTAAATACCACAATAATTGTAGTTCTACAAGCACAGGCAATATAAGTCTAAATACACTACATAGCTACCTTGTTCGAGGATAAGAAGCCCATACCCTAAAAATAAGCCCATTCATCCCATTTACATAAACTAAACAATCATTTAAACTCACTGGCAATATCACTTTATGAAATCCCTTTTCTTTTTCATTGAATTTTCTGTTGCATTGCTTTTCAAACTTAACCAATTCTTTCGAAGCTTGAGAGATACTTTTCAGACTGAAGTCAAATCCTTGACAAAATTACAAAGAATCACTTTTCATAATATTGACGAAATAAAATTTTCCATATCATTTTAACCTCCAAGTTTGAGATTCTACCTAACATCTACTTTAATGCTAACTATAAAGACATGTTTTCATTGAGAAAAGCATTGCGTAGATCAATTTGGATGTCAAGCTCTTGATGTTATTGAAAATACACCAACTTTTGTTAATTTTGAATTTAGAATATTGACTTAGTCTATGTTCCATAACAATACTGTATTTGATTTGAAATCGATGAAAAGGGAGACCACTCTAAGAATAGAGTGAAAACAGAACTGTAATATTACCCTCAAAGTCTCTGGACTGTCTTGACACTGTTAAAGGATATGTCTGAATGCTTGTGCAGCAGTCTTCATGCCTATCCTTAACATAAAAACATGCATTACACTGAACAAAGCCCAGGCTACTAACACAATATGTACCAAGAATGTTATCCCATATTACATGTTGGATCATCAAACATTCTCCTGAAACATTTTCATTCAGATTTTTTCTTTAAATGAACTTTCTCTATAAAACAAATAACTGCTGAAGTAAAGGTACAGTTGAATGGGTTATTTTTCTATAAATGTTTGATAATTTTGCACCTGTACAATATGATCTCAACACCACTATCACAGATCCTAAAATTTCAGGTTCAGAATTTAAAGCAATTCTTCAAAATTTTGTTTTAACTCAGTATGATCTCTTATGTTAATGTTTCATGGGATAACAACAAGGAATTAACTTATCAGTATAGATTTCATACACAACACCTTGTGACTTTAGACCATTAGATTTAAATGTGCTCTAGAAAAATACTGTAAGTCTATCTACAAAATAGAATTCTCTTGTGAAAAACAGTTATTATTTTCATTGTGCTGTAGAATATACATTAGTATGGATATAAACACATTTCAATTGTAATATAAATTCATTATATCTATCAAAATCCAGATTTATCAAAATTTAACCTCAAGCACTGTCAACAAAATTTTTATTATCATGTGATCACAATATTAATGCAAATTAAACAAAAAAATTTTGATAAAGGGAGATTACTCCTGGTACCAGCCCAGGGTGAAAAGCCATCAAAATTTGAAATAAAGTGATATTACAGATAATTTCTAGTATTACATGTATTTGAACATTAAGGATGTGACACAAATCAGAGCCAAGGGTACAAAAATGGTTAAGAGGTAGAAGGAATACTAATGTTGATATGATACAGATTTAACTGTAGTAAGTTATCACTATATACACTATTGGAACAATCTAACATCTCAAAATTCCAACACACAATTTCCTTCTTTTCCTTATTTCAAATGTAATGACAGAAATAAACTCAACTCCACTAAAAAACAATTTGCATCACCCTTTTTTTTAAAATCTTTAATGAATACTTTTAAAAATAACTTTGGCAAGATTCTAATACATGGGAGGGTGCCTGTTCCATATGAGTACAATTTTCTAACATACATATTATTGGTTTATATAATGATATACAGGTATCAATAGAAATATCTAGTTTATTGACAAACACACACTTGCTACACTGCTTTCTGTTTTGATTTTCCTTCACTCCTACAATATCACCATTAACAACATTTGGTGTCAAACTCAATCATTCTTAGTCATTTTTGTGATACATAAAAACTGATAAATGTTTTGATGGAAATAGTACGAAAAGGAATTAAATCATAACTGACTATTTTATACAGCCCGTGGGTTTCCATTATAAATAAGTACAAAGTTGAAGGCTATAAATTCCTTACGTCATGTTAAGCCTCCACATACAGATCTTTTCATACATTGAACATGGAATGGTTAAAAGTCAGATGAACATTGGAGATATATGAGTATTTTACATTTTTTCTATAAATTATCCCGACTTTAAACTAAATTAACTGCTCTTAGGTGCCATTATATCAGAAATGACAAATTCATCTTTTATCAAATAAAAAAAAAAAAAAATCATTTTGTGACAAAAGGAGAAATTGACACATTTGTTATCAGCATTTAGAAAGACATCTTTTTGTTTTAAATTTCATACATGTGGTAAAATTTATCTTTGATTTTTTTTTTTTTGGTCCAAATGGATGAAAACCTTCAAACTTTGTCTTCACACTTTGCTGTGAAGAAACATGAAATGCACATTTTTATTTTCAGTATAAAAACCATGCTTTATTCCTACTAAACATCCTACCTATCACCAGCAAGGCAGTGCAATCTCCAATGGAACAGCCCTACAAAAATAATCTGTCTAATGGCAATGCTCCTCACTATTGCATTTGTACTTCACAGAAGTAACTCATCCTTTCAGTCAGGGCCTGACATTTTATATAACAATTAATCCGTAATGAAAATTTGGTCTGGGGAAAAAAATTGAAGCAATAGTCAAGAAGATATATTTTGTGAATTCCTATTTCCTAAATGTTTAAAACCAGGTACCCAGAGTTTGTGTATGTCTGAGATACTCCCTTTCATCAGAACACAATGGCTGAACTTAGTAATTGGGAAATTTCTGACAAATAAATCAAGATTTTTAAATACCAACAAATGACAGAGTTTCGCATCAAATTGCAATTTTTTAAATGCTTTACAGAAAAATGATTACAGATTAAAAATGTTACATAGTTTTTTTTTAATTAACATAGGATCCAAATCTACGAGAGCTACATGTCTTTGTTTGCCAACTTCTTAAATTTGTTACTGTGAAATTAACTAAATCATTGATCATAATCAAGTGTGCAACCCTTTTATAAATAAGTCATTGTAAGGTAGCATACATCTTTAACTAAATTAGAAGAAACAAACCATGTAGTCAGTAGGGATGTTCTGCATATATATGTCATTTCCTATACACAATTAAATAACCTTTGACAGGACACAGAATTTGTACCAGTAAATACGATGTATATTATTTGTGTATATTTTCGACAAAGAGAAGAAACCTGCTGCTGGAATAGTGGCTTGTTTCAGAGATTTTTCTACAGGGAGTAATGGTCCATTTTGACATCCATGAATCTTGCATAAAACTGTAAATTTTACGTTGTCACATGTACGAGCTCCCCTTTTTCTGAAGGAGTACACATCGATTCACAGGAGTATGTACTTCTGTGATTTATCAAGAGTATGTCCCTGTACAACTTCCACATTATGATACCTCCTTGGCGTACTGCGCTGGGAATAGACCTTCAGAACCATCTGCTTTTCTACCCTTACACCATCCTAACTCATCCTCCATCTTGATTTTGTAGAATCTCTCACCTGGACAAAAATTAAACAATCACAATGGTTGAGATTTCAGTAAGAGCAGTTCCAGAAGTAAATGTGTGGGGGTGTCAGGCAGCAGATGAATTTTTTTTTTTTTGTGGGTTGTTGGGACAACACTAAAATGTATTTTATTTGTGATTTATGCCATTACAAACTGAATTTAATGGATGATTGATTAAATGGCAACCCCCTAAAAAATTAAATGTGGAAATTAAATCATCCATTAGTTCTTTCGAATGCACGATTGTTCCCGACTCAAAAGTTCATGGGAGATAACTTTTTGTTTACTCCTGTGTTGGTCACATGGCTTTAGTTTAGTTTTAGTTAAGCTGACTTGGGCATGTTCATAAAACAAAATCACATCAAAAGATTGTATATGTTTGAGTTTAAAAACCGTCAAGCAAAGTTATGGGAGTGACATCCACTCACTGCCAAGCTCAGTTATGTATCTTTAACATTAATATAGTGACTGATAGTTTCTGTTAGAAGTGATACCCACCTACTGCCAGGCTAAGTTCATCATCATCCTCAGTCTTGGGTATATAGTCATACAACACTTCCATCAGGATGTTACAGTCAGCACCTTCCTCCTCGCCATCATCATCGCCAAATGGGTTGGCGGTTTCCACAGGGTCTGACCTTACAGGCTCAGGGACTCTGACAAAGTAAACATATCAATGACTCCAACAGATAAGTAACCAGCACCTCTCCCTGTATGACTAGAGGCATCAAAAAGACTCATATAACAAACAATACTGCAATATTCTTAAGTATAACAAATTTAAAAGTAAAACAAAAAGTTAATTTGACTAAACCCAGGTCCAACCTTCCTTAGTAACAAAGTCTTGAACATCAATGTTAATATGATTCTATCTTCCAAACACTGTTCCAATTTCCCTAAAGTGGTCCATTATATATATTACTGAATGTGAATTTTCTGTAACCCCTTTCATAGATGTAGCTGATGTTATGAGCAAAATATTGAAATATTTCTAGCAAATCAAACAAGGTCAGTTCAAGGACATATAGCTCAGAAAGCATGTTAAACAGACATCAGACGAGTGATAATCAGTCTAGCATTTGTAAGCTCAACAAAATGTCAGGTCAACAAAAAACATCAAATTGATCGTTATCAATACTCCAAAAGCAAAATAATATGAACAATTTCAGAAGACATGGGTATATAAATATGTATCAGTAAAGAATACAGTATAAACTAGTTTTCAGAAAACCATTAAATTATCCTTTAAAAAAGTTAATTTAGTAATCTAGTAGGCTGGAGGTTATAACACAGCCCAGGTACAGTAGGCAGTCATGCATGAACAGATATATTGACTTAAGGAGTGATGCTACCTCACATTGTTAACATTGATCATCTGATCACTAGACCCTAACAATGTTAACAGTGATCATGTGATCACTAGACCCTCACATTGTCAACAGTGATCTTGTGATCACGAGACCCTCACATTGTCAACAGTGATCTTGTGATCACGAGACCCTAACAATGTTAACAGTGATCATGTGATCACGAGACCCATTGTCACATTCACGAGATCCTCACATTGTCAACAGTGATCATGTGATCACGAGACCCTCACATTGTCAACAGTGATCATGTGATCACGAGACCCTCACATTGTCAACAGTGATCATGTGATCACGAGACCCTCACATTGTCAACAGTGATCATGTGATCACGAGACCCTCACATTGTCAACAGTGATCATGTGATCACGAGACCCTCACATTGTCAACAGTGATCATGTGATCACGAGACCCTCACATTGTCAACAGTGATCTTGTGATCACGAGACCCTCACATTGTCAACAGTGATCTTGTGATCACGAGACCCTCACATTGTCAACAGTGATCATGTGATCACTAGACCCTCACATTGTCAACAGTGATCTTGTGATCACGAGACCCTCACATTGTCAACAGTGATCTTGTGATCACGAGACCCTCACATTGTCAACAGTGATCTTGTGATCACGAGACCCTCACATTGTCAACAGTGATCTTGTGATCACGAGACCCTCACATTGTCAACAGTGATCATGTGATCACGAGACCCTCACATTGTTAACAATGATCATGTGATCACGAGACCCTCACATTGTTAACAATGATCATGTGATCACTAGACCCTCACATTGTCAACAGTGATCTTGTGATCACGAGACCCTCACATTGTCAACAGTGATCTTGTGATCACGAGACCCTCACATTGTCAACAGTGATCTTGTGATCACGAGACCCTCACATTGTCAACAGTGATCTTGTGATCACGAGACCCTCACATTGTCAACAGTGATCATGTGATCACGAGACCCTCACATTGTCAACAGTGATCTTGTGATCACGAGACCCTCACATTGTCAACAGTGATCATGTGATCACGAGACCCTAAAATTCATCATTTCACAAATTTCCTGAAAAGTGATAATGCACTCAAATTTGAATGTGTTAATTTAAGTACATTTACGGTATCTGCAAATCTGAGACAGTTCTGAGACGAAGAGTTAAAAAGAAACAAATGTCAAGTAGGGAACAGTCATGACCACTATATACCAGTATATGGTAAAAGTATATTTCTATCAGGCTGCAAAATATCATATCAATGCTATAGTACAAATCAAGATTATAAGCTTTATAAACTGGATACTCTATAAAACTTCATTATAATGCCTCTTTTTAACATTTTGATAAAATACAAGTATTTTCAGGGTCCTTTTTCATATATATATATATTTTTTTCAATTTTTGGTGTCAAAAAAACTGACCACATCCTTATCTTAGACCATAGCCAAATTCAAATGAACAGCTGTTGTGGCATTACAGTGAGGTTTTACAGTAACACATAGAAGATATTAGATAGATCCAGGCATTCAAATCCAAATAGAATTACACTATGGCTGACATTTTTCTGAGGAAGTTGGCTACTCTAAATGTATGATGTCATGCAAGTTCCTAGAAAGCACAGGATTTCATCTCTTCCCTTGATATGCGAGATAAATTTCATTAAACAGTATATGTACAAGATTATCTCACTTCAGCATGGTATATGACCTCAAGGAAACCACTTAAGACTTTAAAGACCCTCTCCTTATAGACATGAAAAGACACCCTCCCTCTCCTGACAGACATGCAAAGACTTTAAAGACCCTCTCCTTATAGACATGAAAAGACACCCTCCCTCTCCTGACAGACATGCAAAGACTTTAAAGACCCTCTCCTGATAGACATGTAAAGACCCTCTCTCTCCTGATAGACATTTAAAGACCCTCCCTCTCCTGATAGACATGCAAAGACTTTAAAGACCCTCCCTCTCCTGATAGACATGTAAAGACCTTCCCTCTTCTGATAGACATTTAAAGACCCTCCCTGTCCTGATAGACATGTAAAGACTTTAAAGACCCTCCCTCTCCTGACAGACATGTAAAGACCTTCCCTCTCCTGATAGACATGTAAAGACCTTCCCTCTCCTGATAGACATGTAAAGACCTTCCCTCTCCTGACAGACATGTAAAGACTTTAAAGACCCTCTCCTTATAGACATGAAAAGACACCCTCCCTCTCCTGACAGACATGCAAAGACTTTAAAGACCCTCTCCTGATAGACATGTAAAGACCCTCTCTCTCCTGATAGACATTTAAAGACCCTCCCTCTCCTGATAGACATGCAAAGACTTTAAAGACCCTCCCTCTCCTGACAGACATGTAAAGACCTTCCCTCTTCTGATAGACATTTAAAGACCCTCCCTGTCCTGATAGACATGTAAAGACTTTAAAGACCCTCCCTCTCCTGACAGACATGTAAAGACCTTCCCTCTCCTGATAGACATGTAAAGACCTTCCCTCTCCTGATAGACATGTAAAGACCTTCCCTCTCCTGACAGACATGTAAAGACTTTAAAGACCCTCTCTCTCTTGATAGACATGTAAAGTCCCTCCCTCTCCTGATAGACATGTTAAGACTTTCAAGACTTTTTCGTTAAAAACCAGTCAAGAATTTAAAGACCATTTCCTGATAAAGCATAAAAGACTTAAAAGACCCACTCATGATAAATGTTTTATGGTGTCATGGATACACATCATGACTAAAACTTAAGTGACTCTAGACATTTACAAAACTTTTTAAGGCCGGTATTTAGGAGGTGGTGATTGAGTATCCTGGTTCTAACTAAAATCCACAGTATATCTGTATCAACAGGAGTATCATATCTAATGCACAAAAACAATACTCTAACGGTGTTCAAAATTTATAACTTACAATTGACTTTTGAAGAATTCAATGGTTTTTTGACTGTTGAAAATTGAAATCAATATCTCCAGTACAGTTAAATGATTATTTATGGTGTTTTCCGTCACTTCAAGAAAAAAATAGTTTTTGAGATTTACAGTAATATCTGTCATTGAAAGAAATCACATTTTTGCCTAAACTATACAATTGGTTATATGGAAAACTGTTCAGAATCACCTCTGAACAGCTACTGAATTTATTTTGGCACTGAAGTGTTTTTAAGAAAGTATATTTTGATTCCACCAGTATAAAATGCTGCTTTCTGTGCATGAACTAAATCAAAAATGCAATCACATTCAGTAAAGTTGAAATCTTGGAGGAAAATATAAAGGCACTATATGTATTTACAGATGAGCTTCCTTAGATTTTCGACAAGAGATTTTTCAAAGCAAAAAATAACAGGATAAATGTTACTGAATACAAGAGGCCCATGGGCCTTAACGGTCATCTGACAAAAAGCAAGCCAAACCTAGAAAGTGGGTTGAGGTCATTCATTTGAACAAACTTGGTAGCCTCTCCTCCAAGCATCTTACAGGCCCAATATCAGCACTCATGGACTTTTGCTTGTTGAGAAGAAGTCGTTTGTATATTTTAACATATTTGACCCCTGTGACCTTGAAAGTGGGTTGAGGTCATTCATTTGAATAAACTTGGTAGCCTTTCCTCCCAGCATGCTACAGACCCAATATCGGCACTCATAGACTTTTGCTTATTGAGATGAAGTCCTTTGTATATTTTAACATATTTGACCCCTGTGACCTTGAAAGTGGGCCAAGGTCATTCATTTGAACAAACTTTGTAGGGCTCCATGCCAGCATGCTATGGGCCAAGTATTAGCCCCCTAGGCCTTCTAGTATTTGAGAAGAAGTTATTTAAAGATTTTGACATATTTGACCCCTGCGACCTTGAAAGTTGTTCAAGGTCATTCATTTAAATAAACTTGGTAGCCTTTCCTCCCAGCATGCTACAGACCCAATATCGGCACTCATAGACTTTTGCTTATTGAGATGAAGTCCTTTGTATATTTTAACATATTTGACCCCTGTGACCTTGAAAGTGGGCCAAGGTCATTCATTTGAACAAACTTTGTAGGGCTCCATGCCAGCATGCTATGGGCCAAGTATTAGCCCCCTAGGCCTTCTAGTATTTGAGAAGAAGTTATTTAAAGATTTTGACATATTTGACCCCTGTGACCTTGAAAGTTGTTCAAGGTCATTCATTTAAACAAACTTGATAGCCCTTCATCCCAGCATGCCACAGGCACAATATCAGCAATCTGAGCCTTTTGGTTATTGAGAAGAAGTTGTTTAAAGATTTTAACATATTTGACCCCTGTGACCTTTAAAGTGGGTCAAGGTCATTCATTTGAACAAACTTGGTAGTCCTTCATCCCAGCATGTCACAGGCCCAATATCTACACTCTGAGCCTTTTGGTTAATGAGAAGAAGTTGTTTAAAGATTTTAACATATTTGACCCCTGTGACCTTGAAAGTGGGTCAAGGTCATTCATTTGAACAAACTTGGTAGAGCTCCATGCCAGTATCCTCTGTGCCAAGTATTAGCCCCCTAGACCTTCTAGTATTTGAGAAGAAGTCGTTTGAATGAAAAGTTTACGCACGGCGCACGGCGCACGGCGGACGACGACGGACGAAGCATGATGACTATAGGCCATCGGACCCTTCGGGTCAGATGACCTAAAAATTCATGTTGCTAAGCTGTATTATATTCAAACTAGTTGATAATATTTATTTTTTTGATTTAATTTGGCAGGAAAAATAACAATTAGAGGAAAGTTCATCTGTAAGTATCATGTACGCCTTAATCAAACATTCAAGTATGTCTAAAAAACAATCGAAAAATGCAATAATAAAACATCAAGTGTGGGATGTCCAGGTGAGAATAAGAAGCCCATTCAAACAATGCCCTGATGCAATACACAAGTATATATCAGTCTAAACTGGTTACGTTTGTTTGGATGGTGTTTTACTTGAGAGCTGATCTCTTCCAAAATCTTCTTCATCATCATCATCATCTGAACCAAATGGATTTAATTTCTTGTCATAAGACTTTTTCCTGGTAGGTTGAAGTGAAAAAATTGTCATTGCACAGGTGTTACGGACATAATGATTAAGGGAGATATTTCATAAAATGAATTAATGACTATGGAAAAAAAACAAGAAAATCAAAACAACATAACCATCGTAACTGTGTTTCAAAATAAACTTCTTGTAAAGAACAATGACACTACTACAACAGTACACAATCCATCTTATATGTGAAGTACAACACCACTACAAAATTGTACCATCATTAAATGAATAGAGAAAATTTGTAAACCAAAACAGCATCTTTTAACACTACTCACAGACACAGAGAATCTGATATACATACATTGGTATCTGACTCCAAAAGTCAAATGGACTGCAAAAATAACTCAACTTTTGTAAAGCTCATCAATTTTTTTAAAAAAAGAATTATCTCCCCTTGAACAACACACTCATGCATTTCAATCTGAAACAAGTTTGAACTTCTAGGTGGCTTTTCTTTTCAATCAACAATCTACGAGAAAAAAAGATATTGCTAACATTTGTTAGGATGAAATTCCTTTAAATGTACATGTTACTTCAAGCAGAACCATTCAAAGATTATTGAAATAACTGCATATTTTTCTTCTTTTGCTTCAACAAACAAATGAATCTTGCATTTCCTTACTGAAAAAAACCTCATGAATCATAACTCTAACATGTCATAGAAAGTTGAATATATGAATTTTCTTGTCTATCTATGATAGATGAGATAACCGTTCCATTGTATATATTATATTTCCTCAACAACTTTCACCACAACATAATCCCAATGCCACATTTTTTTCTATACAACACTCTTCCCCTCGTACCCCTACTACTACCTCACCTTTCCACTGACCTGCTGCTCATGTCCACCTCCGCGCGAGTCTCCACCACATTACTGTTGTAGCTTGGTTCGGGTTGTGATGGAGTGGGATGGTAGGAATCGCTGTTAGTTGTGGAGGTATTGGAGATGCGTGATGTACGGGGCGATGAGTTGTTGAAGGTGTTGGAGTCTGTTGACGGCTGGTAAACATCTCCCTTATGACGTATACTTGTAATTGTGATGCCGTCACCACCCAGCTGTGATTTCTTCTCCTTCTTGGATATGTTTGCCAGGTCAGGAGCGTATTCCTAAACATATGATATATTTATGTATATTGTAACAAGATAAAATAGGGAAATTCCCATCTAAGAGATTTTACTCCTCACTCAAACACAAACAGTGGTCTTAACCCTTCACACAAACTGATTCCAAACTGTGTCAAACTTACCCATACATATCATAATGATTCTTCTAGAAAGAGTACAGAAGCCCCAAACACAAATCAAAAGGAAATTCCTGGTGACCTAGTTTCCTCTACCTTCATCCAAAAATCTTTAAAGATCTTGCATTAAATAGTACATGTTGCTCCATTTTAGAGATAAAAAAATAGGTCACAGTAACTTTCTACAATGTCTTACCACTGACGCCCACAGACATTCTCTTTATCAAAGATACAGGCCAAAACTGGTGCCATTGGCTCCCCCCAAAATTTTGTTCAATTTTCTTTCCCTTTCCCTGTAGAAGTTGAGCACATACTACTCTAACTTGTTTTCCACATTCTAATTTAGATACAAATGTGTAAAAGAGCGATGACAAATGCATTTGAAACCATAAGATATAAGATGTGATTGGTACCTCAAATGTGGGCCAATTCATGGGCATATCAGCGCCACTCTTCTGTGACCACCAAGCCAAGTCACTGTCTGAGTCTGCCTTACTTATCGTGTCATGTAGATCAGAATATAACTTGGAAAACCTACAAAAAATACACACATGTATATCTAGGTGTCAATTCACATACACCAATATTAGAAGTCTCCCTGTACGCTGAAGACACCTTTTCAAGTATTCATATATATATTGTTATTACAGAGAAACCAACTTCATGTCATTATATCTGTTAATGTCACTTTCTGGTTAATATCACATTTTCTTGAAACACCAATTTTTTCCCTCTATATTCTATGTAATCCAACATCTAATAATATCACTTATTTTCATGTAGGCAACACTTAATATCACTTCAATTTGCCGGCTATCAAAAAAAAAAAAAAAAAAACAGGTTAATCACAGGTAAGCACGGACAGGATATATGGATTGATGCTTGAAGGGTCATAAGTCACATGTGGACACGTTATGTAAATATCGTCACTGCCCTACTGGCCAACTTTTCACATCCTGAACAATAAGATTCACCTGCTTACCTCTATGGTACAGCTAGGTTGAAGGAAATCTATTAGTTTTTTTTTTAACTGGCTAATGCAATCCAAGTGTAAAAAATGGGTTTTAAACCCTTGTCACTTGGAACTTGTCACAATACAACAAAAACTGGAGTGGGTGCCATGCCGCCAAGTTTAGCGACATGCTGCTGAAACTTATTGAAAATAAGTCTTTAGTATGCATACCAGGATCAATAAGGCCTGATGTTACATACGGTTTACTTAACAATATCTCCATCGGTGTCTGCACTATTAATATTACATATTCATATTATTTTTTGTAAGTTACACAAAGCCATTCTTATCATAAGCAAGCATGGCGGTCATTATAGAATTTGACCCGATGACCTACCGATTCCAGGATGCAACAGGCTATTGAAAACTTCCACTATGGCTTCTGAAGCAACCACGAAAGTTCAGAAGATATTATTGTGATTCATGTTAAAAGGTATGATTAATTAAATCTACAAGAATGGTTTTTTTTATTTCAAGCTTAAAATCATCCTGTATGTGGTTGCAGTTCTAGACAATCTATTTCAGTCACAAACATCACTATTTTTTATTTTTTCTTGAAGCATCACACGCTACAGCAACCAAAAATATCAGGGTTTGAGATCATACAGGTCAATTGTGCATCTGATACACTTCAACAAAATGGCCATTCCAAAATACATAACTGTCCTGAATGGACGTCCAGACTATACTCTCCTTTTTTTTTTGATCCTGCCAATGTTACTTTTTTTTTATTCACATATAAGCTGCACGCTCGACTGCCCAGGAAAAAGGCAGCTGGTAAAAACCCGGAAGATACAGTAAAATTATCATAAATGTAACATCTAACATCTAGTACTCAAGGAAAAAGGAAGCAACAACATATTAATTTCCTGATGAAGTGAACTTCACCAGACCTCGTACTTTGAAACAAATGATTAAACACTTTCACTGCCCAAACAGCTGACAATTTACACTAATTTCTCAACACTACGTGGTTGTGCAAAATATCAAGAAATCCAAAAGTTTTCTAAAAATCACTGTCAGAAGAAATCTAACATATCCAGATCATGTGTGAATGATGCTTACTAAAGATTTATAGGCAGAATAGGAAGTTGATATTGTGATTGCATCATAATGCCGTTTTGATTCATAAAGGGAGACAACTCAATATTATTTACCTGGTTTCTGACGACAGGTCTAGACACTCATGAAGAACAAACATAGTTCTCTTGAAGAATTCCATTCTTTCTCTTTCAAAATTTTGACATTTTTCAAAAACCTAGTTTGAAGATACAAAAATACAGTTATCAATACATTACATGATGCATTTATTGATAAGAAACATCAAACATCACCAATATAACATAGGAAAGATGTAAAAGGCTCCTATAGATTGGAGCTATGAGACAAACATCAACAAGGAAGATGAATTGCTGTTCAGTAGTTTACTTTTGTGTGGACAATTTTCTAAATGAAACATATGTCAACTTGTCAATTCTGGTTTCTGATAAATTATCCTAAATAGATCAGCATTCCAAGACTACAGGAATATATTTATTCATTGGAGGTATCCAAATTATCGATAAAAGGAAATTTAATTATTCATGAGAAAAGCATTAACAGTTATTATCTCCCTTGTCTAACACTGTGACTCTATCATATCCTCTGTATACTTTGTGATCTCCCTTATTTATTATCTCCCTTATCTAACACTGTACCTCTATCATATCCTCTATATACTTTGTGATCTCCCTTATTTATTATCTCCCTTGTCTAACATTTTACCTCTATCATATCCTCTATATACTTTGTGATCTCCCTTATTTATTATCTCCCTTGTCTAAGATTTTACCTCTGTCATATCCTCTATATACTTTGCATTGTAACTGTTGAGGTCATTCAGGCAAGCTTCATATTTATCCTTGGACTGTTCTACATCAGCCTGGTATTTCCGTAATTTATCTTGGATCTTTTTTAACTGAAAATACACAAAATAAAAATAATGATGAATGTTTTTTGTTTATTTTTTTAAACCTGAGTCACAGAAATTGTCACCTGTTTAATAGAGCTGTATGAGTATTGCAGAACATTTAAATTTAAATCAATACAACTTAACATTAGCATAGCTTGGCCTGAAAACAACATATTTAAGTAACAATTTACTGAATGTTGATGAAATTAAATAAAAGTGAAAATACTTTGCAAAGTTAGCCTTCCTGGACATTTTAATATATACAACTATTTCAAAAAGAAAATGAATAATACTACAACAACCATGATATAATTTGAGCAATACTTTCTGGCTCCAGCTTTTGATGAAACACAACAGAAAAATGACTAAGCTAAATTTTTAACATCAGCACCAGAGATTTAACCAGACAAGGGTTTATTCAGTGCAAAATGTCACTGAAGCAGAAAATTTCTTTAGGTCTGTTTTATGTTATGCAGGGATGTTAGAAAATGTTGTAATATGTAAATAATCACACAAATATTTTACTACCTAGATAATGGCAGAACCAGATCTACCACTGTCATGTTGAAGTTATGCCTTACCACTCACATGCTGCATACATGTATCACATGACAAAGGGAAAACTTTCCATAAACTTATGAATGGTATACCCATAATATATGTATCCCAGCTTTACCAGTGAAATGCCTGCATCATATGTTTGAATCCTGAACTTTTGTATGTAATTGAGTCTCGTCTTTTCTATGCAGTAAAATTTCTGTTTTAGAATACATACAAGCCTTCTAAGTGATATGAAGACTTTTGAATTGTATGCTACCATCACACTGTGACCTGTGCAAGAATGCACAAAAAAAGGGAGAGACAAACAATAGATTATTCTATATGTATATATATATAGATTTAACCCAATTTAGATAACAGTTATATTTCAGAAAGGCACCCTAAAGTTTTCCCCAGGCTGTTTGTGTTGAATGGCTGTCACAGTATGACATCAATAATCTATATTGTAATTTTGGTCTTTCATTCCATCGGTGGCTTTAAAAATTGTTTTGTACTTATTTCATACATATTTTACTATATTACTGAACGTTTTCACTTTCTTTGAAAAGTTTTAAGAATAACATACATCACACACAGCTCTGGACATGCATAACCCTGATGTAGGCCACACTGCACAACATGCTCACATAAAGTGTGTAAATCATCTCAGGAAGCATTTGTTCTCTACATAAATACCACCCACTGTTTTCTGAGCCCAAAATCCACTAAATTTCACCAACAGCTTATTACTCAGTAGTAAACACACCCCTTTTGGAACAGATTGTCATATTTGAATTTTAACGGCAGCGACATGTCAGACAGATATACAGTGTAAACCAAAAATGATTTAAAAGAGAAAAAAATTTTTTTTTTCCATCTGTTTTCAAATGATCATTTTAAATCTTTATACACATATTTCAATCGATTTTTGTGTTACACTGAATTATGTTCTTAAGCAGTTCATGCTTGGAGTAAATGGATTAAGGATTGACCTACAATAAACCATCCTTTTAATCCCAAAGGTTTAACTGTATCAGAAGAAACAAAGCTACTGTATCATATAAACACTGCTTGATCCGCCCAACACTGTTTGATCCACCCCACACTGATCAGCCCCACACTGTTTGATCCGCCACACACTGTTTGATCCACCCCACACTGATCAGCCCCACACTGTTTGATCTGCCCCACAGTTTGATCCGCCCCACACTGTTCGATCCCCCCCCACAGTGATCAGCCCCACACTGATCTGCCCGAAACTGTTTGATCCGCCCCACACACACTGTTTGATCCACCCCACACTGATCAGCCCCACACTGTTTGATCTGCCCCACAGTTTGATCCGCCCCACACTGTTCGATCCCCCCCCACAGTGATCAGCCCCACACTGATCTGCCCGAAACTGTTTGATCCGCCCCACACACACTGTTTGATCCGCCCCACACTGATCAGCCCCACAGTTTGATCCGTCCCACACTGTTTGATCCGCCCCACACTGTTCGATCCCCCCCACAGTGATCAGCCCCACACTGATCTGCCCAAAACTGTTTGATCCGCCCCACACACACTGTTTGATCCGCCCCACACTGTTTGATCTGCCCCACACTGTTTGATCCTCCCCACACTACTATTACCTTGGAACAGTTCTGTACATGTTCAGATAATACTGTTAGGTAACTTATATACTTGAGCACATCTGAATGGTCTCCTACATTAACAACCAGGTCATTTGTCCTTGGGTCATTTCTCCTAGGGTCATTTGGACATTAGCTGTGAATGAAGGTCGCTTTACAGACCAGGACATTTCCTTATCTATGAATTCAAAGTCTAATGGTTACTTGTGCTTTACTTAATCTGCCTCCTTTTCTAACTGCCTACAGGTCTATAGATTTTTAATTGGGGTATAAATACCTGATCATTTCTAGATCTGAATATCACAGCTAATTTACGATTAAACACACATGTTATAACAAGGGATATTTACTGTGTAGAAATTTTCATCGTTATTCTGGCTACACAGAAATCGCAAATAATGAGTCCATGAATAAAATGATGAAAGAAGGATTGGCGTTCTGTTCTGCAGCAGCCTGTTATGTTTTCATCCATGAAATTATTTCAAAGGATCAAACCATGTAGTCAATGGCATTAAACCATCAATATATTTCCAAAAATGAAAGTACAATGCAATGGTTATTTTCAAGAGGTCTACGTTCTGCTACTTTTGAAAATGAAATGAAATCATGAACCGCTATTTTTGTTATTTTTTGAAAATGAAATGAAAATGTGAAAATAAAATGAAAATGAGATCAATAGAATTACATTTAGTAATTTCACTCATTTGTTTTTACAATGAAAAATTGAACAGAGCTGGACAAAAAAAAGTTTAGGTCTATGTTGTATAAGGAGCCATTTCTAGGACTGCTTCTCCAAAGCATTGCTATGGATACACAGTAATCTATGTAGCAACATCTCTGTCATGATGGCTCTGCAGTTTATTAATAAACCAACTTTTCTAAACATTATTACCACCTGGAGAAACTACTAGATATATTGTAAGAATGAAGTCATCCTAGCCTGGCTTGTATGTCTCAAAGTTAATGGCTACAACTAGTCCGAGGCAGTGAAAACATCACAACACTTTGGTCTCCCTGTTGGTTTGTGTATATCTCTTCTATATACACACTAAGCTGGAAACATACTGCTAAACTTGTAGAGATATACTTTTCTCCCTACAGGGGAAGCCCTGAGTACCAACTATTATTGATTGTTCAGATCTCTTAAAGCTACACACACAAGCGTGCCTGATTACAACCAATAGATTCCATACCAGGAAATCGTTGGTGTTCTCTCTGAAGCAGGAAACATTTCTCCCGAGTTGGATGGCCAAATTGATCAAGTTTCAATCTAGAAATCTAGTATCAGTATAGTTACTGGAGCAGTGTGTACATGTTGGCGATCAATATCCCGTAACTTACACCAACAAGATGAAGACTTACATGGCTCTCCTTACATCCTTTATTGCTGACAGAAAAAACATTTCATTTGGACAAATAAACAAAGTCCTTGTCAATTATTGACAAAAAAGCCTGATATAAGAGTTAAGTGTCAAGTACTGTAAACAAAATTGTCCTTAACTCTATCAACTTGTCCAGATTTTTATATTAAGGAAAACTTTATCAGCACAAGCTTCTCGTTTTTCTCTTCCCTTCTCCGTCCTTCTCTCTTCCCTCTTTTTCACATTCCTTGCCCTCCATCCCATCTCCATCCCTTCTTCACATCCCTTCTCCACCCCTTCTCTCTTCCCACATCTCTTACCCCCTATCCCTTCTCCACCCCTTCTCTCTTCCCACATCTCTTACCCCCTATCCCTTCTCCACCCCTTCTCTCTTCCCACATCTCTTACCCCCTATCCCTTCTCCACCCCTTCTCTCTTCTCTCTTCCCACATCTCTAACCCCCTATCCCTTCTCCACCCCTTCTCTCTTCCCACATCTCTTACCCCCTATCCTATCTCTGCCCTTTCTCTCTTCTCCCTTTCCACATCTCTTACCCCCATCCCTTTTCCACACCTTCTCTCGTTCCCCTTTCCACATCCCTTACCACCCCCTCCCCCATCCTTCCTCCACACCTTCTCTCGTTCCCCTTTCCATATTCCTTATCACCCTCCATCCATTTTTCATCCTTCCTTCTTCCCCCTTTCCACTTCCCTTACCACCCCCTCCCCCCCCCCTCATCCGTTCTCCACACCTCTCTTCCCCCTTTCCACATTCCTTATCACCCCCCATCCCTTCTTCCTCCTTCTTTCCCTTCCCTCATTCCTTACTCATCCCTTCTTCCTCCTTCTTTCTCTTCCCTCATTCCTTACTCTCCATCTCCTGGTCGTGTATTTCCAATACCTCACTACCCACCAGAGAATATTATCCAGGAGACACTACTACAAAATACACCACCTTCATATTCATTCTCACATGTTTATGTGCATTGGTCCTCACAAGTCCCAACATGACATCATTAACAGTCACATAAAAGAGACATTCTTCATCACTCAAATGGCCCGTAAAGAAAATTAGAAGAAAATTTTATTTATCACATGTCGAAACCAAAGTCTTTAAACTCAACTCCAGGGCTCAAATAGCTGTCAGCCTGTCACAGTGCATTAGTGAGCATGTGTTACAGAATTTTTAAACTTCTCCTGGTTGTATTTTCTTTATCATATTAGTTTGGATGTCATCATACTCTGTTTTTTACATGGATGTGCTTACAAATGGCACAAACTTATTCATTTTGGTCATACTGAACTTAAGATTTTTTTCCCCTTGCAAGAACACCAATTTTTTTTATATAAAACCTATAATCTGATCATTTTTCCTTTTCACTGATAAGATCATCCAATCACCAGTAATCCGCTTCAGGACAAGAGATCCCAGAGGGATCTTGGCACCCACCATTATTTTATCTTTACATGTTATTTGAAAGTTGGATCTTTCTCCTTCTCTTCTCTGTTTTTGCTCTTAACGGTAAGACATCTGAACATTCCTTTGCAGAAATAGGGATGATAATCTTTACCTGCCAAATCCAAAATGGCCACCTGTAAGCCATTTTATTTATTCTGATCTGTCTCAAAATCAAATGAGCACAAGGAGAGATCAAAGGGAACATACGTATGAAATTTGAGAGATATCCATTCAGTACTTCTTCAGAAATAGTAATAACAATGTTTACTCAGCACAAAATCCAAGATGGCTGCCTGTTGACTATTTTGTTTTTCTGGTCAATCTGAAAACTCGAACAGGCACAGCTAGGGACCTAAAGGAACCTATATATGAAGTTTGAGAAAAATCTATTGATCAGTGCACAAGAAATAGTGATAACAAACTTTCCAAATCAAAATCCAAAATGGTTGCTTGTCGGCCATTTTGATTTTTCTGATCTGTACCAAAATCAAACAGGCAGAACTAGGGATCAAGGAAAGCATACACAAATTTGAGAAAGATCTATGCTGTAGTTCTAAGAAAATAACAATAACAAACTTTCAAAGTCAAAATCTAAAATGTCGGCCATTTTTTTTCTGATCAGTCCAAAAAATAGATCAGCATAATAATTTGATGACGGTGGGCTAAAAAAGGAAACAATAATTACTCTTCTAGAAATGGCTAATAAGTAAAAATACAATCAACAGGCCCTGAAATCCATGTTTCATCTTAGTCAGTGGGTCCTCTTATTTCAATTAGTCTACACAATGTGACTTTCATTTACTCTGATATATCTAACAGAAAATTGTTTTGGTGTTAAATGTTATTTACTTCAATTTGTCTCAATTCTAAAAATAAAATTGATCACAGATGAGTTGTGTCAAAAGTTCACGAACTGCATAAAGTAACTGAATAGGTTTGAAGTTCATTATCATAAATAAAATATCAGAACAATGTAGCAAATGCATTCCCAAAGATTGGTGTGGTAAGATTTCAAAATAGCAGCAACAATTCAAACTACAAAATTCAGGACAAACAAATAAACATTAAATAAATCCTTAATGAATGATTCAACAAAAATCAACACCTGTGAAAATGATTACACAGAAAAAAGCCATGCATCATAAAATGTAAATAATTATCAATTCTGTTATTTTTCAGTTGCACTTCAAAAAATTTTCTTGAAGAGCTTGAAGCTTTAAAGAAACAACAGTTGAAAGTTGAACTGATACTGACTGTGTATGCCGATTACTTTTGTTTTCCAGTAATGCATGCTGGCTGGAAATAAACAATCTACTTACACTGTGGTTGTCTATTGTTTTCTAAAAGTATACAAAGCAAAAGGTATTTTAAATTAATAATTATATAAAAAAATATACAACACTTTACTGTCTCTGTATTAGTTCTTGGTCTGGATTAATGGAAATAGATCAACATTTACAAAAACTTCAGGTGATAAAATAAAAATATATTCAGTCATTTCCACATAATTTGCTAAGAATTCCCTTTCAAATATTGCATCTCTGTAAGAGTTCACTAATACATGGCGATACAAAATCACAGGTAAATGTGATTTGTGATATACATACAGGGAATGACTTGGAGTGATAATAAGGTTTGATTACTTCTGGATCAACAGTCAGTGTCATTTAGAAGCACGGACTCCTCATAGTAGCCGATGAATACCTCACTGAACAACATACAGGAGGCCCATCATATACCAAATAGACATTTGGGATCAAGCAACTTACCCGAGGATAGATGGGAAACAAACAACAACAGTCAGACAACACGTCTAACACCTTCACTAATGGTATATTACATCTGTTTATTCCTCGGAGGTCCTTGAGTGATAATTAATGTTACAGGTATACTGTATCAGTTTATTCCTCCGAGATCCAGGAGTGATAATAATTGTTACAGGTATACTGTATCAGTTTATTCCTCCGAGATCCAGGAGTGATAATTATTGTTACAGGTATACTGTACCTGTTTCTTCCTCCGAGATCCAGGAGTGATAATAATTGTTACAGGTATACTGTATCTGTTTATTCCTGCGAGAATGTTCTCTGGTCAGAAAACCATTCCTTTTCCTGATATTGGTGACCTTTTACCTCTGTCATATTTTCATCATTTTGAGGAAGTAAAATATACATGAAGTGTGATTGTTATCACTTTTATGTTTGATCCGAATCAGAAAACAATTAATTCAAGGGAAAGAACTCTACACAAGTCATAGAATAAGGTTTTTCTACTGAAATAAACATTAAAATTTTTGGCAATGTTGATCAAAACTGCACAAATTCAGCAAATTTGTATAGCCAAATGTCTGAAAGCTCCACCCAATTTCTCAGTAAATTACAGTCCTAAGATTTTCTGGCCAGGTTTAATACAGCCATTCACACATAAATACACAATCAAATCTGGCATCTACTCAGATTTCAATTCCTTTTTATAAAGCTAATGTTAAGCTGAGGCCGTTCCTCACCGATAATGTCACATAGTGTATCAAAGCATTCACTTATTGTTCACCTGGTCATTCAGTGGCATGGCCTTACCGAAGTGGTCAGTTTGAATTATGTGGTAAAGAAAAATACCTTAATGGTCAAGCGTTACTAACAACTGACCTCTAAAAGACCGGTCTTTCCACCTGTAAATACATCTCTAATATCCTTCAGTTGTAAATATAGACTTACTCAAATCTCTCATAAATGAATTGTTTAACAACACTTGTATGTATTTCTCACTATAAACCACAATATACAGAAGTAACAGGATTTTGAAATCATTTATCAATTTCACAACCTTATCTAAACAATTGAATTTTTCTTGTATAGGATCTATAACTTAAAAATCCAAGGGTTCTACACTTTTAACAATCCACAGTTATGAACAGATGGTCCAGATTACAGTTTTTTTATTTGGTCCATACCCAGATATGTGCTACCAAATATGGATTGAAATGTGTTATATTTACTTGTCTCTGTATACAATCCTTACTTCCATAGGTATACCTCCTTTATCTAGATCTATAGCCACAAATACTGGCATACATGTAGGAAGCATCAGTCAATTACAGAACGAAAAAACAAACCCATCCTTACATTAAAGCAAGCCCTATTACACATGTGAATATCTTAAATACGCGTCTAAACATTCAAATTTATGTCACACAAAAGTATGTTAGAGTAAATTCCAGGTAAACATATTCATTGTGGTCACTGTAAGCATGCAGTGTGGTAAGGTTTATGTATATGAACTAGTACAGATTAAGAGAGAAAGACATTTTACTCAAGCTGTATATATCTATAAATGATGATAACATCCATAGCCATGATTATTTAAAGAACATCTTCTGTAAATATTACATATTGCTGCGGTATGCTTGTTTTTTTAATTCATTTCAGTTTTATCATTATGAACGACAAGAATATTTTTGTTTAGATCTATGACTTGACAGGAATGTTTTTGGTTTTAAAAGGGAAATCTTGTCGATCAAAACTTTCTGATTCTTACCACAGGATCCTTAAATACTTGAATCTAAATATCACAATGTGGTCATCCAAGCAGATCTCAAGATCTGTTTAGAGATTCAGGTTGTATGTGTAATGAAGGAAATCCGAACTTTTAAACAGTTTACATCTTCACAAAAATTTTGCTACATATCTAGGACTCACATTCGAAATAGTTTTTATTTTTTCATTTTTTTTTTCCAATATTAAAAATCTATCAGAATACAATATGTTTTATTTCCACAGGTATTTCATATACTGTATAATGTAAATACATATGCAAATATAAAAACAAACAGAATCCTGATTTTATATGAAGATGCATTATGTAGATTGGTAATATAAACATTCCCACCAGGTATATACCTGTAGCCCTACTACACCCCAGTTTATTTGTTCAGAAGTAGGTCTGTCCTACCTAAACATACCATGAACTAGTAGCTGTACTAAGTCACACCCAGTACATGTATATTTCTAGTGCCACCCAGCAAGCACAGGTATATTTCACACCTGATGTATGTTTATCATGAACAGTGCATATACCTGAATCTATAATCTTATATCAAGATTTGTCCCCATAAATATGGCCAGCCATAAGACAACCTAGCCCCCGAGTATTCTGTCCGACTTGGTATGAAGTCCACCCTCTTGTTCAACAAACTGATAAGAGTTGTTTAAATACACTCTATACATTAGTAACATTCTAGCTCTAGATCAATATATATTGTGACAATAACTTTTTTCAATAAATATTAACAGCATCCTTGACCTTGTGAGCAAAAACATCTGTTTATTTATAACTGATCTTGGTATCAGAAAACACCACAAGAAATGATGGGACGAGATCCGACAGCTGAAATCCAGTACAATGTCGACAAACACTATATACCTTCCCTCATGAAATATAGGCACTGAAAAATCTGTATGTAAAATCAAAATGTGATGTTTCTGTCTATAATGCCTTAACTTAAAGGTATACTTTCTCTAGATCTAGGCTATATGTTATGAAACAGCTTCCTATATACTCTTCCTACACCTTTGTATGCTATATATGTAAGAAGATAGGTAAGGAATGTAGAGGTTTGAATAAATTATAGTACTGCCTATATTACCCTATACAGGTGATTTGGTCTAACAATAAAGCATACAGGTAAATGGCTACACCTGACATTCCTGTGACCATCCGTTTTGTTTTCCTTCCTTCTTGCCTGAACTGTGCTGGGGAACTCAAGCTCATATTCTACCTGATAAAATTCTACCCCGTTTCCTTCCTGACAAATCAAGTTTCACAATGATTACTGAGCCGTACAACACAAGTGTATCATATTACATCAATTTAATATGATATCCATGACATATAACAGAAAAATAAATTCTTCAGAATTTCAACTATTTTTGTAATTTGTGAAATGATGTTAGTGATGCATCCTAATTTTGGGCTTTTGATTTCATCATTGCTTTCTGCAGGCCAAACAAAATCATACATGTGTTCTTGAAAAAATGTTCTAATCTATAAACTGACATTTTAGACAGAACTTGTAATTTTAGTTATATTTTTCAGATGTTGTGGTGACAAGGAACATCACCTGTGATATTAAATAGTGTTTAATTCTCTATGAAGGTCAATATTATAAATTTCAATTTCAGATAAAACACAAACTTTAAAATACTACCTTGTAAATGGCATATATTTTTACTTCAGCCTATACAAAACCCTGAGAAAACAACCTTGTTACCTGTCTCTCTGTATAAAGGAGAATATCTGACCTGGTATTTCTTTTTATTGCTGTTGGACCATTCAACTGCTCATATTCTGAAACCTTGCTGGATATTTATCCCTTGAGGTTCAGTTACTATGGTGATGATTTTAATGTGAAAAGGAAATCTGACAATAGTATAGGGGCCTGCTAGTTTCAAACATCTTGTTTATATCTGATTCTAGTTTTCCTCAACAACAGAGAAGTACCATACAGTACCAACGACACAACTCACTAAAGACAATGTGTAAGCAGGTTTTGTTTTATAGCTTACCTGTATCAATCTGAAAAGATTTGTTATGCTGAAAATTGTATCAAACTGGTTTTTCATTTCAGTAATAATTACCATAACTTTAGTATTTAGTATGCAAATACAGTACCTACACCCATCTTTGTATCCCAACAACAAAAGATTCAAAAGAAAAACAATCCCGCCCTCCCTACGATCCATGAGCCATCACGGCAGGAACGCAGAGTGATCTCCCTTCCTCTTACCTTTATGGCTGCCGACGAGTGCGGAGGTGTCTGAGCTAAGTGCTTTTCTTACTCCTTCTCTTCGTACTGCCATTGTCGTTTGAGTATATTGTTACTCTATTAGTAGTCTATAAACCCATCTCCCAACTTATATTGTGAAATTAAGTATTGTCATTTGTTTATTTTGACCGTATTTCCGGCCGTTTTTTTTTTCCTCCACGTATTCGAGTGCGTGACTACTTGTCTCGTTGCTCGGATTTGCGTGAAGTTGGAATTTGTTTTCTTGCTGCTTTGTCGGCCGTGTTGTACGGCCGTTTTATTTATGCAGCGCAATCTTGCTGCGTACGGTAGGCTTTGTGCTCTCGTTCGTAGTTTTTTGATTGTTCGAGAACTTCGTTTCCGGCCGTGTTTTTACTCCGCGTGTTCGAGTGAGTGACTACTTGTCTCGTCACTCGGATTTTCGTGAAGTTGAAATTGTTTTCTTGCTGCTTTGTCGGCCGTTTTGTACGACCGTTTTCTTTTTTTTGCAGTACAATCTTGCTGCGTACGGTAGGTTTTATGATCTCGTTCGTAGTTTTTTGATTGTTAGAAAACTTTTTATCCTTGTTTTCATTGTTACAATTTTTTATTGTTTCGATGCTGGATAAAGGTGCCGGGTTTACGTCGGGGGTCAGCGCATGGATGTTCCTATTTCTATAGATAATGGGAACCCCATGATACCTGTCCCATTTGCCGACATTACAGCCAGACCTCACTATGTGAACTTTGTTTGCACATGGAGTCTGCTGCTTAGGCTCCCATGCCTTTCCAGCTTACTTTCCGCCGGAAGAGGGATTCGTCCTCTTCTTCCGGTAAGGGAAGTAAGCTTTTTAAGACCTCCCTCCTGAAGTTCTGAACCAGAGCGTTCCTGCTGGGGGTGCTCTCGTTCCACCGAGCTCCGCCCTTCAGCAGGGGGTGGCTCCCCCTGTCCAGGTGCGTCCTGGAGTAGGGGGGGGGGGGGCAGCCCGACCCTGACTCGGCGCAGTCAAGGGTCGAATTGGCCGGTAGCTCTCGATAGGCGGCGGTGTTACCGTCGGAAAGGGACTTCCGGTCGAGGTCTCTGATTCCTTCAGGGACCTCGGCACGCCAGGTGGCGTCGTTGGTGGGGGCCGCTTTGACTCCGGAACTGTGCCTTCGGGTATAGGTTCAGGGGCCACAGACTTTTTGTCAGGATTGTCTGTGGCTACGGGGATTAGTGACACTTGAGTTCACTAATCCTGGTGTCAGCGCGGGGTCTGTTTTCCCACCCTCACAGGCTTCTGGCTCTGGGACTTCCGTCCCAATCCAGATTTCCCAGTGCAGGGTTTCCCAGGGGGTTTTCCTCCAAGGGTTTGGGGCTTCAGGCCAGGAGTCCGGTTTCCGGTCTCCCTTTCCCCCGGGCTCAGGGAGTAGGGGTGCCTGCGGGCACTTATTCCTGGGTCGCCCAGGCCAACCTGCGGATGGTTTTGGGTACCAACAGTTACTCAGCAGTTACGGGCTTAGCCTGTACATGTCTGGGTTTCCACCTGGTGGGAGTGGCGGTTCATCCTGGTCCTTTGGACAGGATGTCCAGCCCCAGACTCAGGCAGGCCATCTTGGCCAGTTCTGGGGTCACTCCCGGCCCGCTGGACCGTTCCCATTCCCTCAGGGGTTTGGGTTTTTACCCCATGGGTCTTCACTCGTGGAACCCATAGGGGTTGGTCTCTCCTCTAGGAGATGTTATAGCAGTGCGGAATCCCCCCAATGTTCTGCTACTTCGGGGGCCTTGTTGGCCGGTCCTATAAAGGTTTGCCAGACCTTAAGGACTTCCGCCTCCAGCGCGGACCCGTCGGTCTCCTGTTCCCAGGGGTCGGCTTCGGGTCTCCGACCCAAGCCTACAGCTACAGCTGTTGGTCGCGCTGCGTCCAAATGCCATAAAGAGGAGTTCCCCTCTGCGGAGATGGCTCCTCTGGCGGCCCCTGTTCCTCCCAAGGGGACTTCGGTCTCTATTGAGGAGGAGATGGACATCGAGGGTGCGGGCTCGGCAGAGGAAGACGATGTCATTCATCTTTCTCCTGGGCCAAGAGGGTTCACAAGGGGAAGATGGCCCTGAGACTGCTGAAGCTGAGGCTCAGCATGTGCTTTCTGGGATGCGGGTCCTCCGGGCCAACATCTCCCGGATTCTCAGGGCGGAGGTTTGCCCACCGCCTCAGCATCGTCGGCGCCTGAATCCACCATCCTTCTGGGTTCCCTGGTGGCTCCTCGGGCTTCCGTTCGCTCAGATCGGTCTCTGCCAGAAGGCAATATCATGTCTTCGGTTCTGGCCACGGCCCGGGCTCCGGTTTTAGAGAAGGACTCCTTCTCTACCCGTGCTCTCGGGTTTGTCGGTCTGCAGCTCGGTGTTGGTGAATTGTCGGAGGCTTCAGCTTCCGACTATGCCACACATGATGGGCAGCTGGCCTCTCAACCAGCACAGCTGGAGTTGAGACAGCTGGCTGCCTGGCCCGGCAAATCAGTGGACCAGGTGGTGCTCGATCCCAAAGAGCACCACAGGATGGAGAGAATGTTGCACCTCTCCATCCAAGTTCTGTCATACATAGACTTCCTGACAGTTTGTCTATACAGGGTATCCGATTTGCCTGAGTGTCGGTTATCCGAGACAGAACGGCCGACATACAGGACACGGCAGCCTTGCAGGTTCTCTGCTCGTCAATGCCGTGTTGGCTAGGCAGTTTTCAGTTCTGAAATTCCGCCCAGTCCAGTAACCCTACCGTTTCCGCTTGTTGAATGCCCCCTTCTAGGGCTCTACCCTGTTCAGGGGAGCTCTTCCTTGGGTTCAGAAGGATATGAAGGAGGACTCGGTCGCCTCAGCACTTCTGGTGAAGAGGTTTCAGGCTGAGAAGGCCAGTGCCTCGCAGGGGTCAGTGCCTCCTAAGAAGAAGGCGAAGTCTTCGGCTGCTCAGTTTTCTGCACAGCCCAAGTCCCAACCTCACTTCAACGGCAACAAGGGGAAGGGTAGGAAGGGTAAGAAACCTCCTGGGGGCAAGAAGAAGGGTTCCTGACTATTTCTGCTTCTTGGCCGCTAAAGGCGAAGGGTATGGCCGGGTGGACGGTGGTTCTCCTTTCCCGGGCTCATGTCCTTCTCCTGCAGGCTCAGGCTCCGGGTGGGCAGACGATTCTCTGGTCTGGCAGGGGCTCGATCTGCCCCATCCGGAACTCCCTGTGGGCGGACGTCTCTCTGCTTTCCTTTCCTAGTGGCAGGATATTACAGAGGACGCTTGGGCTTTTGTCGGTGGTCAGGGAGGGTCTAGGTATTCCCCTTCTTCAGGATTCGTCCCTCGCCTCCTGGCCGTTTTTGTTTCTTTCCTCCTCCCGGGGATTCAGAAAGGGCACGGGTGCTCCAGGAGGAAGTAGGGACCATGCTGCCAAGGCAGAGATGCCCTTGGGGCTCACGACAGCTCCTTTGGTGTTCACCAAGTTGCTGCTGGTGTTTCCTTCACTCCTGCAGAATAGACGTCCACATCTATTTCGACGACTCCCTCATGCCTCTTTTGGTGTGGGAATCGTTAGTGAAGGACACTCGTCTGGTCCTGAAACTCTTGCTCAGAGTCGGCTTCATTCCTTCCAGAGAGAAGTCAGAGGTTCCTTCATATTAGGACTTCTTCTTCCTGGGGAACCATTTTGACATGGTTCGGGGCTTAGCCCTTCCACCTCTGGAGAAGTTTGAGAAGGTCAGGGCTCTGGCTCTGACTTTCATCACTTGGTCGCTTGTCCAGGTACATTGGTTCCTCAGTTTTCTGGGGTATCTCAACTCCTTGGCATATGTGGTCCCCCTAGGGAGGATTCACATCGGACCTCTCCAGATGTTCCTCCTGTCTGACTGGGTTCCGTCATCCAGGAGGCCTGGATCCCGCTTACCCAGTCGGTCAGGGAGTTCTCTTGCTGGTGGACCATTCAGGAGAACGTTTTCCACGGGGTACCTCTGACCAAGCCTATCCCCTCTATGATCCTGTTCATGGACGCGTTCATGACAGGAATGTGAGCTTACCTCGATGGGGGAGTGGTCTGGCGAATAACTCTCAGAGCACATCAGTGTACTCGAGATGAGACTGTTCATTTGGCTCTGCAGTCCTTTAGGGGTATCCTGCAGTCCAAAGTGTGGCTACCGACAACAGTTGTCGCGTATCTGGAGAGACAGGGGCCACCAGGTCTCATGTCCTGTGTGCCCTTTCCATCCACATCCATCTTCTCTGCCAGGACATGCAGTTGACCATAGCGGTCAAGCATCTTTCTGGCAGGCTGAGTGTGTTGGTGGCCACTCTCCAGGCGCCACCAGCCGGTGTTGACGGAATGGCAGCTGTGTCCCTTGATTTTCAAGGGGAATTGTCAGGCGTGGGACAGACCTATTATAGACCTGTTTGCCACTTCCCTGAACAACCAGCTGCTAACCTTCGTCTCCCCGGTCCCAGACCGTAAGGCGTGGGCTGTGGACGCCCTTTCTCTGGAATAGGAAGGGACGTATGCATATGCATTCCCTCCCTTCAACCTGGTGGGCAGGGTTCTACAGAAGTTCTGGGAGCATCACTGCTCCTTACTTCTGAGAGCCCCTCTGTGGCCGAGGCAAGCTTGGTTTCAGGAGCTCTTGTCGTTTCTGGTGGAGGAGCCCTTGGCTCTCCCCACCAGACCGAATCTCCTTCGCCAGCCTTGGCCCAGAACGACACACTCTTGACCAGAGATCCTCCACCTTCACGCGCTGAGGCTATCTCTGGAAGCCACGCCAAGGCAGGCTTTTCTCAAGAGGTGTCAGATTGCATTGAGCAATCAATCAGGGCTTCCTCTTCTGCCGTCTACCAGTCACGTTGGATGATCTTCTGTGATTGGTGTGTCGGCAAGGAAGCTTATTCATTCGAAGCCTCTGCATTTGATTGCGGAATTCCTAATCTCTCTGTTTAGGTACCGCTATCTGCCACCTGGCACTATTGCTGGCTATCGTACAGCTATTGCCAGAGTTCTTGCTTGTTATGGCAGGAAGGAGATCGGTTAGTCCTCCTCTCTTTCTGCCCTAATCAGAGGCTTTGCTATGAATAGAGTTGTTTTTAGCGAAGAATCAGGTTCCGGGGTTCTCGCACGATCCCATCAGGATCCTGGCTGTGACTAGCTCGGAGGAGCGAGATAGGTTGCTTTGTCCTTGTCGGGCTCTTAGGTTTTATCTTGATAAAACCAGGGGGGGCGGGGCTCTCGATCCCGTCTGTTTTGCCCATTAAACAGGGGCAACGAGATATCTCCTCCCAGTCGGTTTCCAGGTGGGTTTGCCAGGTGATTTAGTATGCTTACGAGCATTTTGATGATCTGGCTCGGGCGAGAGTGAAAGCGCGGTCTCACGAGGTCAGGGCCCTTGCTTCATCGTGGGCCCTTCTCTCAATGAGTCCTCCTTTCAGGAGGTCATGTCTGCAGTATTCTGGCAGGGCAGGGATACCTTAACAGATTTTTATCTGTGATCCCTAGCTTCCCACTCAGAAGGCCTGTATTCATTGGGACCTTTGGTGGTGGCATAGTCAGTGGCTGGGCCTCCTCGTTAGCCCCGGGCCATGTCTTTCCGTACGGCGGCATGTGGGTACACCTGCTCTTTCACAGAGAGGTCCCTTCCTTCACTTTAGCACTCTGTTCTCCCTCCCTACTACTTTGGTTGTGCTGAAGGGGCTGCCTGGCTTCTAGTCACCACTACGGTAAGACGAATTCGCATACTAAAGTTATGGTAATTATTACTGAAATGAAATTGAGGTTTTTTAATGTAAAACCAATTTTCATGATGTAATACTTACCATAACTTTATGGAGTCCCACCCTATCCTCCCCTCTTCCTTATCTGCCTGGCTGCCCCTCTGTGGGGTTTACGCCATAAAGGTTATTAGAGGAAGGGAGATCACTCTGCGTTCCTGCCGTGATGGCTCATGGATCGTAGGGAGGGCGGGATTGTTTTTCTTTTGAATCTTTTGTTGTTGGGATACAAAGATGGGTGTAGGTACTGTATTTGCATACTAAAGTTATGGTAAGTATTACATCATGAAAATTGGTTTTACATTAAAAAAACCTCACCGCTTCATGTCCATTTCCAGTTGTTTGAGTCGCATGTTCAGCTCATTGTTCTCTTGTTTGATTTTGGTCATTTGTTCTCTCATAGCCTTCACTGCAGCATCAGAGGTACCACCCTTACCCTACAGGTAAATACGGAGATATAACTGTCAGGTGTACCACCCTTACCCTACAGGTAAATATGGAGATATAACTGTCAGAGGTACCACCCTTACCCTACAGGTAAATATGGAGATATAACTGTCAGAGGTATCACCCTTAACCTACTGGTAAATACGGAGATATAACTGTCAGAGGTACCTCCCTTACCCTACAGGTAAATACGGAGATATAACTGTCAGAGGTACCACCCTTACCCTACAGGTAAATACGGAGATATAACTGTCAGAGGTATCACCCTTACCCTACAGGTAAATATGGAGATATAACTGTCAGAGGCACCACCCTTACCCTACAGGTAAATATGGAGATATAACTGTCAGAGGTACCACCCTTACCCTACAAGTAAATATGGAGATATAACTGTCAGAGGTACCACCCTTACCCTACAGGTAAATACATAGATATAACTGTCAGAGGTGCCACCCTTACCCTACATTTAACTGTAAACTGTAGGTGATATTCTTGGCCATGCATACTGTATAAACATACTCCAGGTCGGATTATGACAGGCTTTATACTTGGAGAGAAATAAAGTTCAACTCCAATCTAAATGTAAAGCATTTAGTTCTATTAATTAACAAAGTCAACAGTAAACTAGTTGAAAATAAGGACCTAAAATGTTGGGATGATCATACATAGATATTGATATATTCTAGGTTTGGTGATGACAGTTGGAGTACTTTGAGAAAAATAAAGCTCAAGGCTGGACTAAACTGAAAACTTTAACATGGAGCAACTTAAGTCCAGTTAACAGCAAACTGAAGGTGAAAATCAGAATCTAAAATGTGGACTGGGATAATCATAAATAAATGTAAATAGTAAATAGTGTAATATATTCAAGGTTTCACTCTGAGAGTTTAAACACCTCAAGGGCAATAAAAGTCAACACCGCCTGAACAAAAAACTTTGACATGACACATTTGAATAACAAAGTTGAATGAACTATAAAATGTAGGTGAATATCCAGAATCTGAAATGTGTGTTGAAATGATCCTACATACATGTAGTGATATATGTATTACAGCTTCTGTTAGGAAACTTTACTTATTTAATTAAGCTCAATTTGGAGCCACATAAAATACACATTTAACACAGCAAGATCATTTAACAAAGTCTAATTAGTTGTCATCAATATATCACAATCTTTATGGAAGGCATTATCTAAGATACTCTTGCTTAAATAAAACCATTAAGTAGTTATGTTACTATAGCACTTGTTTTTGATGAACAAGTGTTGTTACCATGGACCAAAATCACTATTAAAATTTCAAGGGAGATAACTCAAATTCAAAATCCCACATATATTGCTACAGTTTACATATATCCTTGCATCAAGATGAAGCCACTGACACTTACCCCTGCTACTACAGCACCAATCTGTCAAAGACAGAAAACAATACATCTATAACAGAGGTACTAACAGGAGTTTCCAGTTCATAGGCAATTTGTTAAATGAGCCTAAATTCTTTAGAGATTGGGTTTGAAATATCCATATCATTTTAATAAACCCACTTTACATATCCTTGACTTATCTGTATGCTTTCTTAGAAAGCTTTTCTTTAAAGTTTTACATTGATTAGGGATAAGCAGATATTGTACAACACAATGAATACTTATACATTAGAACTGCTTTTAGAGTAAGTTATGAATCTCATAATTTATATGATGATGAAACCTGTGTATAATATTAGTATCAATAGACCAGTGTAACAAAGCTGAGATGAAATGTGTTGGTACTTATGCCTGGTTAACAGAGTTCCTGGTACTTACACCTGGTTAACAGAGTTCCTTGTACTTACACCTGGTTAACAGAGTTCCAGGTACTTACACCTGGTTAACAGAGTTCCTGGTACTTACACCTGGTTAACAGAGTTCCTGGTACTTACAGCTGGTTAACAGAGTTCCTGGTACTTACACCTGGTTAACAGAGTTCATGGTACTTACACCTGGTTAACAGAGTTCATGGTACTTACACCTGGTTAACAGAGTTCCTGAGATGAAATGTGCTGGTACTTATGCCTGGTTAACAGAGCTCCAGAGATGAAATGTGTTGGTACTTACACCTGGTTAACAGAGTTCCTGGTACTTACACCTGGTTAACAGAGTTCCTGGTACTTACGCCTTGTAAACAGAGTTCCTGAGATGAAATGTGTTGGTACTTACGCCTGGTTTTACTCCAGCAGATTCCAGCTCCTTGATCCTTTTCTCGAGTGCATTGATCCGTTTTTTGTCATCGTTGATTCTGGTCTGGTCCTTCTTTTCCTGTGCTGACACTGCATCTCTCACAGCCTTATCCTTTTCTGTTTTAGCATTCTTAAACTTGGCCTAAATGAAACACATATCTAATGTTTGAAATGTTTTTCTAATAATTACTATAATACTGGTCCATAAACAAAGTTTCAAATATTTCTTCAGTGATAGTAGTATTTTTACACTTTTGTTTGGTTACTGTACTGGTTTGGAGTTTGATCTTCATGTACTGCAGGTTCTTCATACTTAACAGACAGACATGAAACAAACACTCCTGTGAAATATTTATTCATTGTTCTTTAACAATTGCCACAACAATAAACATCTATTTTTCAAATGGAGTAACAATGTTTCACATTAGCTTATATATAATTCTATTCCAATGACCTACCTCCAGATCCCTATTTGCCGCTCGCTGGCTCTCCAGATTTTTGTTAGCACTGTCTAGCTTGGTCTGTAGTTCAGACAACTGACCAGTTAGTCCAGCAGCTGCTGTACCTGAGGTAGTCTTCTCCTTCTCAAGGGCTGCCTGGAGAGGATATATCACAAAGCTCATCAGGATATGCTGATACATTATACATTACCTGGTCATCCACTATCATGTCCCATGATCAATTTGATCATATTGTAAATTTAATCATCAACATAAGCATGTCTTCAAGGGAGATAAATGTGAAAATCTTCCTTTAGTTTCAAAAATACAAGTTATGTGATAAATGTAACCTTACATTTATGCCTATGTATAAAGACTTGTGGCAAATTATTGATAATTCCATCTTACATTGACACTCGAGTAAGATCCTCCATCTGCAAACGTTATTTCAATAAATGATTTGCAATTGGTTGCATTTGTTTTGAAAAATTTAATATTCCAATATCATATGATGTCTATGAAAATTCAGTAAGTTTGTCTCATCATTAAATAGGACTTAAGAGTATTTGTGTAAAACATCTGCCTTTGTTTTCTCATGTATGTCTCAACATTAAATCTGACTAAAGAGTATTCGTGTAAAACATCTGCCTTTGTTTTCTCTTTAATGATAAGAGTTATTTGCAAATACTAAACAAACCGTGTGCCTATTGACACTGGTTCAAAAGGAAATAATTAAGTTCAAAACCTGTCAGCAATTTAAAAGATCAAATTTGTTTATAACATCAATATTTGACCTCTAGAATTCTATGCCAAACATCCTGAAACTATTACTGACTAAAAAATAGACCAGTGCCCTCAATACAAAGCCTATCTCAGTAAAATATCATTGCTGCATAGACAGAATGGTAAAACACAATGTGCCATAGTCTATTTATTAACAGCAGCATAAACATTAAGATACAGTGATATGGTACATGAAAATCTATTTGACTTTAAACTTAGCAACACACAACGAATGTATAAACTCACAATCTTAGTCTGTAGATTTTTTATTTCCTTGGCTGTGTCCATCGGTACGTTGGCCAGTCTTTCCTTCTCCAACTCATCAATTCGAGTCTTGGACTTGTCCAGCTCCTGAAATATGTACATAAGATTAACCAGTTCAAATGTTACTCATTTATCATCACCCAACAAACTACTAGAGTTTGCTTGTTAAATTTTAAGTTTGTGAGAACTTGTTTAAGGTCAAGGTAAACATTGACCTAGTGACCTACATTCGATGAAATGTTAATATTCCAGGCTCCAAAAAGCTAAAGATATTGGATGTGCTAGATTTCATGATCAAAATAATGATCTCCTTAAGAAAATTCCTGATGTGATATAAGTCATGCTCGTTAGTATGTCAGGTGGTTCCATTGTAAGTAACCTTGTTTTCATTTGTGATTGTGATATTATTGACTCAGATTGAACAAGATTTAGACAGAATGTGCCGTAGATGAGGAATACTTCCTCTGAAACACATAGCCTTATTCTCCTTGTACTTTTACAGGAATCTCCATGTACACCTAGCTTTTGTTTAAATTTTGCCCTATTTTATTGAATTGTTTGAATGAAGATTTTGTTGATATCTTGGTATTTTCTATGCTACTTTTTGTGATTAGTGTAGTGTTTCGCAATCTACCTTGACATAGACAATAATAATATATAATAAGCAAATACCGGTGCTGTACTCTGAGTATGTACCTACCTGTTCCACAGTCTTTATGATAACCTTGGATGTTTTAAGAATTACTCTGTAAGTATGTACCTACCTGTTCCACAGTCTTTATGATAACTTTGGATGTTTTGAGAATTACTCTATGGATGTGTACCTACCTGTTCCACAGTCTTTATGATAACCTTGGATGTTTTAAGAATTACTCTATGGATGTGTACCTACCTGTTCCACAGTATTTATGATAACTTTGGATGTTTTAAGAATTACTCTATGGATGTGTACCTACCTGTTCCACAGTCTTTATGATAACCTTGGATGTTCCAAGAATTACTCTATGGATGTGTACCTACCTGTTCCATAGCCTTAATGATAGCCTTGGATGTTTTAAGAATTACTCTATAAGTATGTACCTACCTGTTCCACAGTCTTTATGATAACTTTGGATGTTCTAAGAATTACTCTATGGATGTGTACCTACCTGTTCCATAGCCTTAATGATAGCCTTGGATGTTTTGTTGTTGCTGTCTATTTTAGCTTTGATGTCAGCCTTCTCATTATTTGTCTCCTCTCGTAACACAGCCATCTGCTTGTGGAGGTTTTCGAGCTCATCCTTGGTGTTTTGGTGTGCAGCTTTTTCCTGAGACAAAGCTGTGTCCAAACTTGTTACCTGAGACTGGAGGCGGGTGATCTGTTCCGACAATTCCTGTTAATGAAGTCATTATAATAATGTAAAAAGTGACCAAAGGTTAAGGGGATAAGTTACCCATATCAATGTTATAGAAATTTTTCCCTCAATATTTTATTAACTTCATCTAAATTCCATCAACGATGGTCTTCTGTCTACTATTTATCTGACCTTCACCTCATAACCTGAGAAACATTTGTAAGACCTTGACCTTGTGAGCTGATCAAGTTGATAACCTCTGTAAAATGCCAATTGCCTTGTATGACCTTCATTTGACAACCAGTATGTATTTTACAGTTGCTAATATGTACATTTTAATTGTTAACATATAACAAAGAGTATAGATCATCAGATATCAAACATTTGTGTGTCAATGTTTTACTGTTTACCAGACCTTGAAATTCAGGTCCAGCAGTAAAGTAAATCAGCTGAATATTTATATAAGAAATGTGTTGAAGACTTTAAGTACTGACCTCTGTGTTGGTACCCATAGCTAGGGTGGTCTGGAGTTCTGCCTGATTCTTGGCCTCCTCCAATTTGGTTTCCAGGTCCTATTTACCATACACACATCATAAACTTTACATTGCCACTTATTTCAGTACAAATATACAACATTGCTTCTGTTAAAAAATTCTGATGAACTTTAAAAAAAAAAATTATGTCAATGTTTAAAATTCTGAATCATCAAATTTTAATGGTAATAATGTCTTTTCTTCCTTTTAATAGACACATTCTTCATTTACGTATACATTTCCAAAATCTAGCTCTAAAATTTATTGATGCCATGTTAATAATTAGATACATGTTTCATGTGACAGGCTTGTCAAGGAGGTGCACAGTTTACATAAGCCTAACAACACTATTCTTTTCAGCCTACAAGCCTCACCTTCATCTTGGCAGCCATCTGACTTCGCTCTTTCTTCAGTTCATCGTTCTCTGTCTCCAAGTCAGACACTTTGTTGTCCATTGCTGACATCTGGTGTTCAATCTGTTCCACCACTGCTCTCTCCTCTGTTGGCGAAATGTTGGTCAGACAATTTTTGTGACTATTTGATATTCATAGAATTTATCTTAGACATTAGTATACCTGGACTTGCTGTGGTATAATTAAACACTATCATATGCCTGGACTTGCTGTGGTATAATTAAACACTATCATATGCCTGGACTTGCTGTGGTATAATTAAACACTATCATATGCCTGAACTTGCTGTAGTGTAATAAAACACTACCAAACATATGTTGATATTATTTTCCAGTTTCCTTTTCAAGAATTGAGGGATGGAATAATATCATCACTTTAGTGTTTTTTAGGAAATATTTCAAAGTCTAACATAATCTCAATCAAAGTAGCATGATAAATTGTAAGTTGTTAAGTTTGAATTAAGTGTAGCATAAGACCACTCCATGTCAGCATAGAGATTTCTCTGTTAACAGTAACATATATGGTCATATGGTACACACTGTTTACTACATTCCAACAATAGTTTAATTGACACCAATATACATTGTACAGTTGAACAGTTGTAAATATATTCAATATGCTAATTGTGTGTTTAGGGGAGAATTTATAGCAGAAAAGACAGTGTAACAGAGTAGATCTTTTTATTTACTGATTAGGGCTACCTTTAATATCCTGTACTGAGGAAACTTGACGAGACACTGGAGCAATGTAGTCCCCTGTCTTCATAATCTGAAGAGCTTCCATATTTATTTTGGAATCATCTAGCACTGTCTTCTTTTCTTCCATGGCAGCATAAACCTTTTTCCCTTCAGCATCCCTAAAAATTTACACAGAATATTTCATAAACAAATTCAATTTACTTGTCATATGTAACCTGTGTATTGACGGTTTCCACTTTTATACTTCATAATACCTTAGTGTGATACCTGGTAATTGATATGTGTGTTATATAGAAGAAATACTTATCAAAGAAATACTTAAGAGGTAACACTACCTGTCTTTTTCACCAGAAGCTTTTCCATTCTTTTTCTTGTATTTCTCCTCCCATGTATCCACAGCTTTCTGGCTTTGGTCATAAGGAGACCTAGCTGAAGCCACATCAGCAGTAACCAGGGTCAGTTTGGTAACTACACCATTGGCTGCATCAGGATTCTCACCATGTATCTCATGTACCTAAACATAAAATTGTATCTCATGTACCTACACATAAATTTGTACCTTTTTACCTAAACATAAAATTGTATCTTGTGTACCTAAACATAAAATTGAATCTGGTGTACCTACACATAAAATTGTATATCGTGTACCTACACATAAAATTGTATATCGTGTACCTACACATAAAATTATATCTTGTGTACCTAAACATAAAATTGTATATCGTGTACCTAAACATAAAATTGTACCTCATATACCTACACATAAAATTGTATCTTGTGTACCTAAACATAAAATTGTATCTCATGTACCTAAACATAAAATTGTATATCGTGTACCTACACATAAAATTGTATATTGTTTACCTAAACATAAAATTGTATCTTGTGTACCTAAACATAAAATTGTATATCGTGTACCTAAACATAAAATTATATCTTGTACCTAAACATAAAATTGTATATCGTGTTCCTAAACATGAAATTGTATATCGTGTTCCTAAACATAAAATTGTATATCGTGTTCCTCAACATAAAATTATATCTTGTGTACCTAAACATAAAGTTGTACCTCGTGTTCCTCAACATAAAATTATATCTTGTGTACCTATACATAAAACTGTATATCGTGTACCTACACATAAAGTTGTATATCGTGTACCTAAACATAAAATTGTACCTCGTGTACCTACACATAAAGTTGTACCTCGTGTAGCTCCAATGTAAACAAAAATCTCAGAAAGCTACGGTATGACTTACATATTTAGCTACAGCTGCCAACAATTTTTTGGTTTTCTCAAACTCAGCCAGATCTTTGAGCTTGAGCTGAAGTTTGCTATGCTGTTTGGCCATTTTCATCATGTCCTTCCTCATCTCCTTTAGTTCACTCTTGATCTTCTCAATCTCCTAGAAGCCAATAAAATATAATGAATTTCCAGCTACTCAATTTAAAAACAAATAACAAGGTCAAGCACTTGTAGATAAACATTTATCTAAATATAGATTGATCCAGACATAAAATGACACTATGGTCTCCATTCTGCTTCAATAGAATATTCTAAACTACAGTATTAATATTCACTCAGACATGATATCATCTGAAACAATCCTAATTTCATACCACTTTTTATCTAAACAAAAGGTCCAAGGGGCCTGTATCCCTCATCTGGCTAATTCTGCTACCAGTATTTAGTCATTTAACAAAGAATTTCAAATATTACAAAAATATTCTGAAATATTTACTCTATAAGAGCCAAGCTTTGTGGTTAAACAGAAAACAAATTCACAATTCATAAAAAAATTGCTTCAAACCAAACTTGGACAATACTCCGGTACAGAAGAAGGATTTTAATTGGACCCACATCTCTGATGTCATACTCTTGGTTGATACAAAATTAGGCTTTCAGCTAGTTATGCTTCAGACCAAATTGTGACAGAATCAAGGCATTCTCACAAAAGAACGATTTTATACAGTGTCCTCTATTTTCACTATTTTTTGGTCAAAATCTGTTCAGTCGTTCATGACAAGTAGCTATTTTTAGTAAAATGCTGGTGGATACCGGACAAATGACAGATGCTGTGTCATGGCATATGAGCTCACTGGTCCAATGATTTTCTAGTGTAATATCAACTGACCTGTATTTTGTCAGAGATACGCTGTTCTTGATCTTGTATTCTGATGTCCTTCTCTGCTATCTCCTCTGTCTTTTTCTCTAACTGTTCCACCAGGTCGGCATGGCCAGGCACAGAACACTCCTAGAAGAAAACCAAAAACAATTTACCTACAAAAGTGTATTAAGGATGTTAACCAAGCCCAACACTGTACACTCCTTGAAGTTAATTCTACCTCCTATAGTTATAAACATAGTGGAGCTTCAAGAGTTCAGTATTGTAAAATGTATATTATCTAACACAGATTAAATACAGATATCACAGTTATGACAGTGAAAGCTTCACTGATAATTATTATATCTAGAGAATTACAGAACTAAGGGATTGGTGCTACTTACCTCTCCTCCACGACTTGACTGTACAGGGACTGGTGTTACTTACCTCTCCTCCACGACTTGACTGTACAGGGACTGGTGTTACTTACCTCTCCTCCACGACTTGACTGTACAGGGACTGGTGTTACTTACCTCTCCTCCACGACTGCACTGTACAGGGACTGGTGTTACTTACCTCTCCTCCATGACTTGACTGTACAGGGACTGGTGCTACCTACCTGTCCTCCACGACTTGACTGTACAGGGACTGGTGTTACTTACCTCTCCTCCACGACTTGACTGTACAGGACTGGTGTTACTTACCTGTCCAACACGACTTGACTGTACAGGGACTGGTGTTACTTACCTCTCCTCCACGACTTGACTGTACAGGGACTGGTGTTACTTACCTCTCCTCCACGACTTGACTGTACAGGGACTGGTGTTACTTACCTCTCCTCCACGACTTGACTGTACAGGGACTGGTGTTACTTACCTCTCCTCCACGACTTGACTGTACAGGGACTGGTGTTACTTACCTCTCCTCCATGACTTGACTGTACAGGGACTGGTGCTACCTACCTGTCCTCCACGACATTGACTGATATAGGGACTGGTATACTTACCTCTCCTCCACGACTTGACTGTAAGGATGGTTTGATTTTGTCCAACATTTGTTTTTATTTTGACTGTATTAGGTAACTGGTGTGTACTTACCTCTTCTAAATTTCATGGTTTTACTGGTTTATTTTTTTTTTATTTTTTAATTTGACTGTACAGGTTTTGGATAATCAATTCTCCTCCACGACTTGACTGTACAGGGACTGGTGTTATTTTACCTCTCCTCCACGACTTGACTTTTTGAAAATTAAAAATCTCCTCCACGAATAAAATGACTTACAGGGACTGGTGTTTTACCTCTCCTCCACGACTTGACAAACTGGTGTTACTTACCTCTCCTCCATGACTTGACTGTCAGGGACTGGTGCTACCTACCTGTCCTCCACGACTTGACTGTACAGGGACTGGTGTTACTTACCTCTCCTCCACGACTTGACTGTACAGGACTGGTGTTACTTACCTGTCCAACACGACTTGACTGTACAGGTACTGGTGTTACTTACCTCTCCTCCACGACTTGACTGTACAGGGACTGGTGTTACTTACCTGTCCACCATGACTTGACTGTACAGGTACTGGTGTTACTTACCTCTCCTCCACGACTTGACTGTACAGGACTGGTGTTACTTATCTGTCCAACACGACTTGACTGTACAGGTACTGGTGTTACTTACCTCTCCTCCACGACTTGACTGTTCAGGGACTGGTGTTACTTACCTCTCCTCCACGACTGCACTGTACAGGGACTGGTGTTACTTACCTGTCCACCATGACTTGACTGTACAGGACTGGTGTTACTTATCTGTCCAACACGACTTGACTGTACAGGTACTGGTGTTACTTACCTGTCCACCACGACTGCACTGTACAGGGACTGGTGATACTTACCTGTCCACCACGACTGCACTGTACAGGGACTGGTGATACTTACCTGTCCACCACGACTGGACTGTACAGGGACTGGTGTTACTTACCTGTCCACCACAACTGGACTGTACAGGGACTGTTGTTACTTACCTGTCCACCACGACTGGACTGTACAGGGACTGGTGCTGCTACAGGAACTATCGGTGCACTTGGTTCACTTGTACCTACATGGGCTGCTGTCTCTGCTGTAGCTACCTGGAGCTGTAGTGCCTAGTAATAAACACAATCATAAGTAAACAGACAACATTGTAGATATATTTTGATATCATTAATGCCCTTCTCTTTTAACAAAGAATTATATTTTGAATATGTTTTGTTTGATTTTGTTCATGGCATTTGTTTTTATTTTGTTTTGTTTCATTAATTAACTCTGAGTGTGTTTTTCTTTCTTTCTAAATTTCATGGTTTTATTTATTTATTTTTTTTTTATTTTTTAATTTCGTTTGCATTTTGGATAATCAATTTTCTTTTCACTTCACAAATAACAATGTTTAGATTTTAAAATGTCTCTCCATGTGCTCAACTTTTTGAAAATTAAAAATCATTTAGAAATAAAATATTTTTACGATTTTTTTTCCTATCAAACATCACTTAATTATCCCCATCATCACTCAGCATTGTATCATAAATCGTAACTCATTGAGACTTGTTCGAGCAGGGTATAAAGTGAAGGATTGTATCAAACCCATACAACACTCACTGTCATTTGTTCCAGCAGATTATTTCTCTCAGAAATCAGCTTATTCTTGTCCTCCAGCAAACCCTCATTTTCAGACTCAAGATCAGTGATTTTGTCCTCCAAGGTTGAAATCTTTTGTTCTGGTGATTCAACAGTTGTTGGATCTAGCAGAAAAAGTGAAAATTATATTTGATTTGAATCATTTTAGCATTTTGAATAAAATGAGATAGGAACGTTCAGCTTAGCTTCAAAACCATGCATCCCTATAAATTAATCATAACAGAGTATCAAACAATATATTTTAAATAAAAAAAAATACTAATTTAAAAGGTATATGATTCATGTGCTGTACATGTAGAATATCAAGTGCAGGACCCATTATCATTTATGCAAAATCTTTCAAATCGCCATGGCATGTATATCAATGTTGAAGTCCAAATAACCTATAGCTACAATATATATTTTCCTTTACCACTTTCTGTCTTGTTCTTCTCTAGCTTTTTAAGCAACTTCTTCATGTCCTTCTTCATTTCCCTGTTTTCTTTCTTCAATTCATCCAGTTCCTATCAGTAAGAAACAATTAGATTATATTCCTTTCTGCTCATAGATTAAGGTTTAAAATCATACCACTGGTTCTAGATTCATAACAAATTATTTGCTTACTTTGTTTCACTGTTCTAATAATCACAATAATAATTATACTTTAAATAAGATTCATGAAACAAAATAAGCAAACAATCTGATGTGAATTTACAGCAATATTAGTCTCTGTATTGTCAATTTACAGCACTATTTGTCTCTGTATTGTCAACTTACAGCACTATTTGTCTCTGTATTGTCAACTTACAGCACTATTTGTCTCTGAATTGTCAACTTACAGCACTATTTGTCTCTGAATTGTCAACTTACAGCATTATTTGTCTCTGAATTGTCAACTTACAGCACTATTTGTCTCTGAATTGTCAATTTACAGCACTATTTGTCTCTGAATTGTCAACTTACAGCACTATTTGTCTCTGAATTGTCAATTTACAGCACTATTTGTCTCTGAATTGTCAATTTACAGCACTATTTGTCTCTGAATTGTCAATTTACAACACTATTTGTCTCTGTATCGTTTGTGCTTTATCAACTTACAGCACTATTTGTCTCTGTATCATTTGTGTTTTATCAACTTACAGCACTGCTAGCTCCAGCAGCTGCAGCAGCTCCAGCTGCAGCCTTCAATGCAGCTATTTCCAGCTCCAGTTCACTAATGCGATCTCTCTGCTTGGACAGTTCTTCATTCTGCTGAGAAATCTGAGAGCTCTGGGTCAGGTTTTCCTGCTGCAGAGCTGATATCTGTTCTCTCAACTTACGGATCTCATCATAGGATGCCTCCAACTGCGTCACTAAGGCTGGATCTGGCACTTTTATCTATTGTTGTTAAGTAAAACAATGATATCAACAAAAGATGTTAATGTTATCAGTAAATCTATGTGTTCTGTTTCATTAAGGAACAGAAGTTATGTATAGTTTCAGCTCATAATATGTATGCATAATGAAACTAAGGGTCGGAAGACTGCATGTGACCTGCATCATGAAAATTTGTAAATTTTACAAATTTGTAAAGAACGTTTAGTTTTGAAGATACAAGCTTACGAATCAAGTAACTGAAGTATTTGATATACTGTAATAGAAATTTGTTATGAAATCTGTATGTAACGATAAATGTTTGATTTACTTCAACATGACCTAGACCTCTTACCTCAACCATCTGTACTTCCGGATCCTTGACAACAATAGGAACTGGAGGTACTTCAGGAGGATCTGGAATTTTTCCTTTTTCCACTTTTGAAAATGTATCTAACTTCTTGTCAAGTGTATTCACCATGGTAGCTAATTCTTCCTTCTGAACATATAACTCCTTCACAGAATCTGGCCTAAATTATCAAAAATGTTAGTTAAAGTTCAAATGTTAAACTAATGCAGAGAAAACCTCAGTTATTTTCTAAATGACTTTTCACACACATACATAAAAACAAATATTGATGCATTTCTATCAATCTTTTCCTCAAGAACACACATTTAATTATCTAATATTTTCACTTACTTTGACATTCAAATTTTAGAAATGGTTCTTGAAATGAAAAAAAAATGAATTGCTGAATTTGATACGTTTCTATTTTCTACCAATTTGTCTTGCAGCAATCACTACCTGCATTATGATTTCTCAGTCAGTCCTTAATCAGCCTTACTTTTCATCATCTGTGGCAGGCCGGCCATTCTTCTGGACGAAGTCTTCCTCCCACTGTTGTATTTCATTGTCTGTCCTGTCCTGCTCCACTACCATCATATTCTTCTCCTCTTTAGTCTTCTTAGCATTCTCCTAAAACAAAATCATGTGAACATCAACTTTAATACTGTTATTGTCTTATCATACAACAAATACATCAAAAATGTTCCCACATTTAACTTGATGTTGATATAACAAAAAGAGTTCTAGAGAAGAGACAACACTGCAGTGAGTGAGTTGTCGCAGATAGGTTAGTCTGATAAGCTTCGCTTCAATACCAGAAGGTATGCTAGGGCAAGCGGACAGTAAGGACAAATCTGAATTAGGTACGTCAATCACAACAAACTAGAAACTAGTTTTCTCATGTTAAATAACGAACATGAGAAAACCAGTTTCGTGTTTGTTGCTGGTGATGCACCTCTTTAGATCATAACAATTTTTATAAAGAAGTTGATATTCAGATTGTGTTTGAAAGAGATCCAAGAGGAACCTTGGTGTTCATCACTGTTTATTCCTCAATTACTCTTTTAGTTTTATTTTTCTGTTCTTTTCTATTCTTTCCTTTTTTTTTCTATAATTTATGTGAAGTTTGAAAAAAAAATCGTCTTAAGGATAAGCAATGATAATTTTTAATTGTCAAATCCAAGATTTTGTCAGAAATTTAGCTATTTTTATCAGACCAAAAACCAAAAAGGCACAACAAAGAGAACCTGCAAATGAACTTAAGGAAATTATGACAGTCAAAAACTAAGATGGACACATGCCAGTCATTTTTTTTTTTCAGATAAGACCCAAGATCAGACAACGAATCTGAAATCTGAAAATGATACAGTGGCTCTCAAGAAATAGCAATAACAAACTATTACTGTCAATATCCAAAATGGCCTTCAGTCAGCCATGTTGTTTTCAGTCCAAAAATGTGACAATGCACGACTAGGGAAATAAAGAAATTTACATCAGAAATGTTTAATAACAGACTATGGACAAAGGGCAATTTGAAAAGTCCATCATCTGATGATAGTGGGTAAAAAGACCTGTCAAAATTGTGCATAGGATGTTTTGTTTGTTTACTGATCTGTGAACAGCCTGGTTCATTTTTTGGCAGGGACCCCTTTTGTAGCTGATGATGACCTCACTGAACAATAAATGAGTAATTTGGGTATAGCAGAACTGACAGCACACACTAGTCTGTTTCTAAGCTTTCTAAGAAACATGAACTGCCACAGGTAGGGAAAGTCCACAGTCCACCTGAGGCATCAAATAAGTTATTGATATAACATATGACATAGATTACTGAAGCCCATTGAATACCTCAGCATGTTTCTTGGAGGAGTCTGATGCAGCAACAATGGCAGCCATAGCCATATACTGGTCCTCCAAGGCTTTGTACTTAGCATGTAGTGTTGCGCTATCTTCTAGCTGTGTCTTCATTCCTGTGTACTTGGCTTTCCACTCAGCACTCTCCTGAAAGTGTTATTCACAATTATTTTATAATGACACTTAGATTTAGATTAGTGTTATTCACAAGTATTTTATAATGACACTTAGATTTAGATTAGTGTTATTCACAAGTATTTTATAATGACACTTAGATTTAGATTAGTGTTATTCACAAGTATTTTATAATGACACTTAGATTTAGATTAGTGTTATTCACAAGTATTTTATAATGACACTTAGATTTAGATTAGGCATCTGGATACTTTGTAGTCTAATAATATTAATAAACACAGTTTTCAACTGTTACTTACATATTGACTCTAAATAAACAAACAGTTAATCAAAACATTTATGATTTGGAGAGTTAAGTCATTTGTTAAGGTCAACACCTAACCTTACCAAAGTTATAATCCTATCTGGTTTCTTAAATTGGTTGATTACATACTATACTGATCAGCACACCCATATATTAGATAAATAAAAAAAAATTCTAACATTGATGATGAAGAGGTATTTTCATGAAGATGGAAATTTACAGCTTCAGTAGGTGTATCTGTACTATCAGATGCCACTAATTGGGTATCATATCACAAATTTGGCTCAAAGTGAAGGTGGTTCTTGATAAAATGCTAATTTTTTTCTGTGGAAATGAATGCATAAAAAGCCCTGTTATCATCATCAGTGCTTGCATTATTTACTTAATCTCCTACCAAATTACTTAAAATGGAATTATCTCTAAAGTTTTTTTTTAAAAAAGTGCACTTTCAAACCAATCAACATTCTATGAAAACATTGTTAATGCAAATGCTTAGAAAGTCTGCAAATATGAATATATTCATTTTCATATCTTAGAAGAGATTGTTTACTTTGGTGTTGACGGCTACGGCAAGTTGAAGGGCTTTGATCTCATCAAGCCATTCTTGGCGCTGATTGTCAAACCCCATTCTATCTTCTTCCATCATCCTCCTTTCATCATCGTACTTTTGTCTCTCATCTTCCATTTGGTCTCTTTCATTAGCAATCTTTGATTTCTCGTTATCACTGATCACAGCAGCTGCCATCAAAGGAGCGGTCGTTTTCGCGACTTCCTTCTGTTCCTCTTGGATGGACTCTGTGTCTTTGGTTGCTACGACTGCAGCAGCAGTCACAGCAGTTGCACCTACAGTTTTGCTAGCAGCCAGCTCTGCTTCAAGTCTTGCAACTTCAGCTTTCTGAGCATCAAGCTGGACAACCACAGCCTTCAACACACCAATCATAGTTTGCATCAGAATATCATTAGACATTGACAATAATCCAGATGACAGTGATATAATGAGAAAGCATAATTAACACTAACTGATTTTCAAAGCTTTTACAGACATCTTATGCATATCTACATGATAAAAAAATGCAACTGAAAAAGACTGTCTTTTGTTATCCAATGAATGTTACTTTTTTGTTTCTTTCTCTTTTTTTATTATCGTAGAAAAACTGTAACAATAACATACCTTCAATTCATCAGCAGTACTAGTGTCTTTCTCCACTACAACATAAAGAAAATCAAAGCAATAAAATAAAGAAATCCCCATCATACTGACAATAATCCTGGATATTTCAGTATTGCAGAAAAGTATTTGAAGGTCAAGATTACTTTCTTTAATCATTTATGAGATTTTGGTGTTATACAGGAGTTGAACAACACATTTAATATCAAATAAATGTTGTTAAGAAGATAAATGGTATAAAGATATGATGGATGAATACAGCAGTGAAGTATAAGAGGTTAAAATCAAGGGTTTAGTGTAAATAGATAAAAAATGACAGTGTATCAAGATTTCACATTAACAAGGGGCGTTAAAATCAAGGTAACGCAGTACCTAGTACACAACAGGGTACCAAAGGGACGTTTAACTGTATAATGGTAATGGACCAGAATACTTTACAATAGTACACAATTATCAGTTCTCTAGTAGATTGCTTATCTAATCAACAGTTGTCGGTATGTTTGATCAAAGTTAGAAATATTTATCATAGCAATTGATTGAAATAATATTAAATTACAAAACTTGTTTTTTTCTTACAATCTTATATATATTTATATGGAAAGGTTTTCAAAGTGAAAAAAGACAAGAGGCCAGGGGCCTAAATGCTCACCATCCGCGAAGAGTGTTTGATTCTAACATGTTTGGATATTAAGAAGATGATTTTTGAAATTATAATGAAGGTGATCAATTTTGGCCATGAGCCAAAATCAATATATGCATAACATCGAATTGTCTTTCTAAATTTCTCCTATATAATTTATAGTAAAGTTGACCCCCTCCCCAAAGGGAAATGTCAGACCCTGGGACCAGGAAATTCACAATTTTGGTAAAGCACATTAAGACACTTCTATCCAGGAATTATTCAATTCTACCATATTTGGATAATGAAAATAAGACTTTAAGAATTTCAATCAATTTTAGCCTTTTTGTCCCCACCTGTCAAGCCTCTGGGGGTTGGAGACCATAAAATTTACATTTTTGGTTTATCTTTGGCCATATAATGGTCCTGTCAAGTTTCAATGAAATTGGTTAGGGGTTTCCCAGAAGATTGAAAAATTGAAAAAAGTTTACAGACAGACCAAAGAGGACGGACAACGAATGGTAAGCAGATGCCAGTGGACAGAAGAATATCACAATATGTCACCATGAGAGTTAGTCTCCATATTCTGGGTTGAGTAACGTACCTGCGATCAGAGCAGCATTGGATTTATCCAGCTGTTGTGTTAGCTCTGTCTGCATCTCCATCTAACAATTTAAAACAGACAGGTAGAGAAAACTAAATAAAATGGGGGATGGGGATGTTAACTTTAAAGACTGACAAATAGCCTGGAGTCAGTACTTTCTAACATACCTTGATAAAGTCACAAATCAAATTGTGTGTACCATATACATCAATACTGACCTGTATCATTCAAACATTTAATCAGTTGAAGATACATACAAGTGTCCTTCTTGACATCCAGTATTTCAGAAATCCGTCTTATATCATACATACACTGCAGCTCTTTTCAAGTTTTAAGATTAAGTTCCTTTTCAATTCACTTTTTTTCCTGATATTTGGTATAAGCAATTGAAACATCTGGAATATTTCTCCATTACAATGGTCTCTTGTTTCATTTTTCTTCTGAAAAATATCCAGAAATATTTCCTGTGACTTTTTCTCTTTTCTGCCAGGTGACCTACCTTTTCTTTTTCTAACCTCTCTATCTCCACTTTATTCTGGATGAGCAGTACTTTCTTGTCTTTCAGAAGTCTGTTGTTTCTCTAGGTGACCTACCTTTTCTTTCTGTAATCTCTCTATCTCTACTTTGTTCTGGATGAGTAGTACTTTCTTGTCTTTCAGAAGTCTGTTGTTTCTCTAGGTGACCTACCTTTTCTTTCTCTAATCTCTCTATCTCTACTTTGTTCTGGATGAGTAGTACTTTCTTGTCTTTGAGAAGTCTGTTGTTTCTCTCAGCTAAACTCTAACATGGTCAAAAAAATACAAAGCATACCATCATAAATTCAAAATCTACAGCTAATGTCATCAGTTTTCTTGAATCAAGAATTTTTAGATACCATGACTTTCCAGTGTTTTCAGGAAGCTTTATTGCAACAAAATAATTGCTCAATTAAGTACTGCAAACTGCAACTGGAATTCTTTGGAAATTTATTCAATCTACAACTGTATAATTTTGAAAATTAGAACTGACAATGTTACAGTCACTTAAATAGGTTTACTGATAGAAATTAAAAGAATCTTTACAAAATGATAAAACTTAATTACTCACTGCTAGCATTTCATTCCAGTAAGCCTCCTTGTTCTGTAAGTCTACACGATGCACATCAATCACCTGTTTAAACGTCTGCACCTTGTTAGAATACTGATCTCTCAGGGCAAAGACGAAGATGTTGAACTGGGACTGTAAACCATAGGAAAATATCAAGTTATTATTGAAGATAAACCACATAGTGTAATTCTTTATTTGTACAAGATGTGAGGGATGGTCCCTACTTCAGGTGTTGTTTCTCAGGTAAAGATCCGAGGTGTACAATTTGATGATCACTGCTTGGAATGGTGTTTCTCAGGATGCAGAAATCATAATTTGTCCTGTTCTGTTTTGGTTGGGTTAGCATGTTGATGGCCTCCTACATGTTGTTCAGTGAGATTAACCACCAACTCTTGGGGAGAAAAAAACCCAGCAAAACAAGGAAGCTCAACCTATCACCTTTACCAAAATTTATCAACCATTGAAAACGACATGTTCAGCACTACAACTTGAATATTTTATAACAGAATGGGAAGTAATCAATTACTATTGTGTGATATAAACAGATATATTTCAGTCCATGGGGTATACATATATATCAATGTTTAATATATAAAACAGCTACAATGTTGGTGTTAAGTGTATCGAGCTCAGATTTCCTTTTCTCAAATACTTCACAGGGTGATCCTGATTTGCTAGGAAACAAATTCTATCTCAATAAGGTCGGGCAAAAAACAGCTGTCACAAGCTTCTCAAGCATGGTCACATCATCAGAGGTAACATAACTATCTCACCATTTTATAACATCATCCATTTCAACACAGATTCCATTGGCCATTGATGATGGCCTGGTGTATATGGTTCATGCCAACAGTTTTCAACACCTTACAACTTTATTTATAAGTATGTGACACAAACATTCAAAGATTGGTCTGTCCAACCCCTGCAGGACTCCATAAGTCTATATCACATTGAAGTGATTATATGTAACATACAACAGGTTGAATATTTCTTACCTGTGTTTCATCCTCAATCTCCTTGTACTGTGTCTGTATGTCACCTACAATCCTGATGTGGTTGTGCTTCATGTTCTTTAGGTCATCAACAACCTTAGCTATACATCGCCTTGCATAGAGGTAAGGAATGTATGCATTCTGAGAGATTTCCTCATCCTTGCTTCCCAAGCTTGTCCTATCCAAACCTTTGTAAAAAGTTACAAATCATTTAATTATCACATTTTCTTAGTAATTAATCTCTTCTTAAATTTGACACAAAGGAATTCATTTTTATCATTATACTATTAAGTTTCTTAAATGAAAATCTGCCTCAACAGAGTAAAATTGTTACTTCTATCTACATGTATGTAACATATTTCAAATATGGGATATTTTCAGTTTCTTTGTAAATAGTAAATAGTTTCTGATTACAACAAATCTTTGATGTTTTCCTAATTTGATCCATGTATTCCTTCTGGATTTATCATATCAATTAAAGTTAAAATCTATGCATGCCAGTATACATGACTGATGATGAAATATAATGCAAATGTGTTACATGTTCAATATACTAGCTGATACACTTTGCTCTATAGACACTTCTAAGCTTACACAGTTCAACAGTAATTTCATTCTGGCTATCTTCAATGTAACTATGATGATTGTTTAGATGTAGAAATAAGAAATAACTATATTACAAGTATCAATTTTTAATTGTTTAAGAGACAATAGTTGTGTTTAAGAGATTTTACATAGGTCTTACACTACTGGATTTCAAAAATCTTTTTCGATGTTATAAGTAAACACCATTAAATGACAATATGTTTACATTATTATCTTATCACCAATACATGTAGTGTAAATAACAATAAGCTGACCTCGTAATCGACCTTTCCTGACATGTAATATGTAATACTGGACTAGACTGGTACATGTAATATGTAATACTGGACTAGAGTGGTACATGTAATATGTAATACTGGACTAGACTGGTACATGTAATATGTAATACTGGACTAGACTGGTACATGTAATATGTAACACTGGACTAGACTGGTACATGTAATATGTAACACTGGACTAGACTGGTACATGTAATATGTAATACTGGACTAGACTGGTACATGTAATATGTAATACTGGACTAGAGTGGTACATGTAATATGTAACACTGGACTAGACTGGTACATGTAATATGTAACACTGGACTAGACTGGTACATGTAATATGTAATATTGGACTAGACAGGTACATGTAATATGTAATACTGGACTAGACTGGTACATGTAATACTGGACTAGACTGGTACATGTAATATGTAATACTGGACTAGACTGGTACATGTAATATGTAATACTGGACTAGACTGGTACATGTAATATGTAATACTGGACTAGACTGGTACATGTAATATGTAATACTGGACTAGACTGGACTAGACATGGTAACATGTAACTGGTACATGTAATACTGGACTAGACTGGTACATGTAATATGTAATACTGGACTAGACTGGTACATGTAATATGTAATACTGGACTAGACTGGTACATGTAATATGTAACACTGGACTAGACTGGTACATGTAATATGTAATACTGGACTAGACTGGTACATGTAATATGTAATACTGGACTAGACTGGTACATGTAATATGTAATACTGGACTAGACTGGTACATGTAATACTGGACTAGACTGGTACATGTAATATGCAATACTGGACTAGACTTGTACATGTAATATGTAATACTGGACTCGGCTGGTACATGTAATATGTAATACTGGACTAGACTGGTACATGTAATATGTAACACTGGACTAGACTGGTACATGTAATATGTAACACTGGACTAGACTGGTACATGTAATATGTAACACTGGACTAGACTGGTACATGTAATATGTAACACTGGACTAGACTGGTACATGTAATATGTAACACTGGACTAGACTGGTACATGTAATATGTAATACTGGACTAGACTGGTACATGTAATATGTAACACTGGACTAGACTGGTACATGTAATATGTAACACTGGACTAGACTGGTACATGTAATATGTAACACTGGACTAGACTGGTACATGTAATATGTAATACTGGACTAGACTGGTACATGTAAAATGTAATACTGAACTGGAGTTGTACATACTGGGTATCAAGTTCCTAGAGCATGCATGGATGATGGAACACAATTTTGAAATTGAAATCCACAATGTTGTAGTACATTGCTACATATTTCAGTTGAGCTTTGTTATTGTCTTCTGTATGTATCATTTTATTTTCATTCTGGAAAGTGTCACAATTCTGTTTCTTTTATCATATGAGCATGCATATAAAATGATTTCTTATGGTAAGAACATGACATGCAATAAAAAGTGCACTTTCAAACTAAATAATCTTCAAAAATACCAAGTTACCATAACCTGTAAAACTGAATTTGTTTCAATACGAAGTGAGCTTTTAAAAGAAATTCACATCCATATCAAGTGAACTTGTGTACTTAATGAGATAAAATGTGGTTTGATTTAGCATTTAATACCATTGTCCTTTAAGCTTTCATATTATGGGAGCATGCATGTGGAGGTTCAATATAAGGCATTCATTACAATGTTGTGAGTCACGACACACTAGCTGTGTCTACAGACGAGCAGACTGAAACCGATACCTGGAGGCTTCATGGATTTATGTGCCCCGTTTATCCTCCCAGGGTCCTTAATACTAACTACACTGGTCGACTTGTCTCCAATTGTGAAAACTGATCAAAGCACAGAATGTCAGAAAAAATGCCACCAAGTATTAGTATGTAACAAGCAAGATTATAAAGCACACATTTGTCAAGTAAAAGAATAACATGTAACTTAAAGATGTCTCATTTGTCTTGCTTTGATTATGTCAGTATGGTCATTCTTAAGCAAAATTGCAAGATACTTTCTCTCTTTCTCCATCCAAAAATTCCCATTTAACTTCAATCAATTATAAGTAAATTCTATCGATAACTTTAGTTGCGTCATGTTTTAAATATTGATACATTTAATCAGATGAAATGAAAATTTTGTAAATTCTTCTAATTTTCAAAATTATGACATTTTCCCATCACTATTCCAAAGGAGGGATGAAAACTTGTCTGATAGATTACAGTACTTCTTTCATTATGACTATTAACTATATCTGAGTTTCAATATAATTCAACTTTATCTGATTGAAGTGAATCGTCCAAAAGAACCAAAACTGAAACAATCAAAAATGAAATAATCGAAACAAGCAAATAAGACGTTTTTGTCCCAAAAATACACAAAAAAAAAGAAATAAACTTATGTAAACTATTCTGTAGGTCAGATGTCCATGTTACAATGTAACTATATTCCAGGTTTGAATGAATACTACTTAATGAGAAACTGAACTAAATGCAACAAATTTCAAGTCCAGCTACTTAGCATCCCTGATTTTCTGAGTTGCCATACAATCAGAAAGATATTCAGTACATGATGGAAGTTTTGAGGTGTCTATTTTATGATCTAGCTATATACAAAGTTTTAACAAAGTTTTGAACAGCAGATCTAAACTCAGAACTTTCAAGAAAAACATGGATGTTGAGCGATTAAGATAACTTATACAGGAAATGATATTGTTCATGTCCTAAATGTACCAATGTAGATTTTAGCTTAAAATTCATTTTCTGTCTGATGGTTCAAATTTTTACCAAAATCAAACAGTGAAAATAAAGTAATATTAATTAACATAATTAAATGTACAATGGTTGTCTTTCGCATTTTTAAATCCAAGGTGTCTGACTTATGTGATATTATTCCATCCTTGAAAACATTGAAAAAAATAAAACCTGTCAAAAATAAAACATTTACAATTATCTGATACAGTTTACAGTCATCTGTAAATTTTTACTGTCATCTTGTAATGTTTACAGTCATTGGATAACATTGACAGTCATCTGATGATGTTAATAATGGTCTGGTGACATTTAAAGTTGTTTGGTAATGTTTCAAAATATCTGGTAACGTTTATAGTCATTTGATAAAGATTTCAGTTGTCTGGTAATGATAACAGTTGTCTGGTAATGATAACAGTTGTCTGGTAATGATAACAGTTGTCTGGTAATGATAACAGTTGTCTGGTAATGATAACAGTTGTCTGGTAATGATAACAGCTGTCTGGTAATGATAACAGTTGTCTGGTAATGACAACAGCTGTCTGGTAATGATAACAGTTGTCTGGTAATGATAACAGCTGTTTGGTAATGACAACAGTTGTCTGGTAATGATAATAGTTGTATGGTAATGATAACAGCTGTTTGGTAATGACAACAGTTGTCTGGTAATGATAATAGTTGTATGGTAATGATAACAGCTGTTTGGTAATGATAACAGTTGTCTGGTAATGACAACAGCTGTCTGGTAATGATAACAGTTGTCTGGTAATAACAGTTGTCTGGTAATGACAACAGTTGTCTGGTAATGATTACAGCTGTCTGGTAATGATAACAGTTGTCTGGTATGATAACAGTTGTCTGGTAATGATAACAGTTGTCTGGTAATGACAACAGCTGTCTGGTAATGATAACAGTTGTCTGGTAATAACAGTTGTCTGGTAATGACAACAGCTGTATGGTAATGATAACAGCTGTTTGGTAATGATAACAGTTGTCTGGTAATGACAACAGCTGTCTGGTAATGATAACAGTTGTCTGGTAATGATAACAGCTGTCTGGTAATGATTACAGCTGTCTGGTAATGATAACAGTTGTCTGGTAATGACAACAGTTGTCTGGTAATGATTACAGTTGTCTGGTAATGATAACAGTTGTCTGGTAATGATAACAGTTGTCTGGTAATAACAGTTGTCTGGTAATGATTACAGTTGTCTGGTAATGATAACAGTTGTCTGGTAATGATAACAGTTGTCTGGTAATGATAACAGCTGTCTGGTAATGATAACAGCTGTCTGGTAATGATTACAGTTGTCTGGTAATGATAACAGTTGTCTGGTAATGATAACAGTTGTCTGGTAATGACAACAGCTGTCTGGTAATGATTACAGTTGTCTGGTAATGACAACAGCTGTCTGGTAATGACAACAGCTGTCTGGTAATGACAACAGCTGTCTGGTAATGACAACAACTGTCTGGTAATGACAACAGTTGTCTGGTAATGATAACAGTTGTCTGGTAATGATAACAGTTGTCTGGTAATGACAACAGTTGTCTGGTAATGACAACAGTTGTCTGGTAATGACTACAGCTGTCTGGTAATGACTAAAGCTGTCTGGTAATGACAACAGCTGTCTGGTAATGATAACAGTTGTCTGGTATGATAACAGTTGTCTGGTAATGACAACAGTTGTCTGGTAATGACAACAGCTGTCTGGTAATGATAACAGTTGTCTGGTAATGACAACAGCTGTCTGGTAATGACAACAGCTGTCTGGTAATGACAACAGTTGTCTGGTAATGATAACAGTTGTCTGGTAATGACAACAGCTGTCTGGGAATGACTACAGCTGTCTGGGAATGACAACAGCTGTCTGGTAATGATAACAGCTGTCTGGGAATGACTACAGCTGTCTGGTAATGACAACAGCTGGCTTAATGATAACAGTTGTCTGGTAATGATAACAGTTGTCTGGTAATGATTACAGTTGTCTGGTAATGACTACAGTTGTCTGGTAATGACAACAGCTGTCTGGTCTGGTAATGATAACAGTTGTCTGGTAATGATAACAGCTGTCTGGTAATGATAACAGTTGTCTGGTAATGACAACAGTTGTCTGGTGATATGTATCCAATTGAAGCATAAACAGCAGAGAAATGACAGCAGATATTAGCAACAGTGAATGAAGTATTACTGGAGTAAAATATATTTAACAAACTTAAGCAAACAAATTGAAAAAGGCATAATTTGGGTTCCCTTAATGGTATGATGACTTTACATATTAAGAGTTACTATACTGGAAAATAATTAAATAAAAGATAGATAAGCTAACAATGCTAAATGCACAGTCGAGAATTTTGATCGGGTATGATACCTTGGTAAAAAGATTATGATCAATGGATAGAATAACAAAATCACCATAAATAATCTTAACCCGTTCTTATGACGTCACAGTTATGTCTCTTAGCAAGAAAGTCAGTTTTGTTAGACATCAAAGTCTATGACGAAATAAATTCATAACTAACAAAATCTATTTATTATGATTAAATGGTTAATAATGAATTATTATAGTTAGTATGATTAAGCACACAATCAGTCATGGTGAGTATTCTATAATGTCTATATAAGTCTATACATAAACAAAGGCAGCACTTGGTCACAACAGATAATGCCACAATGCAGCTGTAAACAGGAAACACTGTTAAGATAATAGACTCTAATTAAATTCATGGGAAAGTCAGATTCAGTATTCACAATCAGAAGTTAAAAAATTAACTCAAATTATATTTGCTTAACACAAAAAAAAAATAAAATGATTGCCTGACTTGAATGTTCAGTTGATTTACCAAAGAAATCCCAGATCTGAATTAAAATATTTCTTCCCTCTTTATATGAAAGGAACATGCACAGAAAAAGCCTGAAATTCCTCCTTCAATCTATTGAGACCTGAAATTTGATAAGTGCAACTTTCTATTCAACTACACATTCAGATAAATATCCAGTTGAAATATGGACAGATTTACAATCACATCATAAAATACTCATTTGTCCATAGTTTGTAAAGCAGTGTGTCCAGAAATATTGTTGCACACATACATACCATCCAAAGATGTTGTTTCACTTCTGTCAGTCCAGGCCTCTGAAATAGAAATATTTGGTTTTCAGATATGGAATCCAATTTGTAATCAGAATTTTTTTACTATTTCTTTCATGAAGCTATATCAAAAATCATCTTTTTTGTGTAACCGTGTACTTTAAGCTATTTACCTTTGACAGTTGATGTAGTTTTGATAGATACAGCACTCCCCATTTCTATAGCTCTGGTTCTTGGATCTACTTTATTTTTGCGGTATGGTGATGGAGATCTTCTTGTATCTTCTGAAGGCACCAGCGAGAGAGCAGGGCTTGGTGATCTTTCTGGTACACCTGGGCTCTTTTTCCCACCTTTCTTCGGAGTTCCCTCAACTTTGTTCTTTTTACTTGGGGTACTATCACGATTCTTGCTTTTCTGTGGAGTACCCATAGGGCTAGCTTTTTGTTTTTGTGGTGTACCAGAAGGACTTGGCTTATTTTTATCTCTCTGTTTTGTTGTCTCATCTTTCTCCTGCTTGTTCTCATCTTCAATAAACTGGTTTAAAAGATAATCACAATCACTTATCATTTAGACATCCATATCTTATCATAGTTTTGTATTGACAATGTACGTAATGCATTGAATTTATTATGAACTCATCTCAACAAAGTAACGTTTATGTGTTTTAATTTCTAGGATTACAGCTCTTCCTATGAGACATCCACAGTATTGCCAAACTCTCAATGTGAAATATCAGATTATGACTGGCTAAAACAAGGGTGAAAGGGTCAAAATAAGGGTTGTGTTCATAACAATCTCTTTCACATCAATTTCCAGATTTTTTTTCTCACTAAAACATGGAGTATAAAACATGTACACAATTAATAAACTACTTTATATCGCTAATTTTATATACAGTACTTCATTCCTTACATCAATATTATACTTCATCTTCTTAATTGTTGAAGCTGTAACTGACAGCATTGGCTGGTAGTAACACTGAGGTTTATCATCCCAGGAAGGACAAACACAGACACCTCATAGCATATCTTACTAAATTTTTTTTTATATGTATCATTCTCTTATTGTAACAAATAGCAGTGTTGTGCATCTTTCTTTTTCTTAAGAAGAAAAACAAATCTGAGACAGTTACAGCATGTAAGAAACTTATCGAAATAGTACTTTGTCACCTGATTTTAATCACATTTGTAAAAAAAAATCTTTGGAGGTCTTGTCAAAAAGCTATGAAACTTCTTGTAGGAAATGTTTAAATTATGTTTTGTGAAAATTGTTCCCATTAGGTGATGACCTGCTAATGTTACATGGACTGTCGTTTTCTCACAAGAACATGGGGAGCAAAAAAAATTCATAAACTTTCCTGCAGTGACCCACAGTGTGATATACATATACCTTAGCCTAGTATAACAAAGACTCCTACACTTTAGACTAAATCCAGAAATATATTTACACAAAAAGTTTAAATCTTCATAACAATATATAATATCCTTGTCTCACCCAATCAGACACTTGATCACTACATGTGTTGGTGTACAGACCACAAAAGTTTGGTTTGAGCAAGACTACTGACATCTGAGCAAATAGAATTTAACAGTGGTAAATCTTGAAATGTTCCAAAGCAAGTTGTTTTGAAGCACAAATGCAGGCTATATTATAACCCAATGGGTCAAATGAATGCATTACTTATGGCAGTCTAAGTATCAAGCTGACAAGGGGAAAATATCAGACTGACCAGCTGGGGAAAAATAGGTGACATGGCAATACTGTATCCAGAGCATGAAAACCTACCTTCTCTTGTGCACCACTGTCCCCAGTGTTGTCTTTTGTTGTTTCTGCTTCCTTCACACTGATCTGACTATGGGCACTACCTGGCCTTTCATCTGGAAATAAACCAATCAAGTGAACTGAAATTCCAGTGAAATTCTGATTTTTCATATCTGTGATTCTTTGCTTCTTCATAACTTATCAAATTTACTTATGACTGTAGATTAGTAGTTTTACATTAGATACATATATAGAGGATTTATTAAAAAAATTAATTGACATACCATCCTTTTGTTCTCCAAAATGCTTTGCCTTCTTCTTTACTTTTTCTTTCGTAGCCATGTTGATTGCAAAACTAAGTTCCCGACCAGCAGGACTTAGATCTAGAAAAACAAGTATTTTTAATATTCAAAATATGTTAAGGCAGATGAATTTTCTCAACTTGGAGGTTGAGAAATTTAATAAGCTTAAGTAGACATATAATTAGTCTGCTAAACCAATGTACCATAATCAAAAACTAAAAGATTTTGGTCAGTTGTCTACTTACAAAAATGGTCAGTGCTCGCTTATTCTTTGAAATTTCAGTATTTTTCTCACTCAAAGACACCTAACTCCTACATCTTTTACGCATATTTTACGTCACATTTTGTTCTGAAAATACAATGACACTGAAAGTTGTTTTCCAATTAAAACACGGGCTACCCACGCCTATTGTGTACACAGTAAAATGACCCTATCTGATACCAAATTTTTTCGTCTATAACCGGAAATCAGCTCGCACTGCTGCTATATTTCACTATGACATCTTTTACGTATAGGAGTAATATCGCCCCAAGTAGGAATCGACGCCCTTACTAAAACAAGGTGTCTTCAGATTACGATTATTAACTGCATTAAGCTCTTCTTGCTAACGCGTGAGAGATCACATCTACCGAGGCACCCAATTGCCTTTCTGTTTAGTGTTTACATTCGTTACCGCCATGTCAGCACCATTTTTTTTCGCAAGTTCGAGTAAGACAGACATCTTTCAACCATGTCAAAACGCTAATTAAGTTGTCGGCTAAATAATTATATTAATACTGTGTATTTTGGTTATTTTTTCTACGGGCGTTTACCTGAACTTTTTAAAATCCGACAGTGCAGCAGGTGCCCCTATTAATCCGCCATCTTGAAAGTTTTTATTGACAACCGACGGAGATGTGACGTCATCACTTTCAGTGCTGTCAACTTTTGTTCGGAAGTACTCTGGATTTATTCTTACCTTATATGAAAGCAGAAGAAATAATGTCTTCTAGCAGACGATTAGAAAATAAATACATACACGCAAAAAAGACATGAGCTTATGTGATCTAACTCACGAAGATGAGAACGATGATGGATATTTACTTCCTTTTGGCAAGTAAGAATTAAATTGTCATGACATATAAAGAGAAAAACTCACATGCTGCCATTGCATACAAAAAGAGAAATACACCATATATGCGATCGGGCAGGGACGTTTGTCATATACGTCCCAGGATCGGGGAACAAGGATGAAAGAGTGACAAAACCACCTTTTTTCTTTCCACCAGATTATTCATATGTATCTATATTTATGCGTCATAGATTCGCAGCTTGGCTATAACATGTCAGAAGGAAATTCACACTTCAATATCTCCAAGAAAGAATCTCAATATCTATATCTTCTACCCTTGGAATGGTAAAAACAGTACCAAATTTGTAACAGGAGGGAGTTAATGAAAAAAAACCACCCTGCCACTGCAAGGATTCGAACTAGAGACCATTAGGTATCTAGCCCCAAACTCTACTACTCAACTAAATGGAAGCTCCAACTAACCAAGGCTAGGAAGGTGACCTGTACTCTAATTCTTTATAATGAATATAAACCCCTACAAAATTGAACATTTAACAGCAGTTTCAACTTTCACAGGGAATGATATGTTCCTTTCAGGTCTATTTTTATAAATCAGTATGCTGACTACATTGTTCTTTCCATTGCTTTTTGGGGCCCACCCATATACATCTAATTTGAGTTATTTAGTAAATGTTTTGGGAGAACCCATACAATTTTAGAATCACATCTGTTTCACACAGGATATCCAAAAGAGCTAGAAGATTTGATGAACTTGAATCTCAGAAATGCAGCCAAATCTGTGAAGATGATGAAAACTACTTTTCACAGGATCTGTTTCACTCTCAGACTGATGACTCATATTCAATGGTGCCAGATACAATGGAAAGGTAGTATAATATCTATAGTTTAACAGATAGCTTTAGAGCATCAAATTATGAATGCAAATGATGTATTTGAAAATGCAATGTACTGTTCAACCACATAGACTTTATTTAAAGAGGATAATACATGTTTAGCTGTACTTATTTCAGGAATGTACAATATATACGCCCATCCCAGCTCATTGGTAGCATTTATATTAAGCTGTCTTTGAAAATGTATATGTATAACAAGTATGCTATTTTTTCTGTTAATACCAGTGATATGACACTGGCAGTTTTCTGATGAAGGGTAGGTGTGTACTAGGTAGCCAGGGCATTTAGGACTTAACGCAGATGACTAAATATGTCATTAATATTGTATTGAACAGATACTGTATATTTAGAATAAAACAATTTTTAATTTTAAAGCAAAATCTGAAAAAAGTGACATGACATTTACCTTCACTGAAGTGAAACACTCAATTTTATCTGCTTTATACCTGTATTCCAATTTTCAGATTTTGCAGATACTCACCATCAACAATTCTTGACATTAAGACCAAGAAAGATGCTACAGCACATATTGTAGAGTTGGCAAGTAGTATTTTAAAATCCATATTGTAAATTTTGCATTCTAAGTATGTATTTTGAGGGAGCACATTTGGTCATGGCATATTGTATAACAGGTTTGATTGCCATTGTAAATGTCAGTGCTAGTGAATTTTAGTTGAAAAAGAGGCACATCATAAGTTTTTGTTTCCTGCTCTGAAGCCCAAATATGGCATGTACAAATGAGATATTCTAGATTGAATACTTGAAGGCGAAATTTATTTGAAGTGAAACAAACTCTTTACACGATATATATTACTTTAGTTGACATTGAATCTAAAATTGTGATTTGAATGTTGTCAAACTCCATCATAATTCTTTACTGAAAATTACAATTTAATTGCTGATATTATAGCACTTGATTACAGCCCCGGGGTACTTTCGACCAACAGACACTGATATCAGGTTATCAGGGAGTGAAGGTGTGCAGAGGACAGTCAGACATCTCTTCAGTAATCCAGAGTAATGCTTTTGAGGCACTACCACATCCAGCAAAACTATTCAGAAGGTAAACATTGAATGCTCTGACACACTTATTTGAATAACCAAACTTGATAAGAACTATTTAATTTTCAGCTCCCGGGCCATGTAAGCTTATGCCATGGTGTGTCGCCTGTCTGGTGTCATCTTTCCACTTCAAATAAATTCTTCTCAACATTTGAAAACTCCAGGTTACTGATATTGGGCTTGTGTCATGTTAGGTCTTGCTACCTCAAGTTCAGGAAAATAGAATGCCGCCTGTCTTTCTCACTTGCCATTTTGCCAAGTGTCTTGTCCTTTGAATTTGATTAACAGCACAATAATACATTGTACTTTCAACTAACTCTTCACTTTGTTTTTTTTTTTATTTCCTTTAATTAGACAAAAGAAGATATATGGTCATCAAATGACAAATAAATCAAAACGAAGTCTCCGAGTCCAGCAACACGACAAGGACAACCAAAGTGTTGCTATTCATCTAAAACAGCTTCGACTAAAACAGTCAAGAATTGATGCTAACAAGTAAGATGGCCACTAGATTACGATACATGAATAAGAATGTGATTTGGAAAGAAATATTTGATTGTAGAAATTCAAAGCTTGGACTTCACAAATTTGTTGATCACTGAAATATACATACATTTTGTATTATAAAATTAAAAACTATATTACAGTAGGTGTATGGTCCATAATTGTTTATCATAAAATAAGCTTCACATTCACTTGTCTGATGTAAGTAACAGTGTAGTCATCATAAATTATGCATGAAAAATCAATTCAGTATATATTTACAAACTAAAGAAATTGTTTTGAGATACAACAAGGCTGATCAAACTCAATCAAGAAAAGCAAGCCACTAAAGTGCTGTAAAGGATTTTCTAAAAATGATAATAGTGACCTTGAACCTATAACCCAGCATCTTAAACTTGCTGCAGACATTATGTAAATATGAAGTTTGATCAAAATCACTCCTGTAATGAAACCACCAGAATGCTTACAAAGATTCTCTAAAAATAGTGGTGTGACCTCAACTTTAACCTTATGGCCTTGAAACTAAACTCGTCCTAGACATTACAGTTCTGTATCAGAAAGTCTCAAGGACTGAAAGAGCTAGCATTCTAAACTTCAAAGGCCTAAACTCATGAAATATGGCTAAAAGGTGAAGGAGAAATCTTTTTATGGTTTTTCGATTGAAAAACAGTGGTGTGAAATGCTGGTATATTTGAGATGTGCATTGTATACCACAAGAGCAATGCAGGCCCGTTCCTATCTTCTGTGTAGGTACAACATGTACATTTGATACATTTCACTTACCATAGATGTGTGAGCAATAACTTTGCTTTGTGAAGAAATTCTGCAAACTACTGTGAAATCATTTATTTTCGTGGAGTTCAAATTTTGTGGTTACCCAAAAATATGTTTTTTGTTGGCAACTGATTTTATGGATAAATCTTGATTTGCAATATTCACTAGTACTATAATCCATGTCAACTTGTATCTATTGATCATTTTGAGGACATGTGAATTTAGAATACCATTAAAATAAATGAACATCCCACCCCAACCCAAAAAAAAAGTTAACTATTTGACAGTAGTTTATGCTCAACCAATAATTCTTTGACTAACAAAGATGGCTGGATCACATTTTTTCATATTACTTATTCATATTACAGAACTTAATTACCCTGAACTTTTGTCTTTCAGAGAATCTGAGCAAACTAATTTAACTGATCAAACTTATCCATCTCAGAGTACAAGCAAAGCCAGTACATCAGCTATGGTATGTATCAGTTAAAAACAACCCAAAATCATACACTGTCGAAATCATCAAATTAATCTATATTTCCCTGCATGTGTACTGAATGTAAGCAGACTTCCTGTAATTATTGTAAGCAGATCTATGGCTACCTGTTATTAATGTAAGTACATCTATGGCTACCTGTAATTAATGTTAGCTTACCTATGACTACCTGTAATTAACATGCAGATCTATTAATTACTGTGTTCCGGTGGTGCACTGGTAACTCACGCTCCTTTCACCATGTCACCCAGGGTTTGATTCCTGGAACGGATGTGATAAGGTATGGTGTCACTTGCTCAATCACTTTGATTTTCCCTGGGGACTCCGGTTTCCTCCTACAGTAAGCCACCACCCCCCTCCCACCACTCAACCCCCCCCCCCCCCCCCAACCTCTATCATTTGCTTCCATCTGGGCCAACAGGAGTGATTAATATAAGCTAATAGCTTGTTTTGCAATTGCTGTAAAATAAATAAAGTCTATATTTTTATACATTAAATTTCAGTAAAAATAATTTCAAGGTAAGTAGATTTATGACTGCCTATATTAAACCTTTGTAGACATCTCACACAATGAAGCAGAAGTCTAGCATTACTGCCAGCATATCAGACTGGGAGACCATCGAGTCCTGGATCCATGGGCGATGGAAATCACACTCAGGCCAACCTTTAAACCAGCATGTTCAAGAAGAATGAGGACATCTTGTACTGATTGTGGCCTTATAATATCCTATAGCCTACAAAACACAGTGTTAATACAGGATACCGTCGAGTCCTGGATCCTTGTATGATGGGAATCACTCTCAGGCCATTATTTAAACTGGCATGTTGAAGAAGAATGAGAACCTCTTGTACTGTTTTTATCATAGCCTTTTAATACAGGAGTATCTTGAGAGAACTTATCTATTTTTAGAAATGAAGTTCCATTACACTATATATTGTATATGGCCAAACTTCCATCCATATTTCATTTCTCAAAGTGACCTTCTATTAATACTCTTACTTCGTATTTACATTTCTGTAAGTGTTCATAAATAAATGTGGAAAATTTTGAATTTGCAAATAAATAGTAAACATAAGCTTTACCTGAATGTCTTTCCTTAAATGTCTTTCTTTAAATTGCTATGATCCAATTTATTGACATATACTGTGTTATTTCAACATCTCTTCAGAGTATTTAATGGCTGAAGGTGTGCAAATAGTTTCTGAAATTGACAAGGTTGACTATTGAAATAGGTAATACAACTTTTGTAAAAATTACCATCGTAATTAATAACAATGACGTCAAAAGATGTTCTTATGTCTGGTTTATTACTTTTTCCTCAAAATTAAAAACACATATAAAATAAATTCAAACAATATTGTTTCATCCATCATGATTCCTCTTTCTCCATATATGAACACACAATATACCATTCAGCACTAACAGTTTATCTATCAATTCTTTATTCAAAGTTCCATACATCAATTTGCTCCACATATTCTGGAAATAGCAAATGGGTTGTTGTTGGTCAGGAATTTGATCTGTTGGTGCCCTAAATCTGTTTTTGCTACAAAGACAAATGCATATCATTATTGGGGTAATCAACACGAAGTATATACTGTATTAGAACAGGAAGTGTATACTGTATTAGCTAAAGCCTATCTTTGCAATATTACATGGAAAAATTATCAATGAAGTTTCTCAGTACTTTTTCACAATCCTTTCCATCATATGTACATGAAAAAAAATTACATTCCTTAAACCTTTGACTTCTAAAAGGGTACATTAATATTCCCCATCAAATCAAGATACATTCATTGATTCATATCCAATAGTTCATTACTGATGACAGGGTTCTTTTACCTATTGGATCAGTGGTAAACAAACCATATTATAAAACATGTACCTGCCGGGTTCTGATATTCGTTATTGGTTTAGAATATGATAAGAAACGATTAAACATGTACCTGCCGGGTTCTGATATTCGTTATTGGTTTAGAATATGATAATAAACAATTAAACATGTACCTGCCGGGTTCTGATATTCGTTATTGGTTTAGAATATGATAAGAAACGATTAAACATGTAAATTCGTTATTGGTTTAGAATATGATAATACCTGCTGGGTTCTGATAATAAACAATTAAACATGTAAACGTTATTGGTTTAGAATATGATTAAACATTAAACATGTACTGATATTCTGATTAAACATGTACCTGCCGGGTTCTGATATTCGTTATTGGTTTAGAATATGATAAGAAACGATTAAACATTTACCTTTTTTTCGTTATTGGTTTAGAATATGATAAGAAACGATTAAACATGTAATGATCTAGACGTTAGTTATTTACTTCTTTCTCTGTGTAATTCCCAACATGAATTGGGATGATGATAAGAAACGATTAAACATTTACCTGCTGGGTTCTGAAGCCACTTTTTTTCCTCGTAATGATCTAGACAGTTATTTACTTCTTTCTCTGTGTAATTCCCAACATGAATTGGGATGATGGGTTCCAGTTCTTGAAAAGCCTGAAAAATGTGAAAATTGTAACACAACAGTTTGTGCTTTAATATCATACACATCTATTTTAATCCATTTCAGATTATTTCATATCCCAGTAACTGCTATATGTTATTCCAACATCTGTTCGTAAATACTGTATTTGTCCTAATAGAGTCCAAAGGATCTAACACGTAAAACAATGACTAACTGGTGGTAACTCTACTGTATTTTTCCACAAATAAGCCCCTTCTTCATTTTTGCAAAAATAATCAATTTCAAAAAAGTAAGCTAAGAGGTGTTTTACAAATGAGCCCTCCCTCAACTTTAATACTATACTTTTACACTAGGGATGGCAGCTTATTTGAGAATAAATATGTTACCTTTTTAGCAACAATTTTCGTGGGTAGGTTAATAAAATACCAGACATCGCCCTTTTGCCAAATGTTTTATACAGCAACTCAACAGAGAGTTCTATGTTTGATTTACCTTGACTTTCAGTATTATATGCATCAGTAGTAATTTTTTTATAATCTCTCATTGCTACATGTACATATGATTTGTCAACTTTGTTCACTTACTTCTTTTCCAAGTAAATAAAGTGGTGTAAACTTTTCTCTCTCATTCTGTTGGTTGATCTCTTCTGATACAGTACAAACAGCCACAATGTTTTTCTGAAATCATATAATATACATAATAAAGACAGAGACAGATAATTACATCAAAGTAACTACAACACCACCATTCTTTGCAGGAATCACAAACGTTAGCATAACAGTACTTAGATACAATGTGTATCACAAGTAATTATTGTTTTTGGTAATTATATACTACCCTCTTAATAGTGAGTTGTGTGGACAGGCTAATGTCTACGCAACATAATCAATATGCGTTTAAGAATTAAGAATTTGTTATCTCATAACCAATCAGCTTAAATCTGCTGTTGATGTTCAGGCATTTTTTTAATTTTTTTTTTTGGGTGGGTGGGGGTTAAAAGGTTACTTCCATGTTACAATTGTGATAGTTTTCAAAGTTCAAAACCTTTATACTAGTGTCTGTTGTAATAGTTTTGAATTTTTAAACTTATTGTTACATGACCCTCTGGATACATGTATTTAGTAAATAAATACGTATATCCATACACACACATGTATATATATTTGGACATTTGTTTTTACCTGGTCTTGTGATAACAACACACAAATAGAAATAGTCAGGCAGTCTGGGACATATATTTTCTTAACAAAAATTTATTTAACCACAAATATCATAATAAAATTTGTTTTATCTTAATGACCATCTGATGCACACTTAATATAAAAAAATGAACCAGTCCTAGACATTTAATTAGGGCATATCATCAGAGTTAACTAATTTTTTCTCTTCTTCCGAAACAACCATTTATTTTCCTAATGTCTCACTTGACAATGCCTCATTTTGGATTATGTCCTCTGGCCAAAATATACAAGTCATTAAATTGGTAGTTACTACTCCCTACTTAATGCTTAACTTTGACAGTATACTTCAGTGTAGTAGCACTATAAAGTTGGCATCAGTTTCACATTATCACAAGAAGGCTTACACAAACATATTGCAGCCTTTAACAAGCACATGCTCTTAACAGCTGTTGATAGGATGTTATGCAATATAATCTAAACCATTTAGACATTAAAACAATTTCAAGAAACAAAGATGTACTTGCCAGAACATAAAACAAGGCTGAGTTTATCATTACAAGAATACGAGGGAGTTTCTATGTGATAGCTGCACAATATTCTCAAAGATACAAACACAACAGCACCGGACAATAAACATCAAGAAAATGGCAAAAGAAAGATTTACACTGATACTCCTGAAAAAATACAAGGTGATTAAGACCAGGTGTTCTGGAAGAAAAAGCCTCATCTGCTTCATCGACGATACCCGCCATGTAAACCTTGCTCAATCCAAGTAAGTAATGTCATGTTCTCAAATGAGAACAAGGTATACAACAACTGAACCAACAGGCAAACTTATGAGCATCTAACACGCCTAGCTTCATGTCACACAAAGAAATAGAATATTTCTCCATGAGATCACCATAAAACTTCCCCATCATTTTCATCGACCTGCATCTTTTGAACCCTTGTGTTACGAGTTTGTCTGTCAGTTGACGACTTCTTGCAAAAAAATCATGATAATAGGAACAGGCCCTTGATTATCAAAATCAACTGTGACATGTAAATATCATAGGTTGGAAATGCAGGGATATTGCTATCCAGGAAAGGAAAATTCACAATAGGGAACTTGAAATCATCATGTTTATCATACAGCTTGATGGAAAGCTGTCTATGTTGGTTTCCTCTTAAGAAAAGATCAAGATATGTAGCTGATGTAGAAGGGTCTGTCATATCTTTGATTTCCAATTTTAGTGGATATATATGATGGACTTAGTCAATAAATTTCTTGTTATTTAAAGACAAGATGTCATCATTATATCTGAAGGTGAAATTAAATGACATGGCAAGGTCTTTGTGACCTGTTTTCATAAACTCTTCAATGGATTCAGCCTTGTATGAAAGCAAAAACAAGTCAGCCTGTGATCTTTGCCTCCTAAGAAACACAGACCAGATTTATTGAACCCTAAACCTCAGACCTTCACCTGCAGTTGTAATGTCAAAACTGCACTAACTAACCTGCAGTGGCCCAATCAAGTAATTAAATTAAAGGACAATGTTAGAAGTTAATGTTCAAGTAAAATGTAATGCAAGATCTTACATTGCCAGAATTAAGGAGACGTTTGAAACTGTCCACCAGGCGTAATTTTTCAGCATGGATCTGGTAGGGAAAAAAAATTGATAAAATATGTGTCAAAGTACAAGTTATATGGCATATATGCAACCGTGTTTGTAATAGTAAACAATGATAATGTCTGTGATGGATAGTCAAAGCAAGATATATGACCATAAGAAATCAAAGAAAAAGCTCTGAATTAAAGAATGACCATTTGACTATTTCTTTATAACTGATTCAAGGATTATCGATCCGTGATAACTGAAATTACACTTAACCAATAATATGCAGAATGAAAGACTTAAAATTTGCATTTAATATCAATAGATTCTGTGTCAGATCAAGTGTAATTGCTCACAAATATATGCTTTTCTAATGGCTCTCTGACTGTACTAGGTTTGTAGAATCCATTTAAGCCATCAATAGCAACAAGAACTTTGAATCTGAAACAAAAAACCATTACAATAGTACATAAATGCTCTTCAGAAAGCTAGAATTTGAAAATAAAAAAGAAACAAAGTTAAGGATCTTATACACTGTACTTCTCCTGATCAAGATCTATCTACTTATTAAGTTTCATGTTCATACCTCCTTTAGTGTTTTGGTATGCCTTGAATAAAATTATGATGGACAGATAAACAGGGGTACGGACAGACATAGCAGGGACTATATGCTCTCCCTTTGGGAAGCATGATAAATACTGTATCTGTGCTTTTTTCCCACTGTAATACCTCTTGTTTCTTGTTTCAGTAATTCTGAATACCTATATTATACAACAAGTCAGCAAATGCCTGCTATTTCTGCCATATCACTGATAAGCCAATATTGAACTGGCCAATATTAGTTCAGGAAAGAGTTGCATTAGATATTCTTATTATCTGCCCTTCAATGGCAAAAATATAACCTGGCTCACATTTCAGTTTTTACAACAAAAGGCATTATTTGTGAATAGTGAAATAAAACCATAATATTTGTCATATCATGGACCATAGATTCCAATGGTCTTCATTGTCAAATATTACCCCTGCAGGGATAAATGTTTGTACCATTTTAAATATTCTTATATCTATGTATTCATGTTAATATAATTGTACTTCAAAAGAAACGCTATCAGACATACCAAAATGACAAAGAAAGGAATATTAATCTTATATTGAGTTTAAGCAATTATTCACTTCTTTGATAAATAACTCACTTGTTGTTTGAAGCATGAATCATCACTTCATCAAGTAACACATCCACCACATCATCAGAGTATTTCTGTCGCAACACACCCTGTAATAGGCAAATTATAATTAAGTAACTGTGCTATTGAGTAGTCCAGTGGGTTTGATTATATAATTGCAATTTCATTTTTGTCTTGGTCAATATCCGCTGTGGCCAAGACAAAAATAAAATCACAGATAGATAATTGGAACCCTTCAGACTAGCTTTTCATGAAAGCACAAGAGATTGTTTTCAAGAGGTAAACCGAACAACAGGCTCCCAAGGCACCTGGAAAGCATTTAAAATGTATGTATACTTATTTTTCTTCAACATGTTCATAGACCTTTTAACTTATTGTCCAGTACATTATATGACCAGTAGAACTTAATAGTGACATCAAAGTGATTTTTCCATTCTTCGTCGCTCTGAGCATAGTTAAAATACTTACAAATTCTAAAGTTTAAACACTTACAAAGTCTAACAAAGATTTGAGAGGACTTCCTTCTTCTGTAACTTCTTTTTTTGTCCATTCAATATTCTTTGTTACCTAAAAAATGACATTTGATTCTGTTTAAGTCTGGAGAGGCTTACTGCAGCATAAAATATTTCTTGGTAATAGTTGCCATATCTGGAGCAGGTTTCATGGTTAATTTTTACCTCCAAGAATTTTGTTAGTCCCAGTTACTTACACTCTTCAATAAAACTTCACTTGTGTAAATTAATAAAACTTAATTACTTCTTAAGAAATAATTCTTCATTTGTTATTTATTGATATATACTTGAAATGATCCACATTATGTTGAAACAGCTGTAAACAAGTAAACACCAGTAAGCAAAGGAAAATTATTTATAATACATTATGACATTTATTTTGTTTTATTTGCTCCTCTTTAGAAAATAAACAGCATCAATATAACTGATGAATGCTTCCTTAAAACAGGGGCAATACCTCTGTAATGTAGGGTTTTAGGCCCTGAATTTGGTACATTGAACATGGTCTTAGTATGACCAATATATACACCAAGTCTCATTATCCTAGTTTCAATGCAAGCAAAGTTATGCTACGTACACTAAAATTTTAACAATGGGCAATAACTCTGTAATTGAGGGGTTGAGAGCACTGAATTTGGTGCACTGCACATTGCCTTAGTATGATCAATGTATACAAGCAATCCAAGCAATCTAAAGTTTTGCTCGCCTTAGTATGATCTATGTATACAGCAAGTTTCAAGATCCTTGCTTCATTGTGGGGAAAATTATGATCTAGACACGAAGGGATTAAGAAAAAGATGAGCGGATGCTGGACAAAGCAGCAACTATATTGCCAAAACAATTTATGGGAGCATATTAATGATTGTCATTCATTGTTATCCACACTGCAGGGAAAGCCTGACAACTGATAGAACAGCAGTTGATTCTATTTTGGCAAGAAAGCTTGCGAGACCTATCAACCTTTACCGAAGTGTAAACATCAATTTTATTGATGAGGTCACATTAAGAATGCACACCAGAAATGTAAATATTTATGATTATAGTTGTAACATGACACCAGGAAAATTGTTTTAGTTTATTCTATATTGCAGTAATGACTGGTATAAACTGAATGCATGCCACAGAGTTTTAAACCAAATCATTGTTACAGCATTAATGTACAGTAGAATAATTCATCAACACTTTAAATTCCATCACTTCATACTATTTATTCCACAGACCAGAAATGCCTAGGGCTAACAATTTTTTTTTAAATTCATGTGACTGGGGTGACCAATTTTGGTTTGGGATCTAACTCGAAAGGCAGCTTTTCTGCAGAAAAGCAATCAATATGGATTGGTTTATTACCAAAGTGTTTATTCCAGTATGAATACACCAAGCTGTACCTTCAACTCCTTTATCAGTGGAGCATTCATGGCCGCAAAATAGGAGATCCAGCTATTAGCTTGTTCAGGCAGATTGGTGAAGCCGGGTTTAGTCAGTGATGGAGTGGATGATGTGTGAAACTTTGTCCAATCTTTCACTGCAGAGACCAATGTTATTTTTAGTACACCAATAAACATAAAGTTACCTTACTTTCATAAAACACCTTTGTATAAATCTTTAAAAGACAATCAATGCAAGTTTTAAATAATGAAATTTCAATAACATTTAAATATGAAGCCATTGATAAGCCATAGATAAGTCCTTTTATTTCTTAAACACAAATCATGTATTACTACCGATGAAGGGAAGGTGTGAACGACACACTTACTATAGTATTGAACAAAGTAGTGATACTATTGTATTGAAGTATTCAAATAATCGAGTCAAGTATACAACGACCTCTGTGATTGGTCGGGGGCGGAGTTTAGACAACCTGAATAGTTGATCTGACACCCAATTTGTTCCGGTAGGCGGAGTTAATGTACACTATCAGTTACATAACAATTACTAAGTAATCGCTGGAAAAATGTCCAACGACGGCAACAGTACGCAAAATTTTCTTCGACGAAATTATGTCCGATACGAACGATATGGGGAATCCTGTTTTTGTACAAGGCGATGTGGTTGTGATGGATAATTGTGGATTCCATCACCATAGACAGGGAGAGCGCATTTTAAGAAATATGCTGAAAGAATATGGCGTGTACCTGGTTTTTCAGCCGCCTTATTCCCCGGAATACAACGTAACTGAATATGTATTCAATGTCATGAGACAGAGGCTTCGGGCAAATACCCGACTTGTGTCAGAATTTCTGGAACTTGCAGTAGTAAATGCTCTAGATATTCCGTCCAACCAACTTCAAAGTTTTTTTCACATGTTGCGGATATGTATAATTTTCGATGGAAAGATAAAAAATAAAATAAAAAATATATGGGACCACAGAATTCCCCCCCCCACCCCCACTTTAAAAAAAAATAAATAAAACTAGTACAGAATGACAATATGACTATATTCACTGTTAAGATGTTATGAATTCTCCGGTCCCAGTGCTCTAACCTGTTGATATATATTTTGTACGTAAATTAGTTTAGTACTGAGTAACTTTCGTTTTCTCGTTGTACCATCGATGGAAAAGCAAGGTTTCATTGGGTGTAGAACGAAACAAATGGGACAACTCAATTAGGTCTGATCTGAAGCCACCTGTGACTTGGACTCTTCCAATTAACCTCTCGCGACAGTCGAGTGTTTGTAAAATGCCGATGTCTGCACAGTATTTTTTCACCTGGCTCCACCCACAATCGATCTAGACTTGGCTCTGCCAATCAGAGAGCTTGTTGCATAAATTTAAGGAATTCGATTGGTGAAGTACTTCAGTACAATACTATCAATACTTTGTTCAATACTACAGTACTTGAAACGTTCACACCTTCCCTTCATCGGTAGTAAGTACATTGTGTACACAAAGCAAAACATTCAGAATCAAGATTTTAGGAAATGTTACACTACAGTGTGACAAAACATGTTATTTTTATCAGGTTTATTTCATCTTACATATGATAGTTGTCTTACCCCATGGTATATGAAGCAGCATATGCTTTTGTTTGCCACAATAATGCATCACATGATTTAGTGTGCATGTCTTTCCAACTCCTCTTGGTCCATCTATTTTTGACGGTCAAGGACAGTAGGCAAATTCTTCACTTATCTGATGGAAAGTTTTCCAATAGCACAGAAGAAAGCAAAAGGAACATCTCCTTATTTCATTCAAAACTCAAGAAAATCTACCTGATGATGACTGACTTCCAAAGTTGATCAAAGCCATTTAAAGGCATTTTTTCTACAATTGAAATTCTGAAAAATCAGATACTTAAAATACATCTTAAGATGACATTTAGCAAAGTTTGTTCTCCTTATGACATGTTACAGTTCGCTGAAATGGTCAATATCTTTGATGCAATTCAAATTCTTGAAATAAATAAAAAGGATACAAATAATAAATTTTGGCAAAGGACAGTTGTAGCTGCTGTTTTTAATAATGTCAATTATTTCCAATGCTGGTTTGCGAATCATCAATGACAGTTCTCCGAATGCATCTGTCTGTAGAAAGACATAAAAAAATATATATCTAATTGATAATAGATAGTATCAAATTTCAACAAGAGGCCCATGGGCCTTAACGGTCATCTGACAAAAAGCAAGCCAAACCTAGAAAGTGGGTTGAGGTCATTCATTTGAACAAACTTGGTAGCCTCTCCTCCAAGCATCTTACAGGCCCAATATCAGCACTCATGGACTTTTGCTTGTTGAGAAGAAGTCGTTTGTATATTTTAACATATTTGACCCCTGTGACCTTGAAAGTGGGTTGAGGTCATTCATTTGAATAAACTTGGTAGCCTTTCCTCCCAGCATGCTACAGACCCAATATCGGCACTCATAGACTTTTGCTTATTGAGATGAAGTCCTTTGTATATTTTAACATATTTGACCCCTGTGACCTAGAAAGTGGGCCAAGGTCATTCATTTGAACAAACTTTGTAGGGCTCCATGCCAGCATGCTATGGGCCAAGTATTAGCCCCCTAGGCCTTCTAGTATTTGAGAAGAAGTTATTTAAAGATTTTGACATATTTGACCCCTGCGACCTTGAAAGTTGTTCAAGGTCATTCATTTAAATAAACTTGGTAGCCTTTCCTCCCAGCATGCTACAGACCCAATATCGGCACTCATAGACTTTTGCTTATTGAGATGAAGTCCTTTGTATATTTTAACATATTTGACCCCTGTGACCTTGAAAGTGGGCCAAGGTCATTCATTTGAACAAACTTTGTAGGGCTCCATGCCAGCATGCTATGGGCCAAGTATTAGCCCCCTAGGCCTTCTAGTATTTGAGAAGAAGTTATTTAAAGATTTTGACATATTTGACCCCTGTGACCTTGAAAGTTGTTCAAGGTCATTCATTTAAACAAACTTGATAGCCCTTCATCCCAGCATGCCACAGGCACAATATCAGCAATCTGAGCCTTTTGGTTATTGAGAAGAAGTTGTTTAAAGATTTTAACATATTTGACCCCTGTGACCTTTAAAGTGGGTCAAGGTCATTCATTTGAACAAACTTGGTAGTCCTTCATCCCAGCATGTCACAGGCCCAATATCTACACTCTGAGCCTTTTGGTTAATGAGAAGAAGTTGTTTAAAGATTTTAACATATTTGACCCCTGTGACCTTTAAAGTGGGTCAAGGTCATTCATTTGAACAAACTTGGTAGAGCTCCATGCCAGTATCCTCTGTGCCAAGTATTAGCCCCCTAGACCTTCTAGTATTTGAGAAGAAGTCGTTTGAATGAAAAGTTTACGGACGGCGCACGGCGCACGGCGGACGACGACGGACGAAGCATGATGACTATAGGTCATCGGACCCTTCGGGTCCGATGACCTAAAAATCAACATTACAGCAAACAATTATCTTATAAGGGTGACAATTAGATACAAATGGCTCTATAGGCCAGTCTGCAGGATTTATTTAAGCTCTCTTATAAGGCAAAAACAGTTCCATTAAGTTGAATAATGACTTCCATCCAGCAACTGGAAGAATTTCTGCACAGTGAGGAATTGACTCCACAGCTCTGGATTATGCACTCACTGACCCACTGTACACCCTCAATGCCTTTGCAATATAGCTCAGCAGCACTGGGCAGCTGACCATGTGAACTGGCAACTGTCAGATGAGTCAGGGTTTTGTGTGGCCTTTCATGATGGCAGGAGGCATTTTTGGCATGGGGTGGGTGAAAGGTATGTGGACTGATGCGTCACTGAGCATGACCTTTTCATTGGGGGTTTGGTAATGGTTTGGGCAAAGATCAATTTTGATGATCTCACTGACTTGTACATAATTGAAGGTAGTGCCCTCACAGGTTTACAGTACTGGGATGAAATCTCTTATCTAATAGTAAGACACTTTGCAGGTGCTGTCAGCCCTAAATTTGTCCTGATGGACGACAATGCTCACATAGAGCTAGACTTGTGAATGACTACCTTCAAGCATAAATCATATTGAGTGTAAGGACAGGCATAGTCTTTCACCCGACCTTAACCTGACTGAGCATGCGTGGGACATATTACAGCAATGCATTTCCAACCATCCATGGCTTTCTCTCAATGGACAAGAGCCTGCTGATACTCTTCATTAAGAATGGCCTCTAATTCCACAATTGGCTTTATGGAGCTCGATTCCCAGCATGCCAAGCTAATGTTGTGCCATTATTGGGGCCAATGGAGGACATACTCATTATCGATAACTGTTACTGAATCCACTGAAGCATTTTAAATTTTCGGTAACTTAATAGGGTTTTGAAATTTTTAAGTAATCATGCACAACACTCTTGAATGAAATTGATTTAAAGTGGGTCAAAATTGTTTTCTTATTCTTTGACTTCACTCTTGCATTTCAAATTCACAAAGTTTTTACCTTTTGAAACAAATATATTTACAATTAAAAAGTGATCACTAACTTTATGTGCAAGTAAAATTTTATCTAAACATTACCACTCTTCCTGAAAAGTTTATTAAAAAACTTGTATGATATTTTACTTTACTTGTTTCAATATCACAGAAGTGAAATGAACAAGCCTGCATACAGATAAAGATCATGTGATAATTTACACCAAAATACATACACAATATATAAAATTCATTTAATCTGTACTATGAGTTCAGTCATCACAATATAACTATATTTTAGGTTTGATTGGAATAGCACTTGTACTTAATGAGAAACTGAGCTAAATACAAAACTAAAATGTCCAATTTCTCGACAATTTCAATTTTTTGGAGTCTGTAGATCATAAAATCTTAATGATAATCTGTAAGAGATGGATGTATTGAGGTGTCCACTATGTGTTCAAACTATAAAAATAAAGTTTGGTTCAAGTTGGACTCGTAATTTATTCAGAAAGGGATCTAAACACAAAATAATTAAAGTTAATTGTTATTAGGAAAGTAACATTATGATAGTCTTGTTTTCTCAACTGTGTGCTTGTTCTTACTTATACATTAGGAACAATATGCAAACTTGTACCAGGAATGAAATTTGTAATCGAGAATGTCACAAAGCGTATTTTAGAACAACAATCAACATTTGATGAGAAACACAGGTACATGTTAAGGTGCTAATTTACTTCATCCTAACCACTAACTTTGTTGAAGGTGTGAATATACAACTAACAATATCATTTATGATTTATGCTTACCTGTTCTCTGAGAAATGGATTAATAAAATTTGGAAAATACAACTTCTGATCATCATTGCTGACTGTGTAATATAATCCCTCCTGATCCACGGTATGATGTGACTGTAAGCACAAAATATAACTAGATGAAAATTCTTACATCAGTAATAATATATAAACGCAAAACTGGCACGTTATAATACTTGCTTTTAATATAAGGCAACATTCCTTAACATCTGACATTATTTCCCCTTACATGCTGATTTTGTATGTTTTGTTCTATTTCAATAGTGAACAATGCTGTGCAGATCATTATTACAGAAGATATTCTTGAAAGCAACTGTAATATCCTTTTTTCTTTTCTATACCCTCAAAAACTTCTAAACAGAGCATGTGTATTTTTGGTATTTTCAATGCAAATCATATTAAAAGCAATAAAATGGAGATTACAACATTGTTGCAATACTTACTGAAACAATATGTACAGAATAATGCATATGTTTCCATTTCATATGAAATGAGTCACAGAATTTTTCATTTCAGCAAGCTTTTAGCAAGATAAAATGACAAATTTGTGATGATTTTCCTAAATCTCATATAAAACGGAAAAGTTTAGAGCCATTTCAAAATACTCTTTTTTTATCTTATATAACATAGCATGATTTTCAAATTTTCATATTATTCTTGAAGTCATACTGGCTCATTATATATAACATACATTATACTTTATTAACATACCTTATTTTATTTCTATCTTTCATTAAGCTCTCATGTTCTATCATTTCATGATTAACATATCATCCAAGAATACAATGTCATGGAGTGTCACTACATCACAGCCAATAATGATATTGTTCCTCTTTGACATATGAATTACTATATTTTGATAAAGAAGATGTGGAATTTTTATTAAGGTTTGAAATTAAAAGGTCAGTGTTAATCTTGACAATCTCAAGATCCTTCATGCTTGTATTAGATATGCATGATAAATGTTATTATGTTATTAAATCTAGTCTCAGCGTTCTACAGAGTGATTACAATAAGTTATAGACAGCTCTCTTTTTAATTAACTTTCGAGACATAGTATACTTGGCATATGCACTTGGGCTTAAATTCTTACAACTAGTTGATCAATATACCACAACCAAGAAAAAATAAAACATAACTAACTGGATCCGATTCAGTGGTTCTGAGCATGTCTTCACTCCTGACCACAGGTTTAGAGGATCTACTGGAGAAGTCACCATGTCCTGTTTTACCATGCAGTAAAATTTCCTCATCAGATGAATCACTAGAATCTGAACTGTCAGATGATGAACTCCCCAGGACTGTGTTTTCTTTCTGAGAAGAAGAATTTTCTCTCATTTTTCTCAAACTTTCAGAAAAAGATATTCTTTGTGAACCTGCAGAGTCAACTGGTGGACCTGAAGAACCATCTTCAGATGATGTTGCAAAAAAACTCTTTTGGATTTTGCGAACATGAAACGGTCCTGAAATTACAAAAAAATGTTTCAAGAATGAAAATAATGGAACATTTACAAAACACCAGCATACTGTAATACCATTAGATGTTTATATTATAAAAAAGGACAAGAATGGTATAATAATGTTTATTGTGAATCTGACTAAGGTACTAGATAAAATATGAAACCATGTATGAAATCAAAGTAAATCAGCAATGAGCTTTAAAAAAGGCAACAGAGGAAGCACTGCCCACCACTTCATCAGATTCTTTATGCTAGTATCTTGTGGCAGGCAAATTAATCTGATGATTGATACAATAATGAAGCACATTTGATTTTTTTTTTTTTGTATTATTATTATTAACTTTATCTCAACTTTAAATATAAGGGCAAATTGTTTCATGTTATATGGATAACATCCTTAATGTCCTTGTGAGCATAGTTGCTTCTATTGACATATCTTAATAATTCTTCACTAGAACCACAGACTTAGTGCTTTGACCAAGATTGTACATGTTGGACTGATAAAATATATGTTTATCTAGTCTAAATTATGGGAAGGCAATCAACAGCTTGGTTGGGTAAAGAAGTGTTTACAGTTTTATTTGTGAATGCGTGACCTCTAGCATTTGCCATGAATATATTTTTTATCTATACAGGCCTAGTTTTTAAACATTTCCTCTTGTGTTAAATGATTCTCTAGGAAAGCCAAGACTGGATAATTGACCTATAGATCTATAGTGTTCGGTTGTTTTTATGATTTTCCTATCATGTCAGTCGTAGTATTTTAATGGGACGAATAATCACAAGTGGTTGCGAAACGTCTTGGTGCAAATTATGATTGTTGGGTCCGATACGTTCGACATTCCCTGTTGGTCATTATGTTCTCCTCTTGTTTAATTGAAGCTATTCCAAATGTCCTCTTTCAACGGATTGGCGAGAGATTATCCTATCCTATTAGTATTAAGCAACTGTGAATCTAGTCTACAACAACAAATCCTAACTTCAAAGATCCTTTAAATGTTTTGAAAAGTCACTTACGAGTAACAATTCTTCGGGAAAGCACGGAGGCTATCACAACTCTAACACTAGTATTCATCTTGCATTTATGTTTCGTTGCAGTTATTTAAATACAAGGAATATCCCTACTGCATGTGGCCTTCAGCGAAGCCTCCAACCGGCATCATGAGCAATGCGAGATTTCCACTTCCCGTAAGAAAGCTAGCTTTCGATGTGAAGACGCAGATTCGAGACCAATCAAATTTGTTTTCTAATGTGATAAAAAAAAACAGGCATGCAGTATATTTAATCCCCATATGGTTTCTCCTTCAACATGAGTAACTCTGTATAAATTTGATGTCAACTAGATGGCCTGTAACGTGATGACCATATTGAAAATATTCCGTTTGTTTTTATATCAAAACACCATTCCGAAATATTTTCGACCGTGTTTTGAAGGAAAATGGCGCTAGTTCGCAGTCGTCTGAAAAGGTGTTTCAGAGAAACGTAAGCGAATTTCTGTGATAGTTTGACAAAATAGGTAAACCAGTTTATGAGCTAATCCTTGTTTTTATTTTAATGTGCGTCATTTTAAGTCCCTGAAAAATATACTCTCGTTCATGCCCCAAGACTTTCGTCTCCGCGATCTCTTGATGAATAATCAACCCGAGTAACAATCTCATTCTTATTATCAGTTTCTGTGTCCATCAAAAAAGTGTATTTCTGGACGTATTCAAAAGAACATTTGGATTATGATGACTTGATAGAGTGCTTTAATAATCATTTTACAAACTTGCGATATGAAATTACCAATGAAAAATGTGTCTGCCCTTTGAAAGCCCATTTAAACAAATAGACAATGTGAAGGTGAAAATGTGTCTGTCCTTTAAAAAGACCCATTTGAACAAATATACAATATGAAGGTAAAAATGTGTCTGTCCTTTCCAAAGACGAAATTGCCTGAATAAGTCTATTCCAGTATTCAATGCTGTTCTAATACAGGACATTTGTTTGATTGTATTGTATAGGATTGGACCATCTTCTCTTCTCTAAATACATTATAACATTAGGCTTTGATATAACATATTCTACACCAGCAAAAACTCAAGAAATATTTTGTTAAATTTGAAATTGATAAACATACAAATATTGTAATTCTTCTGACGAATAACAATCATTATCTTGGTTCCTAATTATGAAAATGTTATTTTCTATTGTTATTTTCAAAAACTTATTTGCTTAATTCTACATTAATGATTAGATATGAGGTAATTCCAAGTATATAGATGTGATGGAAATAAGTTGAAATTAAATTTTATTTTGGTGATTTTTGTTTTCATATAATATCTGGTCTTGTTTGTTTGTACAGTTCTGCAGTATAAATATGTGATGCAAAATGAATGAGCCAGCTATAAGCAGTGGCCAATCTTTGGCTAAACTGAGGAATCAAAGAAATATTATGTGATGAAATATTCTACAAAGGATGTGATATTGACTGAAATACCAGTTTGGGGGGATAGGTTTGTATTGGATAATCTGTTAATCACAGAGGCTTTTGATAACAAGAAGTATAAATGCTAAAATGAGCGAAAATCAGGATACTAACTCAAAGCCTTGTAAATCTAGCAGTGCTGAAAGTTCATTAAACACTGTAGACCAATGTGACCAGGATCAGCATGTGAAAAATCAATTTCCATTGGTAAAGTCAACAATAACACCTGAACAACAAGGGCAGTATACAGCATCCACAACCCCTGAAGATGGCAACATGTTCAGCTCTCCAGTGGAAAGGAATGAGGATGAGAGTTTAGCTTTTATTAATGAACAGTTGAGCTTTCTGAATTCAGCAAGTGGAGAGTTAGCCACTACCATTCACAGGTCTAACAAACAAGTCAGACAGGAGATCGCCAAAAAAAGTCGGGATTCAGGTATGAGAAGAAGGGAATTGTACAAATCTCCAGCCAAACGATTTGCACAAATTCAAGGACGAGGAGTTAAAAGGAGCCCAGGGTATGTAACTTACTTCTCAAAATTGACATTTATGTGAACATAAATGTATATATTGGATCATTTATATATATGTACATTTGTAGTTACATATTTCTACTTTGTATTATGTGTATTGATCAAAATGATCTTGAGAAAAACAGCATATTTCTTTACAACTGTAATTTCCTGATTAAATTTTTACTGAAATATTATTTTCCAGATTTATTTATGTGTTAGTCGAAAAATATGTCATAAGTTGATCATACACAGTTCAATATTTCAGTTACTATGTCGCTTTGTTCACATTCCATTTTAAACAAATGATTTCAGAAAGTTAACACAAAGTCGACCAAAAGTTGCAAGGAAGAGCTTGGATGTTCCAAATGCATCAGTAGACACACTTGATTGTGATGAAGATGATGATTCAAATGATGAAGGTGAAAGTTCTGATGATGATAATTGCTGGACGATTTTGGAAGAGTCGGATACAGATGCTCCAATAAATGAGGCCCTTGAGGAAAATGTACTCCGGAGTAATCTCACAGCATCCAACGTCAAAAAACTTCTGCATGTAGGCATTCTACTTTGTAGTTTTCATAGTTATCCAGCAGTAATGGTTGGCATTTGAGTCTTTGTGTTCAGTATGTTTGTATCAAAGATTTAAACAACAAGCATTTGTCATAGACTGAGATAAAAATGCAGTGGACCTGGATAAGTTTGATCCATAGCATCTAAGTTTGGAAAGCCTATGTCAGAGAATAGATCCTGGGTTTGGATAATTTTCTGATCTTTGCTTTCTGTCTTCTGATCTACGAATGTTTTTCAGTCACCAAACATAAATACAATTGCTTTAGTTTGAAATATTACAGGTTCATTAACCAAGAAGGTTCATGTATCATTCAGTAAAGGGACTAAAGATTGAATGCCCATCTTTTTCATTAATGATTCAGTGCATTTTTGTAGATGTCACAAACATTTTGTGTAGAAAGAGACAGGAGGCCCATAGACTTGTGTATAGACCAAAACATTTCTGCTAGACATGATTGTCTGCCTATAATTTTGAACACTGGGTTCAAATGTCACAGGGAACTTACAATATCCAATGCACTAGAGAATGCCACAACATGTATCCAAACTTTTAATGATCCAAGCTCTGGTCATTTTTTCCACATACTGCTTGTATAGAACGGTTTATGTCCCTTGTTCTGTTTGATTGGTTATTTCTGCACTTTAAGATTATTGTTGTCATAACAACAGTATCCAGCCAACCACATCAAATAGTGTATTCCCACAAAATGTATAATTCTATGCATATTTTAGTTTTTGGTATATACTGTAAAAATGGATAAGTCGAAGTTGATGGAACCAAATGAAATATTTGACTTATCTGATTGTTTGACTTGTTTCTATGAAATATTTTTTCAGAATGATATTATTTTCATTGGTTGTTTACCTGATACATCACTTGTCTTTTCATTTTGGTTTCTGACAGCTACGCCCTTAAAAAAGTAAACAAAACACAAAAGATTTACAGTTAGCAGACTACAGTATATTTTATTTGAAGTTAAGTTTCCTAATCCTGTATAAATTCTAACTTTCACCTATGCACCTATATAAATGCAGGAATGAATGTTTGATCAAAAATTATAATAGGGTTCATAAATAGATACAGCGGACCGATCACACTAGATCATTCCACCAGAAGGCAGGAAATTTTTACCTTAGACAAAGTGACATCTGAATGTTCGACACAAAAAAGAAAATTTTGGTAAAATTTAGAAGGGATGAGCGAACAAAATGTATTGTTTAATGCACTTAGATAATGAAGAGAAATAATTGGGACTGAACAAAACATTTGACTCATCTGATGTATTCTATTCAAGCATGTTTTTGCTGTATACTTTTAAATGCCTATGTGTTCTAAATGTTGAAAGTTTGTTTTTTTATTGAAAATATTTCCAAATGATTGAAAACAGATCAACATGATAGCCTGTATATTAAATATGTTTATTCATCATTTTTTATCAGCAAGTCATTACCAATGAACATGTGGTTGCCATGGTGAAGAACACCCTGAGGGCTGAAAACGAGAAGTTTGAAGCCCACTATGAACCCAAGATGACAAGGTCAAAGGTCAAGCACATCATTCAAGAAGAAGGAGATGTAAGGAAAAATAAATGTCACCATTGTGTAGTTGTTTCAGAGATTAAAAAAATCAGGACATAATCAGCTATCTTGAAGGATATTTCTCATTATAATTTAAGTGTATTGTATTAGCCCTAGACAAATTAGCTGTCCATGATGCAAATTGCATACATGAATGGAAATCCACTGTGTTATTCTAACATATCAGCGTTTGTTTTTATTAAGAATTGAGATAAATTTTTATGTTCTCTCACCTGTCTGTCTGGTACCTTTTGGGTAAAGTTTTGTTGCAAATAATATATTCAATTGTCTTTCTGATTTACGACTGAAATTACTATTATTCCAAATGAGGAGTATTATAAGATTGTGTTTTGATTGACAAGACATGCTTTTAGATACAAGTTTTAATCTGGAGCCCATTCATGAATTGCTAAATATTGAAATTGTTAATTAACACTGTGTTGTCTTTAAGTTTGAAACTTTACAGATAACTGTTAAGAGGTCTTGTTACCAGGGATGTTATAAATAGCTAAGAAATAGGGATATGAACTTTAATTTATCCAGATATTATCGATATATAAGTGTAACCTTTTGTAATGATTCATAATACCTTCTTAATGATAGTGCTTAATGTATATAATATTTACATAGAAAACCTTAATCATGGAACTACAATAGAACAAATAATTTGCACTGTCTTCTCTAACTGTCCCAAGGCAATCAAAACATACAATTAGTGATGAAGTTTGCAATGAATATCAAATAACCAGGTATTTTTGGTGATGCTAGTTCTGATATTAAAAACACATGTCAGGAATAGGAAGCTGTTGATCATGTTGATTTCTTTGTATATATGTATTTCTGGACTAGGTTCTGCATCCCTGGCCACTGTCACCACTGAAAAATCCTAAACCACCTGGTGCAAGCTTCTTAGAGGTGGAATTTCCAGATGATGAAGAGGAAGATGATGAGTATGATCCATCCAAAGAGGTAATCATCACCACTACTCTCATTGAGATTAAGTCACAAAGGTTACCATCAGCCCTGGTCACCAAGATTTAGTATGTCTTAGATTTATCATCATCCCTTGTCACAAAGATTTAGTATGTCATAGAGGTATCATCATCCCTGGTCACCAAGATTTAGTATGTCATAGAGGTAATCATCATCCCTTGTCAGTGAAGTTTAGTCAGAAGTAACCATCCTCCATTGTTACGAAGATTTTGTCAGAGATATCCATCATCCCTATTTACCAAAGTTTAGTCACATAGGTAACCATCATCCCAAGTCGCTGAGGTTGAGCTACAGAGGTGATTGCAGACTTATTAGTCTGAGGTTTCGTTACAACTATTTGGAAACCCTGAAAATTCAGGAGAGCTGGTTCTAGTTTATATATCGTTTCCAAGACGTTAGGTTGTAACCTAGATTTTATAAGTTTTTGTCTCGTCTGCAAGGAAAAAATGCTGAAGTGAGACTAATGTGTTACTTTTGTAGCAGTGACTGTCAATGTTCTCTTTTAAGTTTTACTCTGTTGATCTATAAGTCTTACTGTAACAAAACTTGGGATATAACAAGATCACATGGTAGACACCACAACACTTACTGCTTTGACAAAATATCGTCTAGTGCTATTCTAATCAAACCTGCAATGTACTTACAATTCAGTATGGACATGTGAACTCACCAGATAGATTACAGAAATCTTAGTTTGGGGATGAGGGAACAAGATTTATAGGATTGAATGCAGAGTTTTATGGCCTGTTCTGTTCAATTCAGATCTATTTATAGCCATATGAAACAAGTGCTGTGAAATAGAAGACAAATTTTCCCCTCTCTCAATGGAAAAAGTGGTATCTTTTGGAGCTAAAATTGTCAAAATTGAGTGCATTTTAAAGAATTCATGCAACCTATTTATAAAAACTAACTTGAAATTTGGTATTTGGGGGTTGTGGTGGGGTCATACATTTTAGTGCATTTTGCATGAATATTTCCATAACCTATGTTATTATTATAAAGCCTGAGTTTAAATTACTTATTTCTTATTTTATAGCCTGATTCTGTTAGTGATGAGGACACTGAGAGCATGACATCATCCCAAGTCAGTGACACAGGCTCCCCGGCACCCTCTACTCCTCAAACCCCAAGATCATGTGATCGGCTGTCTGACTTTAACATCACACCTTCCACTAGAGATGTAAGTGTTGGTGTAACTTGAATTACAGATATATTAGACAAATCTTAAACAAATTATGAAGCCTCATCAATATTTTTTCTCTTTTTTTTTCTTTGTTGTTTGTTTATGTATTTATTTTTCTTTTTTTCTTTTTTTGCTTAATTGAAAAGCATGAACACAATCATAATCTAAATAAATGTCTAAAAGAAAGATTTTTAATAATTGTTAACATTTAGATATTTGAATATCTTTGTTGTTTGTAGGGATGGAGTCCTATGGGACCACCAAGCCAGAAACACTTGTTAGGGAGAAAGTACCAGGAAGCAATGGCTGCTGCAGACAAAACAGAGGTACACAAGGATTTTCCCAATATTGGAAAGCTACAAGGGCTGATTGATAAGTTGTGAGCCTCATGTTTAAGGGTTTGACTTTTGGCTGACATATTGCATTATTTTCCAATAGAATTCCCTCCAGTAGCTATAAACGTTTTTGCCAGTGGTTTTTATGGGTCTCAATGACACTTTTAAAGAAGTCCTTTTCTTGACCGTTCAGAAAGTCCTCTCCACTGTATGTATAATGTAATCATTTGTTCGAAAGTGGGTACTGGAAATGACCTTTTTCAATTTTGGCAATAGATGAAATCTGATGGTGCGAGATCAGGGGATAAAGGCAGATGCTCAATCAATTCAAAGCCATAATCATTAATGGCAGCCATGGTGATGATAGACTTGTGAACAAGGGCATTATCCTGAGTTTTCTTCTTGCAACGCTTGAGTTTAATATTTCCTCTTAACTGCCTAAGAAGTGATGCATGATAAATAATCGTTTGTACCTTTTGCAGATAATGTCCAATCAGAATACCTTCAGCATTCTAGAAAACCAAGACCAATAGCCTTTTCAGGTGATGGAATAGTCTGTGCATTGTTTGGGGTGGTTTAACCAGGGTGCTTCTATGGTTTAGACTGTTGTTTGGCCTCTGGGGTTAAATGATTGACTCACATTTCATCCATAGTCACAAACCTTTGCAGAAAGTTAGCAGGATCTGCCTCTTAAAGTTCAGGTTACCCTTTCCTATGAAATCCCAATTGTACTGGCTATATATCTCTTTAACTTGCATGTCAGCCATAACAATATTGTGGACTTAATTGACCATTTCTAGGGTTGCAACAGTGACTGACCATCCAGGATGGACATCATCCCAAGGCTCTGCCTGCTATGCCTAAATTCTGCCATCCACCTTTTCACTAGGCATGTGAAGGGGCATCATTCCCTAGTGTTGCTGGTATATAGTATAGATATCCTTTGGTGTTAGACCTTTCTTATGCTAATATTGAATCACTGCTCTTTCAGCAATTTTGCCCATCAGTCTTTGGGTACACAGCTTTATATAGTCAGGGAATAGTAGAGTTGAAAAAGGACATCCCTGCTCAACTTCTTCAATACAAGGTTCACAGAAAAAAGACATCCCTGCTCACAACTTATCAATCAGTCCTTGTTAAAACATTGATTTATTGAAGGCAGGGTTTATGAATGGAAAATTGTGTAAATCTTGAGAAAGTCAGATTCCTATCAGAGATATAAAATTCCACCAATTTGTCATCTTGGTCTGAGTCTTTGTTAATAATGGTTTGGCAAGGAGGATAAAGTCATAATATATCTCTGGCCATGTTGGTAAAAAAATTGTATACCTTCTGTTCCATATCAATACGGCTGGTTTTTAAAAGTGTTGTTTCAACTGAAATTGGGTATATTCAGTATAAACCTTGTACATGCATAGGTGTATCCATGCATCCAATGCCTGAAGATGAGGTTTCCAGAGCATATCCCTGCTACTGTTTTGTGTACAGACATCAAACTTAGCAAATTGGTAAAAGTTGTGAATGTGTTGTTACATACTAAAAGGAGGATCATTACACTTTTGACTGATTGGAAACACTGGTATGATACAGTCAAGTCTTTGAAGCAATGCCTACTCAGTGTTTCATGTATTGACATCAAGCTGTTAAACTGCAACACTTCAACGCTTTCCAGAGCATATCTGAGCTACTTTTTATCCCCCACGAAACATGTGTGCGGGGGTTATTAAATTGGGGTCCGTCCAAGTGCTTTTCCGGGCTATAACTTCGAAACCATTCAACTCAACTTCACAAAACTTCCTATATATATTAAGTTGATGCCCTAGTTGTGCCTTTTGCTAATGGCGACATTTCACTCTTTATATTTTTTCTGTTACCATGGAAACATAGTCAGAAAACACCTAAAGAGGGCTTTTCCAAGCTATAACTTCCAAACCGTTCAACTCAACTTCACAAAACTTTCTGTATATATTAAGTCATTGCCCTAGTTGTACCTTTTGCTATTGCCGACATTTCACTTATTATATCTTTTTTGTTACCATGGAAACATAATCAGAAAACACCAAAAGAGGGCTTTTCCGGGCTATAACATCCAAACCGTTCAATTCAACTTCACAAAACTTTCTGCACATATTAAATGGGTGCCCTATTTGTGCTTTTTGCTATTGCCGTCATTTCACTTTTTATATTTTTTTTCTGTTTCCATGGAAACATAGTCAAATAACACGAAAAGAGGCTTTTCCAGGCTATATCTTCCAAATTGTTCCACTCAACTTCACAAAACTTTCTGCACATATTAACTTAGTGCCATAGTTGAACCTTTTGCTATTAACAACATTTTATTTTTTTATTATATTTTTTCAGTTTTTGCAAAAATATAGTTAAAAATCTCAAAAGAAGGCTTTTTCTGAGCTACAACTTCAAGGCATTGGCCCCTCAGAGTGTGATCGTTATCATTATTATTACATGTTTTACATCTCTTACATAGAAAATCTTTTGTTACCTGAAGATAACTGTTATGCCTGAAAATGTTACTGAAACACATTTGTTGTGTTGATTCTATATTTTCAATTATATCTCTATATATATATATCTATAATGTTGAAGTTGAGGAGATGTGAGTTTATTATTTTCTACTAGTGCTTTCACTGTGTGAAGGTACATATGGGAAGGTGGTGTCGATAGAAACACATATCTTGGGTGCAGAGGCATCATCATAAAGCTCCATCTTCAAGTAATATCAACTTCTCTTTCCTTAGGACATCAAGTATTTCTTTTTTCTTCTTTTTTTAATTTACAACAATTGATTTTACAGGAAGAAACTATTGCATTGAGGACAAGATCAAAGTTATCTTTAACGGAAACCACTCTGACAGAGCTGGAATCTACCTTTGTGGCCCCTGACATCACAGCAGACATGTATGACACACAATGTGATGACAATGAGTGGCAGACTTTCCTCACTTCACTGGTAAAACCTTGTGGTCAGTATTTCTTTTCAGTGTTAGGATCATGTGGTCAGTAGTCGATACTGTTAGTCAGAACATGTGGTGGTAATCATTCTTACTTTACTGATGAAACCTTTTAGTGAATATCAGCAGTGCACTGGTCAATTGTCGTGTGGGTCGATAACTTTGTTAGCACCCATTCAGGAAACAAAATTTTAAATAATGATTTTGACTTTGCTGTTAAAATGTCTTACATTATCTGTTTCAGAAACTGAAGATACCAATGATGGTGGTGATGAGGAAGATCCAGAGTATGACTATCTGGAAGATGCTGCCAAGTCTGAGGTGGATAGGGAAGACTTACGTTCAGATCGTGCTGTCCAGGTCTCAAGTATGCATTTACCTTTTGTTGTTTTATCGATTGAAGATTATTGTAAATTGTCTTTACAAAAGTTTTAGATACAACAAAGGATTTTACTATAAAAGCTTCCAGAAGATCCTTGTAATGAATTCATTAAGATGGCATCAGTCCCATTATTAATACCAAAGCTTTGACTTTCAAACCAAGATAATTTATGTACAGTGGAACCCACTTAATGCCTTGTCTGTTAATGTCACTTTCTGGTTGATATCACGTTTTCTTGAAACACCGATCATTATGAATGTCGCCATCTTTGAATTTACAAGAACACATTTATAGAAAGCCAATTTTAACTTAAAGTTTTGTGAAATGAAACCTGGATTAGGCATAATTGAACATAAAATATTATCACACATGTGCCCTGAAAAGCTTCACTGGGATGCTTACATCTTTGCTGATATCATGATCATTTTTCTCAGACGATTTGTTCAGTGTGTTTTGTTGATATTGATGATCCTAAGGAATGGACAACAATTTTTTTTCTCAAAGTCTTTCTGATCTCTCATCCATAGTTGCATGTTTTTTCCATAGTCAGTCATCCATCTTTCCGTAAACCTTTCTTGCTCTCATTCTGCCTAGAAAAGTACAAGATTCTTAATTTTTTTATGTATATACAAATTTTATTTTAAAACAAGCTATAGGCTTATAGTAACCACTTTTTATGCCACAATAAAAGGGTGTTAGGAGGTCTTACTATGAGTGGAAACAGGAGTACCTGGGGGAAACACATGTGTTAGGCTGGTAACCCCATACCTTTTCACATCTGCCCTTTAGAATCAAACCACAGACATCTAGGTGAATGGCAATTATGCTACAACTGTGCCACATGGCCATCAATCGTGGATTTGATATATCATTATTGATATTTCTAGAGAGTTATTCTTAAAACTGAAATAATACCCAGTTAAGTTTGAATCATTTTGTGGAAAAATCTCTATTATTCCTGAAATAGGGCCTTATTATATTAATTGGTGTGGTTATATTACAGAGCGGGAGATGAACCAACTAATGGATGAGCTCTTTGATGTGTATGAAGATGTAGAGATGGAGGAAGCTGAGAAACAGAAGATGAAGAAAATGGCACGAAATAACCTCATCAAGTAAGTGAAAAACCAATTGGAGGGAAGATTACCATAATCTTTTCATTTGTTTAAGAAGCTGTATTACAAGAAAATAAAAAGCATTTAGTCTGTAGGATTACTTCAACACTGATAAATCTTCATTTTAATTCATATTTACTATCAAATACATATTAAGTGATGTATATTCCAGATCACACAAAAAGCAGCGACGCGTTACCACTGTGGTAACCTCATCTGCTCCAGGTGCCTTAACAATGACAGAGTCAGAACGACTACAGGTGGAGGATCAAATGAGAAAGGTTTGTTATCTACAGGTGGAGGATCACATGAGAAAGGTTATCTACAGGGGAAGAATCACATGAGAAAGGTTTGTTATCTACAGGTGGAGGATCACATGAGAAAGGTTTGTTATCTACAGGTGGAAGATCACATGAGAAAGGTTTGTTATCTACAGGTGGAAGATCACATGAGAAAGGTTTGTTATCTACAGGTGGAGGATCACATGAGAAAGGTTTGTTATCTACAGGTGGAAGATCACATGAGAAAGGTTTGTTATCTACAGGTGGAGGATCACATGAGAAAGGTTTGTTAAATACAGGTGAAGGATCACAAGAGAAAAGTTTGTAATCTACAGGTGGAGGATCACATGAGAAAGTTTATCTAAAGGTGGAGGATCACATGAGAAAGGTTATCTACAGGTGGAAGATCACGTGAGAAAGGCCTGGTACTATAATCCATCCTATCAGATTTGAATAAATCACTATGTCAACATTCTCCTGTCTATTTATAGATGTTTGAGTATTGTAGAACAGTGTATTGTCTTTTTAAGTAAAACAATATATCATATTTGAGTATATCTTTTTTGTGTTTACAGCATGTACAACTTCTAGCCCAGCTTTACGTGATGTCACAGAGCTCTCAGGAGACACATGGCTCAGTGGCTGCAGACTCTACCTTCCTACTGGTAATTAAGACCTTTAGAAATCATTCTATACAGCTTATGTGAGATCATTTTAAACTGTTCCTAAGTTGAAATATCCATCAGTGATATATGTGATGTAATGATACCTTATAACTATTGTTACAGTCAGGCATAAAATCACTGTCATATAAATCTCCAAAATATAAACTGCATACAGTATTTTGAAAACAGTGCCTTGACTAGATATCACTGGAGTATCTAGGTTAAATTGAAAACTGAAACAATTTATTATGGTTTCCTCGCTTATATATCAGGTGGTGATTCTGAAAAAAAAAAATATACACTAAAGCAAAGCATCTTATTTTTATTAATGACAAAAGAATGCAAACATTACTTCAGTATAATATAGATTTTGATTTGTTGGTCATTGCAGAAGGAACTCAAATGTTTTGCAAGTAGTAGTTCCCTTGTTACTCCTGTCCGACGTTCTGCATTCTATGCGCACAACCTGGATGGAGCATTGAAATTGGTGTCGGAGACAAAGGAATGGGTGCAATGCCCCAACCCTGAAGGACGAACTTTGTCCCCAGAAAAGTCTCTCACTAGTCTGCTGGCTAAACACTACACCAATCTCAACAGCAACCAAAAAGACCGCATATTAGAGGTTGTTGATGGTGATCAAGGTACAGTTTTGTTGCACTGATTATGGTTAAGTATTTCACAAGTTGTCTGTGCTTTTAGAGAGAATTCATTTGTACATGTTGTCCAATCTCTCAGCCATTTGTCAGTCTGCTTCAGTCATTGTCTCAATGACGAATTCACCATCAAAATATGGAACTGGGGAGGTAAATCATCCCAAGTTGTAAGATACCGCATCAATATGTTACAGGACAAGATCTCAAAGACCCAGCCACTCTTCCAAGTCCAAAGTCTACATTACCACAGCTCACCCAAACCCAAAGAGAGACAATCTGGAATGGTGATGTTTTCCTCTATCCAAGTCTTCTCCCATTGGGTGGATTTGACTGTTCTGTACCCAAGGTCAAACAAAGAATCACTTTTACAGAGGCTGAGGATAAGTGAGTAACTCATTGAAGTGATAGCACATGAAACATTTTGATCAAATGGAATGTTTCTATAGTTAGATATAAAAAGTTGATTCTTGAATATTTTTTATCATGTCTGGTATAAACAGAATCTCAGATTAGTGCCCTTTGCTGTCTGGTATAAACAGAATCTCAGATTAGTGCCCTTTGCCACATCACTAATACTGATACCCTATTTTTAGCTCACCTATCCTGAAAGGACAAAAGAGCTAACACATGGTGAAGTGTCACTCTGATGTCTCCTTTAAACATATTTTTTCTTAATAACCAAAACACTTTGCAACATGATATTTGTATGACATTTTTTGGATGAAGGCCAAAAAAATTTTGTGAAAAAAAATTTTTGACTAATATTCAAGGTCACAGGTATTAAAGTTGTGAAAAGCTTCAGGCAATCTTTTTTGAATAACCAAAAGGCCAAGAATAATGATGTATGGTTTGAAGGTTCCTGTGATGAATCTTAACAAAGTTTTGGAAATGAAATGAATTTGACCAATGTTCAAGGTCACCAATCATCTCAATAACAAAAGGGCTTAGAATCATGCTATTTTGCTGGAATTACCCTGGCTTGGAGCTGATGGAAGTCTGCGAGAAGAAATCACCTTTTGCCATATTCAAGGACACAGGGGTCAAAATTGTTAAAACCTTCAAATAGCTTGGTCTCAATAATCAAAAGGCCAAGTATCATGATAATTGGCTGGAAGGTATTGGATAACGCCCAAAAATGTTTGTGAAAAAAAATTACCTAGACTCATATTCAAAGTCACACTGGGGTTAAATTTGTTAAAACCTTCAAACAACTATTTTCTGATTACCTGGGTAAGTAATGCTTAGAATCATGGTATTTGACCACTTCAGAGCATTTTCTTCAGGTTGGTAATGTCAACAAAATAGAAGTTTTTTAACTTAACCAGTAGAAAGTTAGAGTGGGACATTTTTTACATCAGTGCTAGCATGTTTCACCTTTCTTTTTTTTTTTTTTTTTTTTGTGTCTAGTGAATGTGACTGTGTAGTAATCAAAACATCATACTCAAATCTTCAACTGGTTGTGTTATTAAATCATCTGTACTATATGGTTTTTGACCAAAATGTTTAGGATATGAATCAATCAAAAGTTTGTGAAAAGAAATTACCTTGACCATATTAAAGGTCACAGGGGTCAAATTTGATGAAACTTTTAAATGAATTCTCACTAACCACGACTTTGAATGCCACTCGGCCACTTATGTATTGCACATGAGTTGAGGTGGATTCACAAGGGAATTTACTTTTTGTAATTTGTTTTGAAAACCCTACACACATGCTTTTTGTGTTTCAGTTTATTGGCCCTTGGTTATGATCAGTTCTCTTCATTTCCTCTTCACCGAGAATTGATACAGAAGTTCCTGTTACCATGTAAAACACCCGACCAAATCAAAATAAGGATAAAGAATCTGTCAGCAACCAAGATTGTTGATAATGTTATCAAGGTAAGTGTTTAAATCATGGGTATTTCTAGTGCCCCATTCCAGGGTTTTTCATAAGAGCTGGTCGCCAGCCAATTTGACCGGCTACTTTGATCATTTGGCCGCCTACACCAATCCAGTTCCGTAATAATGTTCCGTACAAGACTACATATACACGACAGGCCAGCCTCCTATTTTCACTACACAGCCTACTACTTAACAAAATTATGGAAAACCCTGCCCATTCCATTAGGGAGGAGTATAGGATTACCCATTTCCCTCTTATAACGTCCTGTTCTGAATCCATATCATATCTTGTGGATGTCCCGTTAGATTTGGTTCATATCTACACCTTTCAGATTTTGGTTTGAAGATCAATTCGTGACTAGATCACAATAAAAAAAATTGATTGTCCTCCTTTTTTGGCTGGTTAACGTTTTATTTTATCTTTATTTCAGAAACTGAAGCGAACCAAGCAGTTGCCAGAGTTTCCCCAGTATGGCCTTGACTGGGATGAGAGTCAAATGAAGGCTCCAAAAGACCAACATATCAACAGAGATTTCCCTTACTGGTGTAAGGTTAGTTGTGGGGATTGCTTACCTTACTGGTGTAAGGTTAGTTGTGGGGATTACTTACCTTACTGGTGTAAGGTTAGTTGTGGGGAATGTTTACCTTACTGGTGTAAGGTTAGTTGTGGGGATTGCTTACCTTACTGGTGTAAGGTTAGTTGTGGGGAATGTTTACCTTACTGGTGTAAGGTTAGTTGTCGGGAATACTTACGTTTCTGGTGTAAGGTTAGTTGTGGGGAATGCTTACCTTACTGGTTTATGGGTTAGTTGTGGGGAATGTTTCCGTTACTGGTGTAAGGTTAGTAGTGAGGAATGCTTACCTTACTGGTGTAAGGTTAGTAGTGAGGAATGTTTACCTTACTGGTGTAAGGTTAGTTGTGGGGAATGCTTACCTTACTGGTGTAAATGCTTACCTTACTTGTGTAAGGTTAGTTGTGAGGATTGTTTACCTTACTGGTGTAAGGTTAGTTGTGGGGATTACTTACCTTACTTGTGTAAGGTTAGTTGTGGGGATTACTTACCTTACTGGTGTAAGGTTAGTTGTGGGGAATACTTACCTTACTTGTGTAAGGTTAGTTGTGGGGAATACTTACCTTACTTGTGTAAGGTTAGTTGTGGGGATTACTTTCCTTACTTGTGTAAGGTTAGTTGTGGGGATTACTTACCTTACTTGTGTAAGGTTAGTTGTGGGGATTACTTACCTTACTTGTGTAAGGTTTGTTCTGTGTATTATTTCTAGGAGAATTTGGTAGAGCTGATTTACAAAACTATTTTGTTGTGGAAAAATAAGATAACCTGTTTCCAATAATTTGTTTCAAGCTGGAATAGATGGGGTTTTTTTTTCATTTTTTTTTTTTTTTTTTTGTGCAGTTGTTCTTTTGCCTTATAATGGTTTATCATTCATTGATTTGTTCATACTTTAAATATGTCCTGGTACGATAAAAAGATTTTCCTAACATGATCATTTTGATAACAGCTGATATTATGTCTGCAGTAGTCATAAAATATAGAATATTATTCTTTCTCTTATCTCTCTGTCAAAGCAAACAGATTATGTAGTTGATTTGTTCTTTCTTTCCTTTCCTTTCCTTTCTTTCTTTCTTTCTCTCAAGATTTTGAAGCAAGCATTTGAAAAAATTATGTTCTATTTAAAGCAGGTCTTTAATATTTTATTCAGCTGGGTTGGGTTTAAATCCAAAAATCACATCAATGTTCCAAACATATTTGTGTGAAGAAACTTGATGTGAACCTTTTTTTTTTATTGCAAAACTTTGTTCTGAACATTTTTTTTACTTTGACTTTTAAGATCTTAAGATCTTTTAACAAGGAATAGATTTTAGAATGATTGTGGAAAATTGTTAAGTCATAAAATTAATGGAAATTTAACCATTCACTTAATATGTTGCCTCTTATACAGGAGATGAGGATTAAGGAAATCATTTGCACAAGAGGGGAGGTTACTCCTGACAAAGAGATAGTAGGGAGAAAAAGACGTGCTCGTAGTGTCAACCTGCCCATCAGGACAAAGGAGAAGAAAAACAAGGTATGACAATAAATGTAAAGTTGTGTATAACCATCTTACAATTGTAGAGGCATGTTATTTGTAACCAAGACCGTTTATATGGGACTTTTAGCATATATTTAATGAAGGTTATTCAAATCCCCCTACATCTGTGATCCATTGTTTGTCTGTCTGTAAACAATTTCGTTACCACATTTTCTGGAATAGAACAGGATAAATCTTCTCTTAGATTTCATATGTAGGTTCCCCATCGTTCCAAGTTGTGCCCGATTTGATTTTGGATTTATCAGAAAACCAGAACGGCCGACAGGTGGCCATCTTGGATTTTTACAGTGAAGATTAATATGTCTACTTCCTGTGAAGTACTGGACAGTTCGTTCTCAAATTTCAAATTTAGGTTCCCCTTTTGTTATGTCAATTTCTTTAAAAGTAATGGATGGATCGCTCTCAAGTTTCATTTGTGGGTCCCCCTTTATCCCTAGTTGTTCTCATTTTGATTTTATGAATGATCAGAAAAATAAAATGCCCACAGGTGGCCATCTTGGATTTTGACATTGCAAGTCTGTTATCACTTATTTTTGAGAATTATATAATAGACATTTCTCAAATTACATATGTAGGTTCCCTTTGGACCAAAGTTGTGCCCATTTGATTTTGGTACTGATCATAAAATCAAAATGGCTGATAGGTGCCAAGTATGGTATATTAACATGTAGACTTCAAAGAATAATTTTGTGTACCCTGAAATTTAAATATCATCCCTAGACAATCAGTATGTATTACTTAATGGTTACCTATGCATGCCCTACTGTAAAAAAAGCCTAGGTTTGATATTGTGTTCTTACTAAGAAATAGGCATGATTGTTGTTTAACAGTTCTGCTTTCATCTCACAGCCACAGTCAAAGAAAACTCGGTCTGCCCCTGCCACGCCGGCAGATCCTGACTTAGTGGATAGCTTGTCGATGGATGCTATCTCATCCAAATCGCAAGACTTGTCACTTGATGCTGAATTCAAAACACAGAACAAAGATGTTTTAATGGGTAATAGGTAAGTTAATATTGGTCTTCCTGTATAACAATGTGACACAGAGTATGTTCCCTATTTATCTTTTATATTTCATATTTCATGCTTGGTAATGTCTTATTTTGCCTGTTGGAAAATCATATTAGTTATGTGATTGTTTTTATGAGGGAAGGTAGGCATATAGCATTTTCCTGTCGTAACCCTGTCACATTCAGAACCAGTGTCATAAACTCTTGATTCATGTTGACTCAATATTATCATAACATCAAGTTTAGGTGGTCCTCAATCAAGGTTAAAAAGGTTTGAGGTCACATTTGAAAACTTGTACTATCGATTATACTTGCTTGCATGAGAGCAGAGGCATTGATGTCTTACTGAAATTATGTAGCTACAAATGAGGTCTACAGACCATTGGTTTTCAAATTATTTCATTTTGTATTTCCAAGACTTTTGGTCTGACCAAATTCCCAATTCTAACCTTTGTACAAACAATATCACATTTGGTCTTACATGTCAATATATTTTTTACCATATTTTTGTTCAAAGTCCCCAACCACGCTGGAAAAAATCGCTAAAACAGAATTCCAGGAAAACTCCTTCACCTGGATTTATCTCCCTTGACCAGTGCTCCAGTATAGAGAGTGAAGGACCGCCAGCTAGTCCTATCAACATCAGAATTATTGACAATGTCTCCAGTCCTGTGGGAACACACAGGGTATCAAGTCCTGCACACCCAATGACACCAAACCCTGGCACGCCCCAGGAGCAAATAACTCCACAAAAGTCTGACTCTGTGAAAACTTTGCCTGTGTCACCTATTGTGATTGTGCAGGGGAAGTCTCCGGTTACCTGTGCCACACCCACATTCTTGGTCGTCAACAGTATAGGGAGTGTATCAGTTGCAGGTCAAAGAGTTACTCCTGTCAAAGTGGTCAGTTGTCGTGATCAAGTGATTCCAAGTGTTCTAGGGACAAATGCCAATATAGTAGAGGCTACAGGAACACCTCAAGTGACAACAGTGTCCAATAATGCAGGACTTTCATCTGGTAGTGACGGGACTCTTTTCACAACTCCTTCAAAAAGTAACTCCAGACAGGACCCCCCTGCAATATTGTCACCATCAGTACCAGTTAAGGAAAGTACACCTGAAAATGTTCAAAGCACACAAAGATCACTAACAAAAATACGTGGAAAAATAACTCCAGAGAATACCCATCACTCTGAAAAATCACCAGCCAAATCAGCTCTGGAAATTATGGCATCATATGCTCCTTTTATTTATTCACCCCTCAGGTCTGACACATTATCCCCAGAGAAGTTCTCAGAACTTAACCAGCAATCACAAGAGAGAACTCCTACCAAATCCTCTGCCTTTGTCCCCAGGTACCGCCCTGTGGCCCCAAATCCATTTTTCTCATCCCCTACTAAAACTGTGTCACCATTTCTAGGGAAGGACAAGAGTCCTCGTAGAAAACAGTTGGCAAAGAAAGCTCAGGCTATTTGTCCAAAAGGATTTGTGTTAAAAACTTACGTGTCACCATCGAAAAAAGCAGCAAATAATATTGTCCATAGAGTTTTAAAGAGAAATGTGCCAAAAATTTTACCAAGAAATTCCCCAAGAAATGAACTGCAAATCAAAATTAGATCTCCTGAGTCCTCTAAAAAGAAATCCAACCAGTTATCTGATGAGGAGATCATGTCAAAAGGTGAATATGATATGCTGGAATCAGAGTATCTGTCAGATGATAATGATGATGCTGAAAAGATGGCCGGGAAGATTAGGAGGAATGGAACTAAGAATAATCAGAAGGCGAGACAGAAAACAACATCAGTGACGCGTCCAGAGAGCGATGATACTCAGAGTGAGAATGAAGATGGTAATGATTTATATGATAGTCAGAATGATGATGAAGAAGATTTAGATGACGAAGATCACATGGCAGAATTAATGGCTGCCAGCTCCAGAATAGGGTAGGTATAGTGAAAATTAAATTTGCTGACTAATTCCTGTCAGATTTGTAATAGACAAAAAAGTAACAAAAAGCTCTCTGATTCAAACTTTTTAAAGATTAAAAAAGAAAACTTTTTTTATGATTGATTTCATTACAAATATCACAATTTGTCATTGCAAGTTAAAGTTTTTTGTTAAAAAGTGTAATTGGAAAAAAATGTTTACAAATGGGTTTTGTGACACAAATGTTGTGTACCAAATGGATTGTGTTTGATTGATCAGCTCTTGTTGAACAGATTTGCCCAGAAGAAAGGGGAAATGAAGGATAAGAACAGAAGTAAAGCCCAGAAGAGAAAAGACTCTGCCTTAGCTATGTTGGCTCCTGATCTCTTGAGCACAGATCCCCAGGTATACACCAAATACATTTTACTTGGACCTGTTAATCAGATTTAATTTTGAGAATTGACGGTATCCTGGATGATATTACTTCTTATCCCACAAGTGGAAATGTATGTGTTTGTCAGGGTTTTTAATTGATTGTAAAGAAATGATAAACATACATGATATGTAGACATGTTATGATGGAATACATCTAAGATTTAATTTGTGTAACTTGTGTTATCATGGCATATAAAAATCATTTCAGTAATTATATTGTCCATTACAAAATTTAATTTTTCATTCACCTTTACTACCAAACCAAAATATATTAATACAATAGGTCTACACATACAGATACTTTACTATTTCACATGCTAAATTAGGTTACTTGGTACAATAAAATCACTCATTTTTGTTGGTATTTAATTCCCATTGAATGTGAGCATACCCTAATTCACAAATTCATATATCCATGGACTGTTAAAATAAATGTAAGTAGATTTATTGGTCGATAATTATCCATGAAATCAATGTCCACAAAATAGCAAACATTTTGAAACCACAAAAACTGAGCTCCACATAAATTTATGATTTTACAGTAGTTTTATTCATTTCTTTATCAAACAGCAGATTATATATTTTGAGACACTGTACCCATAGACTCGTCTTCCTCAAATAGATATATATTTTGTTCATTATATACCTATATGCACATTTTAAACCTTATTAAGTGAAGACGAGTGTGAATTATTCACATCGTTACATTTTACTATTCAAAATAAGTTTTTTGGAGGTCATTGCTCCTGCGTTATGTTTTGGTGATAAATTGTTACATGTATTTTCCTTTCAGTTGCAAATAAATATGTGATAAATATCTGGTAAACAACAAGAAAAAGTAGGATCACTGATGTGTTGGAAGTCAAATTATGTCTGTATGCCATATAAGGTCTCTGAATTAAAACCCTTTTATGTTTTACTTATTTTTAGAAAGATGACCGGGACACGGCTTTTGCCCAGGCATACTTGTGCCGGGCTCGGGAGGTGCTCAAGGGAGACGATGATACCTATGAGACATTCCTCAAGTTGCTGTATGACTTTGGCAAGAGTGATTTCTCTCCAGTCAAAGTAGGCACATTCCTTCTTATACTATCATAATTGTTGCTTCATGTATTGTGGAATTATAAAATAATCTTTTCATGGATTTGGTAGGTTTGAGATCCATTCACCATTTCAAAATAAGATTCCTTCCCATCTTAGCATAGTGTGCTATTTATCTGACACATCCTTATTTTCAGTTTGCACAACATTTTATTGTCTGGAAGCTTTATAGTTTGATGTCTTGAAACTTTCATTTGGAAACAATTTTTATTTAGCACCAACCTATATTATACACTGAAAGGTTGTCAAAGCTTTAAAAAATGCAAACATTCCAATAGAATTGAACAAAGTATGAATTTAAGTCTGTCTTTATCCCTAATTGAATACTATATTCTACTGCTTTCCAAAAATTGCTACTTATATATCTCCTGAATGAAATTCTTCAAACTTGTCAGACTGACTCGATATAAGGTAAAGTAGGCAGCTCTAATAGGCATAGCACATGTAATGATAAAAAGAACATGATGGAGAAGAATCATGACTGTACAGATGAAAACTATGATGGATTCTGCTACAAAGTGAAAACTAGATTGGAATAGGCAATATTGATCAATTTTGCATAATATTACATGTACCTTATATCTACTCTTTAGATTTATACTTATAAAAATCCTCTTACCGTCATGTTTGTTAACAGCTATTTCTGTGCTAAAATTGAATCAAACCCATAGTGTCACTAATCTCCCACAGTTTGCGACTTAGGGCCGTTAGGGCCAAGTGAGCTATAGAGAATACTGCAGCGTCCAGTGTCCTTCCATCATCTGTCAACGTTTAGTATATATTGCAACTATACATCAACGAATAAAAGGGGAACCAATTTTGTGTTAGTAGTGCATCTGGCGCCGCTGTATCTGTGGTGTCAGGCTCAACCAGTGAAATATTTTCCTTCTAAAGAAATGTAAAGTTTTGCATAATTGATTTAAATATCAAGGTGAGCGATACATGCCCATTGGGCCTCTTGTTTAGGAAATGTAACTGACTTCCAGAGACCAAAAACTTATGGTCTCCCACAGTTAACTGTTTAACTAAACTGACGATAGCCTCTATAGATCTGTTTTCTAAGATGGAAATGGATTCGGATGAATATTTTAGACATGTCCACTAATAAGATCAGCCATTCTCTGGTGTTGTTAGCTATTGTGATAGGGAAGATTATACTTTCTATATCATGTATAAATATTAGACAAAATGAAACTTTACCAAATGAATCTGTTGTGGTTCAATATCTCAAGTGTCAAGTTTTATTTAAGCTTTAGATTATTTGCCCATCAGTATACAATACATAGATATAACAATCACAGACAAAAAAATTATCTTGTTTACCTCATCACTGAGTTTCTCTAATCATTGAGTTTCTCTAATCATTGAATTTCTCTTATCATTGAGTTTCTCTAATAATTCAGTTTCTCTAATCATTGAGTTTCTCTAATCATTGAGTTTCTCTAATAATTCAGTTTCTCTAATAATTCAGTTTCTCTAATCATGGAGTTTCTCTAATAATTCAGTTTCTCTAATAATTCAGTTTCTCTAATCATATGATGTTTCTGATCAGAAAAACAAAATTGCCATTTTCATCTGGATTTTAATTGGAAAGTTTCTTATCATGGAGTTTTTCTTAACTTTAATTCAGTTTCTCTATTTGTGGTAATTCAGTTTCTCTACAAAATGGCCAGCAGGAGCTATTTCTCTAGTATAATTCAGTTTCTCTAATAATTCAGGACCTCTCTTAAATTTCATTGTAGTTTCTCTAATCATTTGATTTTTTCCTGATCAGAAAAAACAAAACGGCTTTTCATTAATTTGAAATTCATTTGATTTTGGGGCTGATCAGAAAAAACAAAAGGGCTGACTGGTGACCATCTTGGATTTTTTCAGTGAAGTTTGTTATTCCTATTTCTTGAAAAGTACTTAATGGATCTCTCAAAAATTTCCTGTGCATGTCCCTCTTAGCCTCTGCTTGTGCCCATATGATGTTGGATCTGATCAGAAAAACAAAATTGCCAATTTGTAGACATCTTGGATTTTGACTTGGAAAGTTTGTTATCACTACAGGAAGGATCTTTCTTAACTTTCATATGTAGGTTCCCCTTGGTCCCTATTTGTGGTCATTTGATTTTGGAACTGATCAGAAAAACAAAATGGCCAGCAGGCAGCTATCTTGGATTTTTTGCCTAGTAAAGATTGTTATCCCTATTTCTTAAGAACTACTGAATGGACCTCTCTTAAATTTCATACGTATGTACCCTTTGGTCTCTTGTGCCCATTTGATTTTATTACTGATCAGTAAAAACAAAACGGCTTTCAGATGACCGTCTTGGATTTGGCAGGTAAAAATTATTATTTCTAATTTTGCAAAGGAATGTTCAAATTTCTTATCATGTATTGTGAACACCTACAGACAGATCGGCCATTCAGTATACAATTTAACCATTGCACACATGAAATACATGTTAGACATGGAAACATATTACTAGGTATATTAAAAGTACAAAATAACATTGGATCAGTTACATGGACATTTATTGTATATCTTTGTCTGGACCAGTTAATTTACTTCTGCAAACCAAACTCCTTAAAGCAACCAAAAGTTCCTGTCCAATGCACGGTCAGTTTGGGGAAGTACCACTGTAGTTGTTAAATTTTTTATGTGTTAATTATAGTTGGGTGATTATTTTCATTTCAAGAATTAGTTATCTGAAATCTTTGTGAAAAAGGGATTAAGTTGAAAGGTGTAAAACTTGTATTTATGGCTTTATTTATACAAAAACTGGTTAGGAAATACTGAGTCAAAAAAGCTCCCCTGTCAAAACCATATATTTTATGTTTTGACAACAGGTAACTGAACTGGACCTTTTGATTGTTGATATCACTAAACAAAAACTGTTTTGCTGTTGAATCTGTTCAAGTTATAAAACTAAACAGAAGACCTGTTTCATTTGTAAAGTAATGAAAGTTATTAAGGATGTACTTCTGTGTTAGTTTGAATGGAAATAAGACATAATTCAATATAAAATTAATTCCAACATAATATATTGGACCTCGGTAGTCTTAAGCACTTTATCTAGAATTGTACTTAAAAACTACTTTTATTGACAGCATACTTGATAGTGTGATTTTGTTGATAGTGTCAGCAATTTCAACGTTTTATGGTTGCTAAGTTCTCTTGAGTATATCTAGAAATCTTAGGTACATTTCAACTTAATTTTGCGGTAATTATCATTATAAATCACAGATTTCAAATTCCTGTATTCCGACTTGGTGGATCACTTTCCTAGAACTTAAGGACCTGAAAACAAATCATTCAGCTTGTCCCTTGATCATGGAAAAACTGTCTTTTGAGGTGAAAATTTAAAAAAAAAAAAAAGAAAAAAAGCACAGTGATCTGCTCATTTTTAGTCATGAAGAGTATCATCACAAATTTCATGCTCCAAATATTAAGTATTAAAAAATTTAATACTTGAAGGATTTGAGTCATTTTGTGACATTTTAATTTTTTGGTCGCTATGCAGTTTAAAGCTCGTTAGGTAATGAAAACTGGCCATTTTTCGCATTACTTTTTCTTAATATCCAAGTATCATTCCTGTATCTTGTATTAAAAGACAAAAATTCATTTTAAAAAGGGTTGCCGCAAAAATAACAGTGTCATTTATTCAAGAAAAAGATTAGAACAGTATGTGAAAATGAATTTCCTGTCATACTTATTCTGACACATGTACTGATAAAATATAGTGCAGCAACAGATTGATTTTTTGCTTTTAATCAACTTTCTGAAATGAAATCTTTCAAAAAATCATCAGAAAAAAAATTAATATTGGAATGTTTTTATTTCTCAGAAGTGTACATTAATACAACAATCGAGGTCCAAAGATACGTTTTTAAATTATAAGATATTTGCTATGGACAATTCAACCAAAACTTTGAAGATTTTAATCCTGCCAACAGGCTTAAGCATGACAAGTTAATGTAGTTTACAAACACTTAAACAAATAACTGATGGTGGCAATTCACAGTTTAGGTGGAAGAAATTACCCATGAGGTTGTTGAAACTGGCAGAAACTACCTGTGAGGCTATTAAAACTGGCATTAGTTAGCAAAATAAAATACAAAACGAAGAAAAAATAGAGCCGCCTTATCTCGCACAAAATCAACAGTCATTCAGATATTTATTGAATATTTTAACTGTGTTAAGTACAAGCATATGTATATCTTTTCCATCCTTTAAATCTATGACTGCAAGTTTGTGAAGGAGTGACCAAATGTTCAAATTTCATTTTTTTATATAATGACAGTGTTTAGACATAAAATGTGCATTTTCTGTTCAATGCTAATGCTCATTTCGTCACTGTCCGTCACATGTATCAGTATGATCCTCTTCAAGGATTAGATTTAGTAAATGATAGCATATTTTGACAAAGGAATGCTTCATAAACATTGAAATATGTGTGTTGACAACCATCATATTAATCCCATTTAACTTACCCTATATTTAATTCAGCGTAGCAAATACTTCAACAATCATTACAAGCTTACAAAAATTATTTTGGCTAGAGAAATGTTTGAAAGATTACACATTTAAGAAAACAGAACGAGGTACTGATGTTTATAAACAGGTACTCACACATGCTTGTTTATACACAAAAAGCTCCTTTAGGAAGATAATTCTTTATCACATTATCATACAGGGATAGCTATAAATCTTAAGAGAAGCACATTGATATATTACATTAGATAACATCACTTATAATACAAAGGTAAAAATGATACAATTAATTGATGTATCTGACATTCATGGTATTAGATCTGAGAAAAATCTTTAAACAAACTAGATCAGCTATTTCATCTGCCCATCACGCCCGCCGATATCTACTGCTGTTTATTGGAGTAACCAAGGGGTATGCTATTGTCCTATAAGCCCACTCCTCGACTCTGGGTCTGAGTTTTTGTGTTGACCTACTGGATAAGTACAGGAATGTATGAACACAAGTTAAAATATCACATTTACCTCGGTTCATAAATGACAGTTAACATGCAACCATTATAACTATTATCGTTGGCGTAGAAACGATGATCATATTCTTTAAAGTAACTGTTCCAGTTTACTGATTTCAATCGCTTATAAATCAGCTTACATTAAAACCTATTATGTACAGCAGCATGTAGGAAATTTAGATATAAGTATTGCCTTGTTAAGGCTTTTTCAATCATTATGAATTACACTTTTACAAGTAAACATAACATATTGTGTTAATATTGCTTGCATAACATGGCATGTTTCATGGCAGATAATAAGTCATTTACTTTAGTTTGTGTTTTTTAATAGGATTTTTAATGAAAAGATTTCTATCGTATGGTGCTAAACTTAGAAGAAAAGAACATGAAAACACAGTTTTAGTGTTGAATTTGATGAAAAAAATACCCCACAGTATAGAACAATATAAATAAGAGTAAAGAAGGTGGAGTTGACCATTAAAGTTCGAAAAAATAAAACGTATAGTGGTCAGGTCACACACACTCACCTTGTTCTGCTTCCAATCCAGACAGAATCCATTGTCTAAAATTAGATGGTAGAACCCTACAATGGTATCAACTGAACTTAAGTCTATATCACTATTTCCCAGGCTGTGGTATTACAGTGGTATGTAGTGAACTTTTAGTCTATATCACTATTTCCTAGGGCTGTGGTATTACAGTGGTATGTAGTGAACTTTTAGTCTATATCACTATTTCCTAGGGCTGTGGTATTACAGTGGTATGTAGTGAACTTAAGTCTATATCACTATTTCCCAGGCTGTGATATTACAGTGGTATGTAGTGAACTTTTAGTCTATATCACTATTTCCTAGGGCTGTGGTATTACAGTGGTATGTAGTGAACTTTTAGTCTATATCACTATTTCCCAGGCTGTGGTATTACAGTGGTATGTAGTGAACTTTTAGTCTATATATATCACTGTATTTCCTAGGGCTGTGGTATTACAGTGGTATGTAGTGAACTTAAGTCTATATCACTATTTCCCAGGCTGTGGTATTACAGTGGTATGTAGTGAACTTTAGTCTATATCACTATTTCCTAGGGCTGTGGTATTACAGTGGTATGTAGTGAACTTAAGTCTATATCACTATTTCCCAGGCTGTGGTATTACAGTGGTATGTAGTGAACTTTAGTCTATATCACTATTTCCCAGGCTGTGGTATTACAGTGGTATGTAGTGAACTTTAGTCTATATCACTATTTCCCAGGCTGTGGTATTACAGTGGTATGTAGTGAACTTTAGTCTATATCACTATTTCCTAGGGCTGTGGTATTACAGTGGTATGTAGTGAACTTTAGTCTATATCACTATTTCCCAGGCTGTGGTACTACAGTGGTATGTAGTGAACTTTGGTCTATATCACTATTTCCCAGGCTGTGGTACTACAGTGGTATGTAGTGAACTTTTAGTCTATATCACTATTTCCTAGGGCTGTGGTACTACAGTAGTATGTAGTGAACTTTTAGTCTATATCACTATTTCCCAGGCTGTGGTATTACAGTGGTATGTAGTGAACTTTTAGTCTATATCACTATTTCCCAGGCTGTGGTACTACAGTGGTATGTAGTGAACTTTAGTCTATATCACTATTTCCTAGGGCTGTGGTATTACAGTGGTATGTAGTGAACTTTTAGTCTATATCACTATTTCCCAGGCTGTGGTATTACAGTGGTATGTAGTGAACTTTTAGTCTATATCACTATTTCCCAGGCTGTGGTACTACAGTGGTATGTAGTGAACTTTAGTCTATATCACTATTTCCTAGGGCTGTGATATTACAGTGGTATGTAGTGAACTTTAGTCTATATCACTATTTCCCAGGTAGTGGTACTACAGTGGTATGTAGTGAACTTTTAGTCTGTATCATTGTTTCCCTAGTGAGCTTTAGTCATTATTTCCAAAGCTGTGGTATTACAGTGGTATGTAGTGAACTTTTAGTCTGTATCATTATTTCCCTAGTGAGCTTTAGTCATTATTTCCAAAGCTGTGGTACTACAGTGGTGTACGTAGTGATCTTAAATCTACATTATTCATTCCCAGGGCTGTGTTTCTACACTCTGACATACAAAAATCCTTCATAATTATATTTCCTTTCTCACTTCATTAATACATTTATGCTACCTCTAAGCCCTTTCATGTAAACATCAGGAGGTCTTTACCTTATTGACGCCATCATACTGAAGTTAGTACCTGGGCTTATGAATCATGTATGTTATGTTACAACACTTCATAGGTATCCTGTGAATTTGACCCATTTCTAGGTTGTAAAGTTCATTTTAGCTTCCTTTATTACTGTTCTGTGAAAGATTTCTCTCATTTGAAGTTCTTTGAATGCTCTATGAAACTTTCCTCATCCATTCGCAAGTTTTGTGAAAGGTCATGTGGTCATCTGCATTTCTGTTTTGTGAAAGTCTGTTTGCTGTCCTTTAAGTTGTAAAATAATTCTGTTTTGTGAAAGTCCTGTTTGCTGTCCTTTAAGTTGTATAATAATTCTGTTTTGTGAAAGTCCTGTTTGCTGTCCTTTAAGTTGTATAATAATTCTGTTTTGCAGTTTTCATTTAATCTTTTTGAAAGTTGTTTGGCTGTCCTTATTTACTCCCTTTAAAAACTCAGTGTCCTCATTTAGGTTTTGAAAAAGTTTGACTGTCTTTATTTCTGTTTTGTGAAAGTTCTGTTTGGCTGTCCTCAGTTAAGTGTTGTGAAAGTTCTGTTTGGCTGTCCTCAGTTAAGTTTTGTGGAGGTTCTGTTTGGCTGTCCTCAGTTAAGTGTTGTGGAGGTTCTGTTTGGCTGTCATCAGTTAAGTGTTGTGGAGGTTCTGTTTGGCTGTCATCAGTTAAGTGTTGTGGAGGTTCTGTTTGGCTGTCCTCAGTTAAGTGTTGTGGAGGTTCTGTTTGGCTGTCATCAGTTAAGTGTTGTGGAGGTTCTGTTTGGCTGTCCTCAGTTAAGTGTTGTGGAGGTTCTGTTTGGCTGTCATCAGTTAAGTGTTGTGGAGGTTCTGTTTGGCTGTCCTCAGTTAAGTGTTGTGGAGGTTCTGTTTGGCTGTCCTCAGTTAAGTGTTGTGGAGGTTCTGTTTGGCTGTCCTCAGTTAAGTGTTGTGGAGGTTCTGTTTGGCTGTCCTCAGTTAAGTGTTGTGGAGGTTCTGTTTGGCTGTCCTCAGTTAAGTGTTGTGGAGGTTCTGTTTGGCTGTCCTCAGTTAAGTGTTGTGGAGGTTCTGTTTGGCTGTCCTCAGTTAAGTGTTGTGGAGGTTCTGTTTGGCTGTCCTCAGTTAAGTTTTGTGGAGGTTCTGTTTGGCTGTCCTCAGTTAAGTTTTGTGGAGGTTCTGTTTGGCTGTCCTCAGTTAAGTTTTGTGGAGGTTCTGTTTGGCTGTCCTCAGTTAAGTTTTGTGAAAGTTCTGTTTGGCTGTCCTCAGTTAAGTGTTGTGGAGGTTCTGTTTGGCTGTCCTCAGTTAAGTCTTGTGAAAGTTCTGTTTGGCTGTCCTCAGTTAAGTTTTGTGAAAGTTCTGTTTGGCTGTCCTCAGTTAAGTGTTGTGGAGGTTCTGTTTGGCTGTCCTCAGTTAAGTTTTGTGAAAGTTCTGTTTGGCTGTCATCAGTTAAGTGTTGTGGAGGTTTTGTTTGGCTGTCCTCAGTTAAGTTTTGTGGAAGTTCTGTTTGGCTGTCATCAGTTAAGTTTTGTGAAAGTTCTGTTTGGCTGTCATCAGTGAAGTTTTGTTCACTTTTACATTTTTGATTCAGTGTTTTTGAAAATTTTGTCTCATTTGTTTTGTTAAGATTTTGTGAATGTTCAGAGTTTAGGGTCGTATTTTGTGATACTACCAAGTCTGGGCTTTGTGATATGTCTCTGTTAACATGTTCTGACAATTCATTTTGAAGGTTATCATTTATATCTTGTGGAAAATCAAAGTGTGTGTTATCATTGGATTTATGTGATGGATTCATTTTATTTGATGAGTTTTGTGATACATGTGTGTTATTGTATGATGGGTTCTGTGATATTTGAGTAGTGTATGATGGATTTTCAGACAGGTCCATATCAGATACGCAGGTAGAGCTGGATCTACCTTGATATCTATCAGTACTTGTGGAGTACAATGTTGCTGTTTGCGATGGTGGTTTACACACAAACAATTTTCGTAACTCCCTGCGGAATCGTTGTCCTGTGATACAGTAAAGAAGAAAATTCACAGCATGATTCATATAACTGAAAAGGCTAGTTATCCGTGATACCAGCAGGTATAATGCCAGGCGTTCAAAGTCTATTGGGTACGATGAGAAGTCAAAATAATCATAGCGAATACTAAACAATACAACTCTTGGAGCAGAGGTTACCAAAAAGGTGAAGGTCACAGAAAGCAGTGTGATTGTCAGTTTCTGATGGAAATGTCGATTTTCCAAATTTTTCTCACTCTCTACTGTTTGACTCCGACGCCTTAAAGTTTCCCTGAATCTTGTGGCGCGTTTGTTGTCTCTGATGATAAGGACGTTCATTGAGAGAAGGATGAGGAAGGGAAGGAAGGAATACAGTGCTGCATCTATAAGAGGAAATATGTCATTGTGAAAATCTTCAAAAGCCTCTGTCGGGGAGCAGTATTGTCCGGATATGGTCACAGTCCAGAAAAAATGGCAGTTAAATAATGTAAATATCATAAACAATGCCACACTTACTTTCTTGGCTCGGCTTACGGTAGCAAATTCCATGGCCTTCAAGGGAAAATGGATTGCTATGAACCGTTCTATTGTCATGGCAACAAGCAGCCATGCAGAATATTGAAATAAGAAGTAGGTAAGAAAATTGAACACTTTGCATGCTGTTGGACTCAAAATGATAGCATCCCAACCATTGATCACTGAAAACCAGCTTCGTATTCCACTGAAAAACAGCACAAGTGTGTCCACTACAGCAATCACAGCTAGATAGAAACAGGTGGAGGAGTGGATCATTGTCTTTCTTATCATTACAATGAAGCTGATCAAGTTGCCTACTGTTCCCAGAAATATGATGACCGGGTAAACGTAGAGACCAAGATATCTAGACCACATATAGGTGGGATACTGCTCCAGGACATCCCATATGGTTGGCATCTCGACCGGGGGATCACGGTTGTCTGACGGAGAGCTTGTACTGTTCGAATGGTTTGTAAGTTGTGAGACAATGTCGAGGCTGTCCGGAGTAATCATATCTCCAATATTTGTGTCCACTGATTACAATACACCAGGAATGTAACTGATCAGTTTATGAACCCCTTTGAACTTTGTTTCTCGCTGGTCTGTTTGTTCGACTACCTCATTTTAATTAAATATCCAAGTTCATTCTTATTGAAATTTAAATGCCAGGAAAATGTCACTATTGTGTATGGATTTGATCTTCATGTAGCTACGATCCCTGAGTAACTGAGCCCTAGACGTACCAGCATCTGCATGTGAACTGTGTGAACATTTGTAAAGTTTGTTAAGGTGATGTCAGCATAAGAGTGTCAAGTAGGCATTATAGTCTCTATGTGTACACTCAACAACTACCTGTTTGTAGTTTTAGGAAATTGGATCAATTTTGTCTTGATTTATGATGGGACATTTTCAACATATATAACATTTCAACTCTATTTAGCGACAGTTTTGTTTTCCTGTCAATAAAAGCCTACTTAAGAGAAGAAGTGGGTCATTACTCTGCAACTTGAGGACACGTGACCACCAGCTGTAGGCATGGTCCTGTTTCCCATATATGGGACCTACTGGCACCTCATCACAGTATAGGAGGTGGTATTATTATGCAAAAGTTTGAAGATTCAGTCAATGTTGGTTGTATAGCCTGCAGTATAAGTAAATCATTGTGCCTGTCACTGTCACATTCCAATATATTGGTAGTTATATGTATCTGTCTACCTATGTGGTATCATCCTAGTTCTAACATCAAGTCACATCCATCCTCCTGCTACATCAGCTGTTAACTTTTCATATTTCAAACTTGACAGTTCCTTAGTGGTGGGATTCCACAAACATGCCAGAAACCTGATAAGGCCAGCATGGCCCCACCACTCAGGCTCAGAAAAAGGAACAGTTTTTACGACTTGTTTCATAAATCTCAAATGAATGAAAGCTTATGTCAGATCCTCAGCATACACATTGGGAATGATGTGGTTTAAGTTTAGGTCAATTTCATATATCATTTTGACCAGTTAAACCCTTAATTGTTATTGATTGTTTAATTATGAAATTAAAAGGAACCTACTGATCTTGTTTTGTGTTCTTGAAAGCTTTGATAGAGCCTTTCATGGCTGTATTAAATCTACAGGTACTTTCTGATTTGTGTCTGAAATGTTAGGTGTGCCCACGTAGATGAAATTGGCCTTGTTCTTTCAGGTAATTTAAGCGGTATTTGAAGTTGGTAATTTGCAAAAATGTTCTTGTTAATATGCTAAAAATATTATAAACAAGTTTGGATAGGCCTGATTTGTTAGTGGGGCGATAATCACAGGAAGTGTTGTCACAAGCATCTTATTACACTCAAATTGAGGCTTACTGTCAAGTAGAGATGATTTAATCAAACATAAGAGGTTGTTTTTAGTGTGTAGATGAGTTACTATCTAAACAATACAAGACATTGTTGACACAAGCCTCTGTCTGAAGTTTATTGTACACATTGAATACTCAGGCTGTGGTCACTCCACCAGGTTATCAGCACTTTACTGATGATAGAAATTAGTAACTTTCATTTCATGTCATGTATGGGGTATTTTATTTTGTAACACAAGAATTCATCAGGATTTGGTGATGGGAAAAAAGAGGATGTGATAACCATGCATATGATTAACTCTACATTAATTCTATAAACATCTCTAAATGTCCTGTAATTTAATTTCAGTTTTAACCAAAATCAAATTGGAAAGCAGAACCTGAAGTGTCTGCTCCAAATAAGGATAATATCTTATAAAACAACAACAAAAAACATTATATAAATGTTATCATCTCACTACAGTTGCTGACTCCAAATCATGTTGTGATCATTGTAAAAAATAACTATCAAGGCTAAAGGTGCTGGCTCCAAATCATGATGTGATCATTGTAAAAAGTAACTATCAATAAAGGTGCTGGCTCCAAACCATGATGTGATCATTGTAAAAAATAACCATCAATAAAGGTGCTGGCTCCAAATCATGATGTGATCATTGTAAAAAGTAACTATCAATAAAGGTGCTGGCTCCAAATCATGATGTGATCATTGTAAAAAATAACTCTCTATAAAGGTGCTGGCTCCAAACCATGATGTGATCATTGTAAAAAATAACCATCAATAAAGGTGCTGGCTCCAAATCATGATGTGATCATTGTAAAAAGTAACTATCAATAAAGGTGCTGGCTCCAAATCATGATGTGATCATTGTAAAAAATAACCATCAATAAAGGTGCTGGCTCCAAATCATGATGTGTAAAAAGTAATCAATAAATTGTGATCATTGTAAAAAATAAAAAGTAAAAAGTAACTATCAAGGCTAAAGGTGCTGGCTCCAAATCATGATGTGATCCTTGTAAAAAATAACTGTCTATAAAGGTGCTGGCTCCAAACCATGATGTGATCATTGTAAAAAGTAACTATCAATAAAGGTGCTGGCTCCAAACCATGATGTGATCATTGTAAAAAGTGACTATCAAGGCTAAAGGTGCTGGCTCCAAATCATGATGTGATCATTGTAAAAAATAACTATCTATAAAGGTGCTGGCTCCAAATCATGATGTGATCATTGTAAAAAGTAACTATCAAGGCTAAAGGTGCTGGCTCCAAATCATGATGTGATCATTGTAAAAAATAACTGTCTATAAAGGTGCTGGCTCCAAACCATGATGTGATCATTGTAAAAAATAACTATCAAGGCTAAAGGTGCTGGCTCCAAATCATGATGTGATCATTGTAAAAAGTAACTATCAAGGCTAAAGGTGCTGGCTCCCAATCATGATGTGATCATTTGAAAAAACAGACTGAACTGGAATCACATGAATATAACCATACTAAATTTGTCAGCTTTGTACCATAATAAACAAGTAAGGGCCATAAAATGTGATCTACAAGCAGGTTCAGGTCTATTTTAAGGCTGAATCACCTGCCCCAATAGTCTGGCTTACTCACCTGTCACTGGTGACAATTTTATTACTCTAAGATGATGTTTAAATGGACGTGACATTGTTTACCTGTTTAGTCAGAATTATGGACATTAAAGACTTTTACACAATTCAATTATATTTTTAACACACCTGGCCCTAAGTGAGCTATAGGGATACCATGGCGTTTGTCCGTCATCCGGTGTCTGTCAACTTTTATTTTATATTGCAACTATTCATGAACGACTGAGCGGAATTGTATAAAATTTTGGTCTGAAACATCTATAGGGGAAGAGGAACCATTTTTGTGTAATTAGTGGGTCTGACAAGGCCCAGCAGGGAAAACCTATCAATTGGAATTGTAGGATATTGTCCAAAATTGCTCTATATTGGTAAAAGGTATCTCTGAAAACCAATTATCACCTTGTCTTTCTAAAACTAATTTTGATAGGTGATAACTGTCTTCCAAACACAGACAAGAGGCAAAGAATGCCTGTATTTCTTATCTGGATATTTAAGTCAGTGATGTTAAACTTTACATTTCTTCCCCTGATGAGCCTAACCCCACAGGTACACCTTCAAAGGATCTGTTATGATTGTGTTTATCTCCTGATGCTCAGCAATGTGTTTATCTCTTGATGCTCAGCAATGCTATAGTTATTCAGTGGGGATCACAACTGATTCAAAGAACCAATGCTCCAAATGAGTTGCTGATGGTGCAAAGCAATATTATGAAAATGAACTAAATCTACTTGGGGGTTAGATTTTCCTTGTTTGGCCCCACCCATCTGGCCTCAGAAGGCCAAAATCCACACTTTATACAAAAATTTCCCTTCACCCCAGATAATACCGATTTCAAAGATGATGGATGGTGAAAGAGTTGTGTTGCTTTCTATCCTTTTGTATGTGGACTATAACCTTTTAATGTCATTCTGACTTTTTATCATTGTGTTTACATTATTCTTTTTTTCTCATTTTCAACTTCATTTCCAACTAATGTTGATATTTTTTGGGGTATGTTCCAAACCAAGATGGCCTCCATTTTGAAAGGAATAACTTCCTTTTCAGTTTCATGTATGAAATTAAGCCAGAACTTGGTTGAGATGTTATAAGGGGAAGAATGCTGGCTGTACATTTCAGCAAAGTCAGATGTTTGATATGTAATAATATTACGCCAGTAGTTTGGTGTTTCAACAAGAAAATTACCATTGAGGCCCAAAGGCCTATCGTTCTGGATCTTTTAAGTTTATTAATATTGTTCAATCCTGGGTGAAACAACGAATAAAAAACATTTGTTTGATTTTGAACTTCAATTTCAGGTGTCATTACTTAATCTACAAAATATCTAGTATGCCATTACTGTTGTATCATGTTTCCTGGTAAAAATTCTTTATATTTATCATGTATGTTATGCTCCCATAAGTGTGGCAGGTTGTCCAGAAAAAAGGGAAATGATGACATATTTATGGTTTAATTGTTCATGTGTCTTTATCCTGTTCTCACAGCTGTACCGAGAGCTACGAGTTGTCCTTAAAAACTACCCAGACCTGGTGACAGACTTTGCAGGCTTTCTACTTCCGGAGCAGGCTGTGGAATGTGGTTGCTACATGACGACTCAGGAATTCATCCGAGCTAGGACCTTTCTTCGTAAACTTGAGGTACACTACACATACAGATGAGACTATATTGATATAGTGCAAAGAAAACTTGAAGTATATGGCACTGTTGTTACAGTTTAACGTATCAAGACCTCCTTATACAGGGGTGTGAGATGTCTTTTTGTTCTGTTAATTGATTCCGTAAGGATTTTACATTACCTGATATTTATCTTCATGTCAATTATAGCATCAGCATTGTATATGATTGTCCTAGGTTGAATCATTTAAAAATGTAAAATGCATCTGTCTATCCAGATTTTTTCTATGTTAAAAAGTAGCTCAAATGTTTGTCGGGATAAGTCCTATTGCTCTCCCTAACAATTTCCTGATAGCTGGGTGCACAGAAAATATAACTGGGATCATATATCTGCCACCAATTTGATACATTGATATGCTTGGAAAATTAAACACAAAAATAAAAGGATATTTACTTTGACAAGTAAGGAAAGATCACAAGTCAATAGTGGTCAGAAATTCTTTTAATGCTTCAAAAAATATTAACTTGTGGTCAACTCAAAAATATTCAGGTGGGCAAAATTATAACTCAAAGAAGAGAAAACTAGATGGTCAAAATAGTAAATTCGGCTATAAAGAAATTAACGGAATTGTCAAAATAAAAAAACAGGCGCAGAGCCTCCTAGACACTTAAATCTGATTTAACTTTATGCTCTCAGACCTACCTCTGTCCACATACCTTCTCCCAGATTGATAGCTTAGAATGAGCACCTGCAGGAACAGGGATATTGATTTAGGCTCTGCCCATCCATGTGTCCATCTGCTCGTGGAAGGGCTTTTCCTGGCTATAACTTCAAAACCGTTTCAACTGGACTTCACAAAACTTGCTCTATAAATTTAGTTAGTGCCCTACTTGTGCCTTTAGCTATTAACAACATTTATTTTTTATATTTTTTTCAAACCACAAAATAAGTATAAACTTTCCTTTCTGGGCTGCAGATTCGAAACCATTCCATTCAACTCCACAAAACATTTTGTATACATAAAGTTAGTGCCCTAGTAAAAAAAAATTCTGTTACCATGGAAACAGATTACACTCATCAAAAATTTCAGTTTATCTGGACCAGTGCTCTGAAACCATTCACGATAATTGCTCAAAACATTTTACACTTATTAAGCTAGTTAGTATCTTTTGCTATGGGAAAGTTCTCCATTTAAATACTTTTTGTGTTTCCATGGAAACAGATAGGCCAAATCACAAAGTTCAGTTTTTTCAGACCCAGTTCTCTTAAACAATTCAAGGTTATTATCTGGTACTCAAAACTTTGTACAGGCATCAAACTAGTACTCTAGCAGAAGTTCTCAATTTCAATATGAATTTCAAAGAGAAAATAAACATATATACATGTATATGATTGTTTGTCTTTCTTTTAAACAGCGGGATGCAGGGATAATGTCATGCTTTGCGTTCTTCCTTGTAAATAATCTATCTACCAGTTAAATTATTTGGCAATGTGACAACAGTTATAAACTTTGAATATTTGCCAGTCTCGGTAATATCTATATATTTCTAGAAAACTTTCTCTCTGTCCGTCCTTTCATGTCCAAAGCATAACTTTGCCTACATTTAAGCAAGGAGAAGGAAATTTGTGTACATATTGGTCATACTAAGATGATGTTCAGTGAACCTAAGTCAGGGTCCACAACCCCTTTATCATTGTTACTGCCCTTTGTTAATACTTTGTGTTCTGATCATAATTTTGCTTTCACTTGAAGTAGGACAGTGAACATGATGTTATGTAGGTCATACTAGGATGATGTGCAGTGTTCCAAATTCAGAGTCTACAACCCGTTATTGCCTTTTGTTAAAATTTAAGTGATGAAGTTGTTTTCAGGGAGTATTCATCAGTTTCACTAATACTCTTGTACCAAGATACTTTTATTCTCCAGGTACACTTTCACAGACACCCAACTCATTTCCAGAAGTGTCTCAAAATCCTTAGCTCCTGGTCTCAGTGTCAAAACAAAAATGCTGCAGAGCTGAAAGTTGCTCTAGAGCCTCTCTTGAAAGGACAGATTCACCTCCTGCAGGAGTTGTCTCTCTTCTTTAAGGAGGAACGCCCACCAGAAAGGTAGCAAATACATTCTTACACTCAGCTTAGTGTAGAAAAGTTAATTGTCTTAAATTATTGAATGATAATCTTCATTGTATATTTCTCATTCATTTGCTCTGTTTAGAAATACCTCTTTGATTTTGTGCCATTATAAGTTACAATTATATTATTTTGTGTAAAAATCTCAATATTTTCAGTTTAGGAATACAGAGCCAATTTATATATGTTATAAACATAGAGAATCAATTTATTTTTCAGTTATATGACAGACTATGAGGAGATAACTCTTGGTGAAAGCGACGAGGAGGCAGATTTTGATGGATTTGAGGAGGTGGAGTTGCCAGATGAGGAGGATACAAGTGGAACAAAGAAATGTCTGTGTCGTTGCCATAACAACCCTGCCAATACCAATTACTTCAAACGTAACAAACACTGCTACTCCTGTTGCCTTAAGGTATGTCATTGGTATGATATCGTTATTGTTAATGAGGGTGACGCTTAACTCAGTGAAGGACTGCAATTCAGGTTTCATGATTCCATTATGTTAGATGAACTGTCTTTAATTCATTTTGATCAGGCATTAGTCCTGCACTGGGAATTGAGAGGATTTTTTTACTTAAGCCTGTCCATCTTTCTGTCAGTCCTTCTGTCTGTCTTTTTCTGCTGTCTTGTCCTATGATATTAGTCAATGAGTTCTGGACTCTATCTCCTACTTGTTAATGGAACTTCATACTTTGGGTATGGGTTCAGCTTGGTGAAACAGTGTTATGTGTCATAAGTAGGTCACTTTGATGTACTTTTGATCTTTGACCTCCATCAATGTAAAAAGTAAGTCTTGGAACATGACTTAACTTGTATTGCATTCTTGGGATATGATTTCTTATTCAGTGAGGGGACTGTGATTCACTTAATTTTCCTTTTGCTTTTTATTTCAGGTTATTGATGGGGAGCTGTTTTATCGTGTGAATACAAAGGTGCTAAAAAAGGTCAAGGTCATATTTCACAAGCCAATTAAAGCAAGGTCAGTACAGAAAGAAGTGAATGATGATTCCAGAAACCATGGTAACAGGGAATGGTATGAGGATGATACAGCTGCTGCAGAAAAGGAAAATATGGATATTTCCCTGCTAGAAGAACCACCACGTACCAAGTCCATGAATAAAGTATGTACAATACATACTGTGTTGCAGATAGATATGCATTGCAATAATTAATAGATACAATTGAACTCTGTAATTATAATATGTTATATCGCATCTATTATCACTAACTCTTTCTGCAGTAACAGCTGAACTTTCTTATCTTATTTTATGTCAACTGCAAACAGTGTATTTTTATAACTGATGCTCTCAGTTTGTTTACAGCTTGTTTATTGTTTTTCTTTCTGCTTCAGTTGAAGATATCTTTGAAGAAAAAAGCTAAAGGAAGGTTTATGACATTGAATGAGATGGCAGAATCTCCCCTAAAAGGGTCAAGGTCAGTGTCACCAAGATCTGAGACTCAAAGGTCCAAGACTCCTACCCATGATTTGACAGGTCAAGCCACAACATCTAATAAAGGGGAGGGGCAGAGAAGGGGTGTGGCCACCTCCTTATTTGGTGTGACAGATGATGCATCCTCCTCGCACCAAAACAAGGATATTCTGGCACAAGATGTTTCTGTTGTTGGAAGTGCTGTCATCTCGGATCAAAGACCAGTTGAGTCAGGATGCCTTACAGAGGGACAGGGAAGCACCAAACCTTCTGTTGTACATGATAGTGTGACTATACCTGTTAAAACAGTGCAGATCTCAGATGCAGTTCAAACAAGTTTACCTGTTCAAACAGTGCAGATCTCAGATGCAATTCGAACAAGTTTACCTATTCAGATTGTGCAGAGCTCAGATTCCAGTGATATGAGGTTAGCTGTTCAGGAAGGGGAGACATCTGAACCAGCTGGTGCCAAATTACATTTGAAAACAGTAAATAAGTGCTCATATACACAAGCTAGCAATACAGAGGCAAGTGTCAGACATCTACCTACACATGTTTCAGTTAGTACTGTCCCTAGTTCAGTTGTAAATGCCAACTCCTGTTGTGACAATAATAGTCAGAAATCCTCTTCATCAAAGACATCACTTCCCATCAACTTAGATTTGATGATGGAGGATGCTAGCTTGTCACCCCAGAAACGTCTGATCCCAGCAATGAACCTGTTAAGACATGCAGGAGAATTTGGTTCTCCATCCAAGGACAGCACCTGTTCTGACATAGTGGCCAAAGCTCTGAAGGTGGCCATGATAGGACAAGGAGATGTCACCATGGATACAACACTTATGGAAGGTAACTCCAGAGGGAGTTCTAGTATTCTTGCCAAAGCTTTCAATGAGGCAATGATAGGACAAGGTGAAGGTTCCATGGATTGCTCTTTCATAACTAGTAGTACTAGTGCTTCACAATCAAACTTGACTCTGGAACTGTCCTCAAATAGTGCTTTTTCTATGGTCAGTTGCTCTGGATCGAACAATAGCCAGGGTACAGGTCAATTGATACATCAGGCTACTGCAGAATCATCTGTTGTCTGTACGGATGACAGGCAGAAGTTGGGATTTAGGAAAAGTGATGGAAATACTGTGAAGGAGTGTGTGTCTAAGATGAGAACTGATCAGTCTGAACAGACACTCAACAGAAGTTGTGTTGAAACATCCATACACAATACATGTGGTGACAATATACAGTCCACTGATGATGTGTTAAGTACAACTACACCACTTTCTGTTCCTAGTCAGTCATCTCTTTCCAACACGGAGACTTGTGTGTCCAGCTCTGAAGAAGGGTCAAGAGGTCAGGTCTGGTCAAAGTGAGTAAGCTAAGGTTCTTCATCAATCAATTTGATCTTACAATATTTCTATGAAAAGCTATTCTTAATTATTTTAAAATTACAATTTTATATTTTAAAGGTACATTTAATTTCTTTGATTGCATTCTGATTTATTCATTAATTTGCACATGAGATATCAATTATCTGAATTTATTTAACAGAGAAATGGACAGACAGATTTTGGAGTATGTGAAGGAAAGGGGTACATCCACTCAGACGTTTGATTATTTAGCTCAACAGTTTGGTAACAAAACAGGCAACCAGGTAGATATGATTTTCTATCTCTCTTATTACAAGGTTCTCATTGACCCTGAAATGTGAAAAAATGATAACAAAACAGGCAACTAGGTATATTTGATTTGTTATCTTGGAAAAAGTGTTTGAAAAATTGGTGATATCTATCATAAATGTATTTTCACAGTCAATAATTTCTATAATAATGATCTTTCACAGTCAATAATTTCTATAATAATGATCTTTCACAGTCAATAATTTCTATAATAATGATCTTTCCTAGCATAGTCCTAGATAATGGACACACACCATAGTGTGATCTTCAGGTTTGACTTGTTAGGTAATAACATATTGGGTCATGATAGACAGTAGGGCTTCAGACTCTTCAACATCTGATTGGTTTGATCCAATCTTGAGATGTCTTTCGTTTATTAAAAACCATGGATATAAACCCAAAATGACTTCAGCAACAAGTTTGATGTTGAAATATCCATTTTCTACAATACTTTGCTGAATAATCAATCGTGTGATAAAAAGAATTGTGTATTTGTTTCCATTTTTTATGTGATTTATGAAACAAATATTTCATTTTAGCTCACCAAGGCTTCCTTATGTTAAAAATTCTTTCATAAGTCAGTTGACACTTTCTGTAAGATTCTGTATATCTTACTCCTATAAAACAGTTTTGAGAAAATATGGAATTTGAAGATTAAGGAATATAAAAGAATATTCTTTCAGTTTTTATGCCAACAAAGTCTAGTTTTAGCTCACTCTCTTTATAAAATCTAGCTATGAGGTTTCGATGGAAAAATTATATAGGAAAAATTACCTTAAACAGAAGTAGGACAGACATTCAGAACAAAAACAGCTGATCAGAACAAAAGCAACGTACATTTTATTTACATCAATGAATCAGTCCAAGATACCAAAACACTTAAAGATCAGACTGAAGTAACTTTTATTTGCCTAATCATCATGGGTAAGACTTATAAATTACATTGAACATAATCATGTTTACGGATGTTTGAAACCTGTAATAAGGGATTTGTCAATTCAATGAATGAATGAATGAAATCAACAATGAATATTTCAGGTTTTGAGAAGATTTCAACACATGCTGGAATTACTTGCTGATGAAGAGACTGCCAGTGACAATGACACAAGCTCCTCTAGTAGGTCATCAGAACTCCAGTAGTCAACTGAAGACAACAGTAGTCAACTGAAGATAACACTAGTCAAGAACTCCAGTAGTCAACTGAAGACAACAGTAGTCAAGAACTCCAGTAGTCTGCTGCACACTGTATAAGGCAGTTCTCTGAACTCCAATAGTCTGCTGTACACTGTATAAGGCAGTTCTCAGAACTCCAGTAGTCAACTGAAGACAACAGTAGTCAACTGAAGATAACACTAGTCAAGAACTCCAGTAGTCTGCTGTAGACTATATTAGGCAGTTCTCAGAACACCAGTAGTCTGCTGTAGACTGTATTAGGCAGTTCTCAGAACTCCAGTAGTCTGCTGTAGACTATATTAGGCAGTTCTCTGAACTCCAGTAGTCTGCTGTACACTGTATTAGGCAGTTCTCAGAACACCAGTAGTCTGCTGTAGACTGTATTAGGTAGTTCTCAGAACTCCAGCAGTCTGCTGTAGACTGTATTAGGCAGTTCTCAGAACACCAGTAGTCTGCTGTACACTGTATTAGGCAGTTCTCAGAACTCCAGTAGTCTGCTGTAGAATGTTTTAGGCAGTTCTCAGAACACCAGTAGTCTGCTGTAGACTGTATTAGGTAGTTCTCAGAACTCCAGCAGTCTGCTGTAGACTGTATTAGGCAGTTCTCAGAACACCAGTAGTCTGCTGTACACTGTATTAGGCAGTTCTCAGAACTCCAGTAGTCTGCTGTAGAATGTATTAGGCAGTTCTCAGAACACCAGTAGTCTGCTGTACACTGTATTAGGCAGTTGGAAGAACACCAGTAGTCTGCTGTAGACTGTATTAGGCAGTTGGAAGAACTCCAGTAGTCTGCTGTACACTGTATTAGGCAGTTCTCAGAACTCCAGTAGTCTGCTGTAGACTGTATTAGACAGTTCTCAGAACACCAGTAGTCTGCTGTACACTGTATTAGACAGTTCTCAGAACTCCAGAAGTCTGCTGTACACTGTATTAGACAGTTCTCAGAATTCCAGTGGTCTGCTGTAGACAAAATGGTTTAATTATTTCTCAGGACACTGTCTGATACAGGAGGTTCTAGTCAGTTCTGTGGCAAGATAAATCATAACTCAAGAAATCCAGATATCATTGTTTTTTATTTATTTTTGCTGTATTAGATATATATTGCAAGCAAACCCATTGTTGATATATAGAGGAGCAAGCTTTGATTTTGTGTTTGCAGTATACTTCATTAATGAGATTAAATATGTAAAAGATCATCAAGAAATGTTACAATATTAACTGTTTTGTTAACAATCATGATTTGACATATTGCTGCGGCTTTAAATGTTTCCAAGGTTGTTTTGTTATAGTATTGAAATTTCCCAGTCATGTACTCGCTGTACTTGCACTAAATAAAATACTGTAAAAAAAGTTTTAAAAATTAATAAAATTTTATTAAAACTATGTTATTAGCTTTCTGTTTTTGTTAAAGTATTTCTTCTTTTTTTTCTCTCTTTATTTTGTTTTGTTATCCTGGGATCATTTTGTCTGAAATTTTTCATGTATTTCAAACATAAGAGGTTGTTTGTCATGTTGATGATGTTGTTACCTTGATATACATCTGTTAATGGTAAAATTTGTCACTCAAGTGTAGAACATAATTTGTCTTAAATCTTAAAGTGACTGGCTGGCTTATCAGACAGAGAGTTTAATTGCGGTCACCTTAGTGTCAGAATCAAGCCGTGAAACATTGGCTGGACATGCTCTACACCAGTGAGACATTAACTGTTCACGGTTTGATTGTAGATCAGTAGAAGACACTTTCCCTTTTGGAATTAGATTATAATTACTTTAGGATAAACTGTAAGATTACAGCAAATAGAGTCAGTCCTGGTGTGGCTGTGGAAGGAGTAACTTGTTAAGCTCAATACTCTGGCCATACATGTTATCATTGTTGTAACTTGTGCTAATACTCAACATTTGTACTTGAGAACGGTTGTTGCTGGTCTTTTGTATAACATAAGGATAGTACAACATAGAGTGGTAACAACATCCAAAAAAGAGTTGAGGTCAGTCAGTAAGAGCTATGACTAGGGGAGCCTCATGTGAAGATTCAAGATGTATGGTCCACTGTTCCCTTCTCAGGGCCAATAATGTTCCTCAGGAGGCTGATACTTTGTCCTCATTGCTCTGGGTGCCATGTGACATGCCTCCTGTATGTTGTTCAGTGAAGAAGCTGCTAAATGCTGCAGTCTCAAAACAACACTAACTGTTCACAGAGCAACAAACTAACAAACAAAGCAGAAATCACCATGTTAATCTTTAATTGCCAAATCCAAAGTGGTCGCCTGGAAACCACCTTGTTTCTTATGATCAGTCCCAAAATTAAATGGGTACAAGTAGAGAACAAAAGGAACATACATATGAAATTTGAGAGAGATCCATTCTGTACTTCTTAAGAAATATGTATAACAAATTTTCGAAGTCAAAATCCAAGATGGCCGCCTGTATGCCTTTTTTTTTCTGATCAGACCCAAAATCAATCGGGCACAACTAGGGACCAAGTGGAATCTACATATGAAATTTGAGAAACTTCCATCACGTTCTTCTCAAGAAAAAGCAATAACATACTTGCAAAGTCCAAAATCCAATATAGTGGCCTGTCAGCCATTTTGTTTTTTGATCAGTCACAAATTTGAATGGACACACCTATAGAAAATGGGAACCTACATATGAAATTCATGCAAGATCCATTCAGCACTTCTCACAAAATGGGGAAAACAAACTTGCAAAGTCAAAATTCAAGATGGCTGTCTGTCGGCCATTTATTTTTTCTCATCGGTCCCAAAATTAGATGCGCACAACAAGAGACCACGGGGGTGAAATTTGAAAGAGATCCACCCAGTACTTCTGAAGAAATAGCAATAACAAAAATTATTTACAGACGGACAGACCACAGACATGGGGCGATTTGAATAGCCTATCATCTGATGATGGGCTAAAAATGGAAATGAAACAAATGTCCACTCAAAAAGCCACTATTAAAGCAAAGCTTCTCGTTACAATTCAGTCTACCACATTTAAAAGGAATCAGTTTCTCGCATCTCTTATGTTCGCTTCCATTGGTCCCAGATATTGATACTAACAGCCATTTTTATTTCTTGTGGTATACTAGGTAATCTTTTATTCTCATATTCCCATGTATGTTTCCATTGGTCCCTGATTGTGACCTTTTGATTTTGGGACTGATAGGAAATACAGAATGGCTAATAGACATTTGTCATGGAGTTAGTATCACCACTTGTAAGGGCCGTCATGTCCACTGTACAGGTTGGGTTATGAATGATTTTGTATTCAGACTTGATGTGTGCACAAAGTCTTGGTAGCTTCATAATTCATGGATACACCATTCATTCTGAATATTTGAAATATTTCCTCAGTTTTCTTAATAATGAACACTACCTGAATGTTTAAGAATATCATTTCATAATTTGTGATATTTTGGGCTGAGCTGGGTCATAATCTGTTTGATCAAATGTCCTTTCTCAGGCAAATATGTATTCCAGAGGGTCAAGAAGACCTATTGCTATCATGCATCATCCATTGTTGTGCGCCGTCTTGTAAAATATAACTCCTGCTTAATTACCTAGGCATATTTCAACCATATGTGGTCTGAAACATCGTTGGGAGTGGAGGATCATTTCTTCAACTCAGAAATTTGATTTAACCCCTAGGGTTCTGGGGATGGGATCCAAAAGACTAGTTAGACAATACTTTGCTTCAAAATGCTACTCTTCCTTAATGCTTGAATGGATTTCATTCTGATTTTGTCTGCAACAGCAGTAAGGGCCATCTTATCTCAAAATAACAAAGTTTGAACCGATACCAACAGAAAATAAATATTCAAAAATGTAATTTTCCTATATAAACTATAGTAAACTTTACTCCCTCCCCAGGGGGAGATGTGAGACACTGGGGTCATAAAATTTACAACTGTAGTAAACCATCTGAGGGTCTTTTCATCAATGGAGAGTGCTTGATTCTACCTTACTTCAGATTTGAGAAGATTTTTTAAATTCCAGCCAATTTGACCTATTTTTGACCCCGCCAACCAGCCCATTGGGGTCAGTCAAAGTCAATATATGGATCTCATAAAACTGTCGTCTAAAACTAATAATTATTACAGGTTTGAAAATTTCCAATAGAAAATTAATAATGCTCAAATATGTAATTTTCCTATTTAAACCATAGTAAACTTCACCCCTTTCCAGTAAAGCTTCTGAATGATTTGCATCCATGAAGAATACTAAATTTTACCATACCTAGGATTTGAGATTATTTTTTTTTGGTCCCTGCCCCTCAGGTCTTGAGGGTTGGGGACCATATAATTTACAATTGTGGTGTGCCTTCAGCCATGGAAGGTTTTTGTAAAATTTCATTGAAATCAGTTCACGAGTTTTCCAGAAGAAGTCGCAAATGTTAAAAGTTTAGACACATGTTGCCGGAAAAAAGGGGATCACAATAGGTCACCCTGAAACTTTGCCTCAGGTGGCCTTATTAATGTTTATATGTATGTATGGATACCATACCAGTCTGATTCACTTTGACAACATATATGAATGAATTATAACAACTACTTCCAAAGATTCAGTACAAAAATATTTATTTTTACGGATGGAGATTCTTAATTAAGTGGCAGTGTTTCTAACGCACATTCAATCCTACATTCATTACAATCATTGTGAATAAAACAATTACATTCAAACTGACACTGGAATGTTTAAATGAAAAAAAAACTATATAATTAAATCACCATTCACAAGCAAAAGCAATATCTGCCCAATCTGATTGGACCAATAAGATGATAATTCAGCATACACACTTGCAAAGATAATCAGTCAAAAATAAAAAAAAAAAAAAAAAAAAAATTGGTCAATTAAAATACTGCTGAAAAAATGACGCCACAAGACATTGTAGAATCAAAATATTATTGTGGAAAACACAATTACAAGTCATGGTTGTAAAGACTACCAAGTCTGATAGGGACGTCAATGAAAACTGAGAAAGGAGATCTCTGGACAATATTAATACTGGAGGTTAAGATGAAAACTCTTCCAAATGCAATTGAATTAAATTGATTTCAAGAGAACATAAATGCATCACATAGTGATTTAAAACCTACCAAGTTTGAAAGAGTCTGGTTGAATACTGTGGGAGATCTCTGGACAAATAAAAGTTAACAATGGTCTAATGGATGATGCCATACATGTACCATATTACTCGACTGATTAAGATGGCTAATCTGTAGAGCTGTCATCTGTCACAATCATTTTAAGCAATATTGTACAAAAGAAGTCACCACTTAATGTAACTTAATTGGTGAACCATTTTCTATAAATTTGTCATATTTTGTGCAAGGTTGATAAAAATTCTGTAAGAAATGATTTGGGTAAAGTGACATTGACCTGGCTGTGATGAACATATATGACCTATTTGCCCTTGCCCCCATAAAATGGTGAGGGCATAAAAACATAACTGGGATTAATTAACAAAAATATCTCAATATCAAATAATTTTTCTACAGATCATAAGTCCTTTATATATGATAAGTTCATATAAAATAACAAACCAACAAGAAACATATTCAGAAAAGAAACAACTTTGTTGTCAAGTTTTAAATTAGTAATAAATATCAGGTTTCTATTGTGAAGTAGTGAAAAGTTGCCCACAGGCCTTAACAGTTATCTGACTAAAAAATACTTAAGCAGGGAGAAGGGTTATTTTTTCTACTTTGAATCAAATCTTACTAGGAAGCTGTTTTTCATGATGCAGATGATAGTTTTGGTGAGGAGTAGGTAACTGTATCAAGTGTAACCTATTTTTGACTGTAAAGTTGGAGCTCAATCCAACTGGTGAAACTTGAGAAGTTTGAAATAGGTGTTGAACAGGAAACCATGATTACACATTCATGTTACAAAATGGCCTCCCTGGCTGCTGTATCAAAGTTTTGACAAGGTTAAGAAATAACAACACTTTGTTAGCTACCTTTCCTTAACATTCCCACCAATGTTTAGCTAAGTGACACCAGTGGAACTGGAGAAGTTTACAATATGTTTTTCAATATGATGGCCATCTTGGATTTCAGACATACCTGAAATATAACAACACTTTGTCAGGACCATCTCAGAATCATTTCATGCAAGTTTGAGCTCAATCCCATTGTTTGAACTTGAGAAGTTTAAAATGTCAAAAGTTTACCGAGGCCAACGACAACGAACAAAGCACAATGGCTGTAGGTCAGATGACTTTAAACTTAATTAATTTTTAAAACATATACCCAAATGAACACACAGAAAATACTAGTGATTTCTCCCATTTTTGTACATGACTATATTTGTTACATCAGCATCTCTCACTCAACTCATCTTTCACATACATGACTAGTTACCGCAAGATCACATCTCAATATATGATGTCACTTTTGGCACAATGTTGTCCTTCCTTACAACATATTACTTCGCATCAACAACTGAGATTTTTTTTTAAGACATTCTTAAATGAATAACAATCAAGAAAAATATATGATAATGTTAATCCCTATGTCATACTATGTCATGTTTTGGTACACAACACTGTTCAATGGTATGATTAATAGTCATGTTTGGAGAAAGCAATTAAGGATAAACTCTCTCTGTTGGGCTATCAGGAAAGAACTACAATTGAACTGTGGTACATTGAGTAAAAGCTAAAATTTGTTGTTCAGAATTTACCCCTGATGAGTAACAGATATCCGCTGATTACAAAACAAAATAGAAAAATAATTCTTACCTTTACATCTTAACTCTTCCTTACCATGGAGTTTGTTTTCTTCTGGCCCAAAGTTTAAAGACTTGAAATAGCCTACTGTTTTAACCTATCTGATATCACAGTAACACAGCAAACAACAAACTTTAAATCACAATGTATGTATTTAAGCACTAGGTACATTATTCAAACAGTTGTTTTATAAAGACCCTGTAAATAAAACCTCAATATTTTCACAATGGTTGGCAAGAAGATGAAGATTCAGAGATCCATTTTAAATTAAATCTCATAACTGTTATTCATAAACACATAACACTTTGCACACATGACAGAGACTAGCATGAACTATGTACAATATATTATGATAATGGGTGTTACAAAAGTTATATATTGTCGATTACCGTGGTAACTGTAATTTTTTCTAAAATCACATGATATTTTATCATATTTCAATCAATTTCACCAAGTCGTCTTTTTTTCATACCTGTCAGAATCATGTTTTGATCATTATGTTTTGGTAACGAACCAGGCCCATGTTGCTCTAAGCTTGACTAGAGATAACCAGAGGTTATGGAACATACTTCATCATCACAGCTGTAGATTTATTTAGAAAGGTCAGAATGTCATTTTTTTAGTGTCATTTTATCTTTGGATGTCCATGAAGACAATCTTACCACATTTTTCAGTGTGTTTTGGAAATCAAACAACATACATATTTAATCTATCTAATACCAAGTCATGCTTTGGTTAACTATGAACTTAATTTATTAAATCATTTTACATTAATGGTGGAAGAAGTGGTCAGCTTAACTCAAGCTTTTAACAAGTGACTGGTGGCCTTATTGTGAATGTTCCCAAGATAAACCTATATGGCTGGGCAAATGTCCCCATACCTAGCCAATCCAACATGGAAATAAAATCCCAATCACCAATGGTGAATAGTGAGTGTTTCCATTGTGCCATAGACAGACATCTGGACAACCTGATTTTAACACACACCCCCCCCCCCCCCCCCCACACACCCCCAATAACTTTGTTGCTGAGGGTATAATGATATGTTATTTAGTAAAGTGTACTCCATGGTAATGACCTTTGTTCTAGTAAAGCCGTAACATTTTAAAGTATCAGTCATGCATGCTAATGTTATGATTTTTTTCAGTATCAAGTCTAGTATAATGAGACATCACCTCCTCAGCAGGACAATTGTCCACATCCAACCAACATCCTGAGATATGATTCCTCTAGTGATTATTATGCACAGTTATTATCAGGAAGTATGAAAATGTCAACTACCCCTGATAAATTTAGAACACACACATTACATAGCGCTACATTCTGCATTGTGAATTAATTCACCACACTTTTTCTCCATTCAAATAATACATAATTATACATTATTATACATAATCAAAGTCGATTGAGGGGAATTTCTTCTGCGGGAGCATGACCATTCTCCAAGTTCACTGCCATATCTGTATCATGAGGTTTTCCGATGTTATTTTCTAGATTATCCGGCAAGGGCTTTCCAGCTGTTTCTGGCAAAAACAGAACTAATAATCCACACAGCAGTGCCAGGCTTCCAAACACAGTGAATGGCAGTGCCTTGGAATAATAATTCTGTCAAGCAAATGAAAATAAAGCTGTATGTCTGGTACCACAAAAGTAATTACAATGTAAAACATATGGGACGTATCACCTTCCAAATCTTACTGTTACAATAAACATATGACACTTGTACACAATTTTTCTGCTCATTTTTTATGACAACTGAACATTACTGACTGGCAGCTGATCTTATTTTCATTTTTTCATAACAAATACACTGTAATACATTTCTATCCTAAAACTGTACTGAAGATTTGGTGTTTTTTCCATGTTTGTCAACAATGAATTAATCATATATTGATTTCAAATAGTAACTTAACATGTAGCACAATTAGCCTTTAGGATATCTCTTTGACTACCTGACTCTTAACATGCTATCGATCAGATAAATGATACTAAACCCTACAACAGATTCTGCTAATACATACAGTGTTTTGTGATAGGATACCTGTGTAAATCTATCTTAATCAATTTACTTGGTATCTCCAATTATTATTCTAATTCACCTTGGTCAACTGATCATTAATTATTTATCATATGAAACTCAGCATTTATGTATGCATGTGGTCATTGGTCAACTGTCATATCTTTGGAAATTCTCCTGAAAAGGCAATATTTCAGAAAAGGTCCAGTTGAACATGTACATACTGACATATCTCCACTCACCAATTGATTGATCTGTGGTGCTACAATACCTCCTACACGTGCTGCCATGGAACAGGCCGCAATCCCTATGTTTCTGTAGAGAAATGACATGTTAGATGAGATTCATCAAAGCACTTGCATATTTCAGCAATCATCCCACAATATTCTCATTAGAACTCTTCCTGACTGATGGTCTGCCTATGATATTTGCAGTCCATGTCTCCACATTGACATTGAAATTCAAAAATTGTGTTGGATTCCTTTACTTAAACAGTGTTTGATTTCCGGTTTTATGAACTAATTTTTCTTCAAAAGAGTTTTTTTTTTGTGAGAAATACATATACCCTATAAAATCTAAAAACCAAACCGCAGCTTATGTTCTTTATCATTAATAATAAGACTGGCTTATTATTGAGGTGTTTTGATGTCTGAATACCTGGCCAATACCAGGAAAGGTGATACAACCATACCTGTCCTTTCGTAGCAACCAATGAATCAGATTATCTGAACTATAAGAGGCTATACCTATATATTTTCATCTACAAGTTATAGTGTCTTTCAGCATTATTTGATATTAATGATGGGTTGAACGTCTGTAGGGGAGATGTACATACCTAATAATTGTTGGAAAATTCTCAGCAGATGAAACCTGGACAGCTGCCCATCCTCCAGAGATTCCTGACTTTCCTACCATAGCAAACACAATAACTAGTATCTGCATGGACTCCATATTTCCTGTAACCAAACAAATGTCACAAGTAATACACATGTGCAATCAAGATAAATCTCCTGCATTAATGAAGCAAGAGTACCAGTAAAACTAATTAATGCTCCCCGAAAACAACTGAATGGGACACAAAATTTCAACAAAGGGAAATAATTCTGTAATTAAGTGCTAGGACTCTCTGAATTCAGTATACTGCACATTTCCTTAGTACAACCAATGTCTTCACCAAGTTTCATGATCCTAGATTTAATACAAGAAAAGCTATGCTAATGACACAAGATTTCAATAAAGGGCAATAACTCTGTAACTAAGGGGTCGTGGGCCTTGACATTACTACACTTAACCTTGGTTTTGTATGACTGATGTATATATCACATTTCAATATCTTACTGGCAAAGTAATGCCCAAGACAAGAACGTTTTAAAGAAAGGGCAATAATTCTGTAATTAAGGGGTTGCCGGCCCTAACATCTGTACACCACACATTGTCTTTGTATAATCAATGTATTCACCAAATTTCATTATACTAGCTTAAATGCAAGCAAAGTTATGCTCTGGACAAGATGTTTTTTGAAAAGGGCAATAACTCTGTAACTTAGTGATCAAGGGCCTTGTATTTGGTACGTATCTCAGTGACCAGTTGTTAATCATGATTTTTACTGAGACAAGGCAACCAATCAGATATTTTAAATAAAATTCTTCTAATTTTAAAAGAAAACTTAGTGATATTTAATGAAGGTTAATCAAATATCAATATGATAAACAAAATCAACCCAATCCTGGTGCGTTAATAGATCCACAAGTCTTCCATTTTTATACACCTTTCATGAAATGGCCATTGGTATATTGCACCTCCCCTGCCGATCTATCCACCAATATGATGTATCAACAGGTATATATCTATATCTGGGAGACTAAATATGCAATCTCTCTGTGATTAATATTAAAACTTACCTGTGAGATCAATTATGAAGATGACAAAGCAAGCAATTCCAGCCAAGATCATTAAGGAAGCTATTGTCCAGCGACGTCCTATACGGTTGTTGACAACGATAACGTAAATGAGAGCTGGGATCTCAACAAGACCAGCTGTGAATGTGTTGATGTAAAGGTCTCCAGCAAGGTTACTGGTATTGAAGTTCAACCCATAATATACAGAACTAGACACAAACCTGTAATATCAAAATTAACTTGTCAATTCATAACTGGCCTTAAACCTGTAATACAAGATCAAAGTTCAAACCTTAATACAGAACAAGATACAAACCTGTAATACAAAGTCAATGTTCTAACCTTATTCCTGAGCAGGACAAAAACTTGTAATACCAAGTCAATGTTCTAACCTTATTCCTGAGCAGGACAAAAACTTGTAATACAAAGTCAATGTTCTAACCTTATTCCTGAGCAGGACAAAAACTTGTAATACAAAGTCAATGTTCTAACCTTATTCCTGAGCAGGACAAAAACTTGTAATACAAAGTCAATGTTCTAACCTTATTCCTGAGCAGGACAAAAACTTGTAATACAAAGTCAAAGTTCTAACTTTCATACCAAACTAGACACAAACTTGTAATACAAACTTGTGATACAAACTAGACACAAACTTGTAATACAAACTTGTGATACAAACTAGACACAAACTTGTAATACAAGATCAAAGTTCAAACCATAATGCAAACTTGTAACAAAAAAGTTTATGTGAAGTTCCGTCAATAATACACACAATTAGATATAAACTTGTAATGTCAAAGTTTAATCCAAGGTACACTGTAGTGGACACAGAGTTAGCACTATAGTCAAAAGTCAATCATCAAAACACATACACCTAGTGATGTTTAAGTCAGTGATGTTCAGGTCATAGATAAAGAATTCATAAAACTATTCCCAGAGAATGACCAAAGAGAAATACTGTCCCCTCTCCCACCTCCAAAAAAAGAAAGATGTAAGTAAGCTTACCATGCATACATCACAATAAGTGTGTGTTTTGCCATGGTCCTTGTTTTAAACAAGTGTAGATAGTTATACTGCTTCTTCTCCACCAATGACTCTTGCTCCCTCTGAAAACAGTGAGAAAAATTCTTAGCTATCATTGACAACAATGAAACACCATATATTTATGACTAGAAAAAGACAACAAAAGTCAGTCTTTTCCTGTCGTTCTCCCAACAAACACATGAAAGAATCCTACGACATATTTAGTAGAAGCACATCAGCCAGGTAGGTAAATTTCAGAATGAAATCATAGTCAGACAAAAAACTCTTGAAAGCACAAAATTAGAACTTGAAAGCAGAAAATTGCAACAAGCGTTAGCCATAAGGTATCCTTTCATAAAATTGTCAGGGAAAAACATGGCCATTCATGGTAAGAACATTTCTGACATATAAAAACTGCTTATACATAGTGTCATTTTTACAGATTTATGGCATTGTATCCTGTATAATACTAGTAGTGATAAATATGTTATATTAACTGCAAACAATGAATGATGAAGATAATGATATTAGATTTAATATGCTGAGGGAAAGTGAGGCTGGAATCTTAGGATCCAGTCCCTGTAAAGTTGTATAAAGTGTTAATCAGACACTAACTCCTCCAGTTATTGTCATGGATGAAGTGGTAATGTGATATATAATGCTTATTACTAAATGACAATATCCTAACCATCTGAAAGTTCAGGAATACAAAAATATTCTATGCTACCTATCAGTGGATTGGTGGTGCAGTGGCAAGGTTTTCCACTTTCAACTTGCCCAGCCAATATACTGCTAGCATTTTTTTTAAGTTACTCCATTTTCCTTCTACAGTAAGATCTCTTGTGCTTTTTCGTTCAGGCCAATAAGAGTGATTACTGGTAATAGATGTTGGTGAAACTTATTCCACAGCTGAGATTTTTATTTCTTTACCTTTGTATAGATGTGAAGCTGTTCAAAATCCTCTTCTGACAGTGTGGCACTGTTATAATCAGCCATTGACATGAGCAAAACTTTGGCTTCAGCAAATCTTCCTTTGCTTAGCAACCATCGAGGACTTTCTGGTACAAACCTGACAGAACAAAAGACTATGATAATGGATTTGGAAATAATATTCAACTTCAAGAACCTTATGAAAAAAAACAATAATAAGGAACTCCAATCACAGAGGATAAAAGAGAATTATTGTTAATACTGTAATTATATGTCTGTCCTGCCTAGTTAAAGAAAATGCACACTATAATTTAATCCCCTTTTCTCCCCACAACACATCAAACTTTCAAGTAAACTTCATTTAACATACCAACACCATAGATTGTCATGTTTAAATAATGATGCATTATAAAAAAAGTAAAACATGAAAAGATGATTTTGTAAATTCTTCACTTCTCAAAACTTTGTGCTTTTTCAAAGACAAATACACAAAAGCACTACTGATCAATAAAATAGGATTCCATGGAGAGGTGACATTTCACATAAGATTTATGAAATGGGTCTTTAATCATTTCATTCATGACATGACTTAACAATGTCATAAGAAACAGAAATACATTTGATTCCTAACTTTTTCTTGTTACATGATCAAGACATTCTCTAGAGTGTTGAGAGAAGCATGTTTATCCATATCATTCTTCAAGTTTAAATATATCTTCTTGCCTAAATATATCTTATCTCAATATTTACAAATAAAATATATTGATATACCAATATATATGCATTGAAATATGATCTAGAAGTGTCTAATACCATGATATGGTCTATGGACAGCCTATTGACTGGGTAGATATCTGGTAGATCCTGGTGCCACTATCACAAGTTATTAGGCTATTGGATGTACTATCTACACAAGTTTATATACAAACTATCTGATATATTCAGACCCTGAGTTTAGTCCCTACACCAGCTTTTGGTGACACTGAACGACAGATGTCCACATCAGTGAGATACATGTACCTGTGTGTCAAAATATCTAAAGTGTCTTCATAGGATCTTTACCTCCAGGACAGTAGCATGGGTAACCCAGTAAGTGCTGTAGCCATGACAAGTGTCCTCCAGTCACGTAAAAAGAACCCCCACAGAGCAAGGGTCATCAGTCCTATTGCCCAGAAACCAACACAACCACAAAATGTCCGCCAGCTTGGGGTCACAAACTCCAGTGGCAGCACAAAGTTTACAACCATCACCCCTAGAAAGGAACAAAAAGAATGCCTTCAAGTACAAAATATAGTTTATCTTCATTGGGCTAATATTTCATGCATGTCTCTGTTTTGGCTCATTAACAGGAAATAAAAGTCCATGCTAATCTGCCTTAGCAATAAACAGAATGGCTAGCTTTTACCTTGATTTCCATATATACATTGATAAACATTTCCTGAGATTCATTGTAAAATATTTGCTGGGTGTTTTCTCTATCTTCAATCAAAGTCAATATAATAAAATCATATCCCTCACAAAAATCACCCTCTATATTGTAATGACATTATTTTCTTACCTGAAACCCATCATGACACATCAGCAAGCAGTACAATTGTGACAATGAATTTCAGGATTTCAAAGATGAATTCTGTGAGATAATTTTGCAGGTTCAGTAAAATATTCAACACAGTAAAATGTCAACAATGTTTTCAACTTCACAAAGAAACTTATGATGACCTGTAAAAACACTTAGTAAAACAAAGTCTTACCACCCACCAATCCACCAGTCAGAAATCGCAAAGCTGCAAAAACCTGCCAGCCGGGAGAGAATGCGCTGCCAAGGGAGACAATCAGCATGGTAATGTAGGCCAGAAATAAAACTTTGCGACGTCCAAATATGTCAGCTAACTGGCCTGTGATTAATGCCCCAAGCAACACACCACACATTTGTATTGTAGAGATGATTTTTGTCAACTTGCTCTTGTCACAGACGAGCTGCCACTTAAAATAAACAAAAAGAACTAAATCAGTCTTCTTAATCTCAAATGTCACTAAGTCAACGTTCTCCATCAATCTGAATATTTACAGTAGATTTTTTTCCTTCAACTTATTTCTTTTCATTCCTGGAAATTGTCAATTTTTTTATTAGCATTTCCAAGACTGTCATTCCAAATTCCACAACATTTTCAATTATTGTATTTATCCCAGTGAACCAACACATTTCTTCTTGCATGAAGTTAGGTGGTGGGCTTAATGAAGAATAATCATAAAATAATTTTACTGAGTAACAATATGAACGAGTTGGAATACTGCCTTGTAAATATGGAAAACTACGAAATGGACAAAATGCTTTAAGACTTTGTTAAAAACTTCAATAAAGCAATGATTCTTACAAAAATAAATCAGAACAGAGAACTACAGTATCTATAATCAACCTGTACAATTACCATAGAACAAATACATGAAATTTCAAGGTTTACATTTCACAGATTGCCCCAGATTCCAGTAAAAAGAACTCTTATTTTTCATTGAACTAAAGTGTCTGCTTTCATGAAAATCTTAATACCTCACTAACTATGGAAGTGAATGACCCATCAAACTGTAGTCCTGGGCACTGCATTCCGTCTGGTAGGCACTTGTTGACCATCAATGAACTGGAATTAGTGGCTTCAGACAGGTTCACAGAGGAAGTATTGTTGTGTCCAAAACCTGAACATGTCCAATCAGGAGTGGCATGTAGAATTATTGGGAGTAACATGGCCCAGGCTGCTGGGGTTTCGAACATGCTCACCAAGACGAATACACGCCTCTGGAATGGCCCAAAAGAGCCAATTTTATGTAGAATGTTCTCATATTCTGACATTTTTGTTAATGAATACAACTGCAGTATCACTTGTTGAAAAGTTGACTCTCATTCATACCAGCCACATCAATACTTTCAAGAAGAAATCTGAAATTTTAGAAGAAACATTGTTATTGACTATAATCTATTCCATTTTTCGTAAGACAAAATATTTGTCTCCTAATATGATGAACTCTTAATAGGTGACACTCATATATTGAAGGCCTAATATTTTGAATGCCAAGTACTCTGAATAGTGCCTACCTATTATTATAAAGGTGCAATATCCTGAAGGCTCAAAGGCCTAACTGCCTACAGGCCTAATAACCCAGGCCTTACACAGATTGAAAACGAAATTTAATGGAGGTTTTATTATCTTTAGAATTTGGAAGTAACATTTTAATACATCCCTACTTTTTACTCTATTTATAAACATTCTCCTCAACTTTAAATTCCTCTTAAAAATCAAATTCTTTCAAGCAGAACTTTGACACAAAATAAAGTTGTTTACAAGTATTTAAAATTTGTTTTCACAAAATTTTATAAAAATAAGCAATTGTCCAATATTGTTACTATAGAAATGGTACTATAGATAACGTGCATCAAGAACAGACATAATAAATTGTATTATGCACCTCTAACAACATAGCCAGCATAAACAGTAAGCAACAAGGGCCATGTTGTGAAGACAAAGGAAGACAAGACAGAAGAAATACCAACCATATATGTGAATTGAATTCTTATCTATTATATCATTTTCTTTTGATATTACTACACATAAAAAGTGTGCATATACCCTCTTGTAAAGAAATAACACTTGCAAATGGCAATTAGAGCTTAGAACATTACATAAAAGAATTACCCTTCGGCTACCAGTATGTCAGTGCAGCAGGCTTTTTGGTTATCAGGGTTTTAGAGTAACAAGCCTTCAGAATACTTAAGGGACCCCCCCTGAATTTCTATACTCCAATGGTCTGATACTCTGAATATAGATAATACTGCATAACAGATTTATTATGCAACACACCAATTTTGACATCTGACCAGAACACCAGGTACCTAATTTTATTTTCCATCATATTTCGTTTTGTTCTTTGATGATCAAGAACTAAAATTACATGTAATCATTCCTCAATTAAAATTTGTCACAGGAGTAATTTCCCTATGTTTGCATTCTTATCAGAAAAAATGTGAAAATGAGAGACTGGAATAAAAAGAAGCCACTCATTGGTATACTGTTTTATCAGCCCTGCTGTTGAATTACATTTCTTCCAATTTATTTATTTATTTTAAGGGTTTACATTCACTATTATGGCCTGTAATATAAAGGTTTAATTAATGGAATGCAAGCATATTATATATACATCACGTCTAACTATTTTTCTCGTTTGATGAAAGTGTGATCTATCACACCTTTGCTATTTAATGATTTAACAGTTACAAGGCAAAACAGTATAATGTATCCGTGTCCTCAATTTGCTATTATAAAATCACATTTGAATTATCTCCCCTTCAAAAGCATAAGTCCGTGTGCATTTTTCTACAGGTCACAAGTAAAAATGAATTCAGAACTTGACATTTGACTCATATTGTCTTTATTTCAAATTTAAAAAATGTTGGTATCACGTAATTTAACACTGTAACTCCACGGTATCATATGCCTTATACCACTGGACTACAAGTATTTACAGACAAGGCCAGTACCCATGTTAGGGCCGCTTTCGTTTACGTAGACACACCGGTTTCGTTATATAAATTTCAGTATAAATCGAGCCGAATCTGAAGAAGTTGACTGATATGAAAACAGTATGTTTATCCATATTTCATACCGAACCACGACCGGTAGGGTCAACCCTGTAAACGAAAACGGCACACATTACACGATGTTCTGAGCCTGTCCAGTTTGATGCAAGATGTTTTACCATCAGCTGACTGTTTTCTGCTGTGTCGTAAAACTCCATCAACTCGACACGTCTACCAATGATTCCACTCACCACGGTGAACAACTTATATACCTACGAAACATTGCACCATCCTTAGGTTCGATTGTGAAACCGATGTTGTTATTGCAACACACTTTGAAAACATATCCACGTGAGAGCAACGCTTGATTCTTTTGGCTTAATGGACTTACGTTTAAAACACTTGAATGATGAAGTCTTCGAACACGTGTTTCCGAGGTTCAAAGTCTATCATTAAAAATAGCTGCGTGACATGTTGGGGGTTCCTAAATATCTAAATATAAGATTATAATTATTTGAACTCGCACAATGTTAGTGTATGTTATATATGATTTTTTATACACGTGAAGATATGTATTAGTAAGCCACGTGGAGTTGGAAAATATAGATATTAAGGAAACAAATTGATCTTATGTCTGTAAAAAAAGTATGGCAGGTTGAATAGATCATGCATTGTATTGTATGATAATGTATTTCAAATGTTTTGTATTGCAAAAAAAATCCTTATTTAACATCCTCATCGAATTTCAATTCATTAGCACCATTGGAAATTGAATGTGTACTCATTTTTTTCAAGATGGCTGCCATATATGGAATGTCTATTTTCTTGGTTGGTGAGAAATCCAGATTTCTGACCAACCAAGAAAATAGACAATTGGTCCAATGAATCTCTTAATCATTTCAGCAACTCTAACCTGAATCCCTCAAGTGGAACTTGAAAAGAAGATTAAAGAAGCCTATTTTCCTTATATTATTAGTCAGGAAAACCATGATTGCAAAATCACGTTTCAAAATGATCACTTTGATTGTCATATCGGCTTGTTTCCAGAACAACCCCATCAATATTCAACTATTTAGTCTTTTTCTGTCTTGCACGATTCCCAGAAGTTTCCATGAGCGCCATAATTTTTTTTATAATTTATCTATTTTGAATATATACATACATATAATAAGATCATAGACCATGATCTATACTGCATTCGCCGATTTACTCATACAGATATACACACATACACACACAGTTATTGACATCCTTACTGAAGCAAGATTAATTCTTTTAATTTTTTCCCACTCCTATACTACTCGCGCAGACACATTTGCACAGAGACGTCTCTGATTTGCACAATGAAAACAATAAAGTACAGAATGAAAGAATGTGAAAGAGAAAGGTGTGACGTTGAATTCATTTCTATATTTGCTAGTTTCCCACCTAAGTTTGATAATATAAATTTCTTTTATATAGAGAAGCAAGAGGTAAGAAAGGGCTTGAGACGTGGAAAATATCTTCAGCAAGAGATGTGTAAAGAACTTTAAATGTTGTTATTAGATACATATTTCGAAAACTGTCAGACTTAAGTGTTTACTATTAGATATCGAGTTGAACGAAATTTCTCCACTTACCCCACGCATTAGTAAATTTTGCTTTTGATAGCTCCTTCTGTATGTAGTAACACGGACTTAAATCTAATATACAAGTCCGTGGTAGTAATAATCTTTTATGCTACTGGCCAATGCAGTTACGTTTAAAGATTTGTTAAGACACATGGTTCTTTAAATGTACTGTTTTATGATAAGAATGACTATATTGTCAACCTTAGCACTAATACTATCATTTGTGAACCCAAAAAGGAAGAAGTGCTTATTTATTGAAAAAAAAAGAATATGAAGTGAAATTAAAAGATTTTCAAATGTTTATAAATTTTGCACGTCCTGGCTTCCCACATCAAATGAATTATTGTTTCACATTCGGGGATACAAAAAGTGCACATAGGATTAACTACTATACCTAATTTTAATAATTTGGAGTTTGTGGTAAGGATACGATGAGATATATGATATTGGAGCCATTGAAATTAAGTATTTTTGGTTACTATACGTGCAATTTTGTGTACTAAACCCTGTTATTGCCGTTTAAATAATTGACCAGTGGCATATGTTGTGTTTAAGATGTTGGTAAAGAGTTTGGAATCATTGATACTGACTTCGTGTCTCCTAGGGCAATTCAAAACTGACCACAGAAGAGATATTTTGATGCTTATAGTAGTTTTAAATCATCAGAATAAGCTCTTAAAAAACATTCACTTCTTATTCGAATGCACCGGCCGTAACAGATTGAGTGCGTTCGAGAATACAGCTGAATTATATAATCTGACTTCCGCCGGAACACGATGCAAAATGAGCAAGAGCATTATTTTACGTAAACATCAATTAATTTAGATACCACATTTCTATGTAAGACATTTCGAATAATGCGTATAATACCATGGCTAACCTGCTAATAAATGGACGTTAAATGATAATGCTTATACAGATGTATACTAGTGATACATCTGTCATGTTGTTCCGATTCTGACGAAATTTCGAGGTGGAAGGATTTGCGTCATCAACTATTAGGAGAAATAATACATTATGGGCGATATAAACGACTTTTTTCGTGCTCTGTTTGGATTTGGCAGAAGAAAACCATCAGAAGGGCTTGATAAACCAGGGGAAGGAGCATTTATCTTGTAAGTTTACAACTGCAAGTGTCCTTACCTGTTTACGTTGATTGACTTTATCATTGCTTGCTCAAGTGTACATTTTTGAAAATCAGAGGGAAATACACATACAAATACACAGGATTTGAACCCGAGTCACCGGCGTGATAGTCCACGGCTGTTGAAGCTGAGCCAAAGGAGCATTATTTCTCCCAGATTAGTGATGATGATGATGGTGATGGTTTCTCGTCTCCGTGACTCTGCCCGTCGCCCGATTCCCTTAATACAACTCGTGTTTGGATGTACCTAATGATCATCCTGGGGACATATTTAGCACCCAGCTGTTCATTAATCAAGATGTTTTTTTTAATTTTATTTGTATTAATCAATTTACACCAATGTCTAGCAATATGTAAAATTTCATTCTGATTGACTGACTGAAAAGTATTGAAATACACTGTTGAGTTTAATGTGGCGCATGCATAACAAACACTATACTGAACTACCATGTAAGTGAGTAATCAGTGAGGTTTTCACATTCCGGCATTTCATTAATTGAAATTTTTTTTGTATTTTTTTCGGTGTTATTTATAGCCATATCTAACAACATGCAAAAAATCATTCTCATTGACTCTTTAGTTTAATACTAAACTACAATGTAGGAGTGAATGTCCTGTGAGGTTTTTGCATGCCAGCATTTCATTAATTGAGATTTTAAAAATTTTAAATGATGTAATGACAGTGCAATTAAATTTCGAAGTCAAAGTGCAGAGATAGAAAAAAGTAAGTAAAACACCACACTGGAATGGCTTATAAACAGCAAACTGTAAGGTCTGAAAAGGATAGTGGGGCAAATAAACTTGTTTTGCCTTTAAATGAACTAAAGAATCTTGGTACGTTGTGTGAATAATTGTTTAACTGTTTCTACCAATCTTATTAACATCACCATTCTATCTCTGAAATAAGCAGATTCATTGGAAATGTAAATATCAATGACAGCATAATAAATGTGAATATTGACATTGATTGATCATTTTAGAGACAGAAATTTTTGGCCGATACAAACTCCTGGAAGGTTTGCTAATATTTTGTGTTTTCAAGAAGGAGTTCTGACTTGATAGGAACAAGCATAAAAGATAAATTCACCGTTAGTTACATAATAGTCAGAACTCTTATTTCTGAAAACCATACTAAATACTGTTATAAAGAATGGATACAGTTTTCAGAAATAAAGAGACACAAAAATACAAGTTACAAAAATACAAGTTAGTAGCTAGATATATCTATAGATATTCATGATATAAGGCTAATACTGTTTTACATTGCATTAACTAGAAACCTTCGGTATTTTACAGTATTGATGACAATGAAGATGAAGTACCCTGGGGTGATGGACGTTCAGGACATTTCTTCGGTGGCAACATATTCTCACAATTTCAACGAGATATGGAACAGATGCAGCAAGAAATGGCTGACATGTTTCAAGGTTTTGAAATAGGATTTCCTTCAGGTTTGTTAATACTTCCTCAATATACACAGGATGTAAGCAGTGAAACATTTGTTATGTAAAGTGCTTTATATTATATATCCTTGTCTCAATTGTTTTAGTTAGAATTGAGTCCTCTTCAGCAACTGAGTTAGTGTAAAAGTTATATTAAATATGCAATAGTTATAGCTGGGTCTGAATTAAATTACCAGGTAATTAAACTGTAGATATTCTTGATACTCCATGGGTTACGCTCACTATTGCTCTATGTACCCTCAAATATTTTGTGGCAAAATTGAAAGGCTCAAGCAAAGTCATTTGACTGGTCCACAGCAGGTTTCAGGAGAAAAAAGGTGACCAATCATAGACTGATACACACCTCTTAAGACTTCAAGGACAGTACAACTTACGCTATGTGACCTTGAGATTTGTTTGATGTATATCAAAGGATCAAATTAGTCTTTTCTTCTTATGCACAAGGTATTGTACATGGATCCTTTGTCATGAAGTGTTCTTGGGGTGCAGAGAGCAATAGTGAGCATAACCCCTGGAGTATCGAGGATGATTGAAGATATCATATCAGTTCTGTCAAGCACACATTTTGACAGAATGCAATGAAAAGTGTTTACAACATATTTTGTATGTAAAAATGAAATACTTTCATAACTAATGATTAAATAGTGGTAGAGATTTATTATTGTACATGATACATAATTTACCATAAAACAGAACATCCAAGAAATCCACAACTTTCACCTAACCCACGAGATGATATGCTGAAAAAGCCTGACTCCACTCCTGAAGACAGTAGTCTGGATAAAGAGAAACCTGACCTTGGACAAAGAAGAATGGGTCCTGGCTTTCATCAACCACACCCATTTGTAAGACATAAAGAAAACAATCAGATAATATAAGTGTTGTATTTACAATAAGTTAAAGTCATTTGCAGAACTAGACCATGATTTGTGATACAGGCCCATATGTCCTCTTGTAACCTGGTAATCCTGTACTGTCACATCCATAGCAAACCTGGTTACCCTAGTGTTACTCCCATAGCACATCTGGTTATCCTGTAGTGTCACACTTACAGAAAATATAGTTAGGGCCCCGCATTGAGATGCAGGTGCCTTATACTAATCAGCTTGTCCATCCATCTGTCTCCCTGTCTGTTTTTGCTTTCTGCACAATAACATGTGTATCTAATGTCAGATTATCAAATTTGGTATGTAAGACCTTGCATGGGTTTGATAAACAATGAAATCTGTCAATATTTGAGAGTGAAGAGTTATGGGACTTCGAAAGCCGAAAATATACCATTTGATTACTCTCCACATATTGTGTATTTGCAGAAGGATTTTCACCAAATTTGGATTGTGGGTTAATGTACACAGGACAATTAAATCTATTCAATAACCATTGGAATTTGATCATATCATCAAGAGTTATGGAACTTTTAAATGCTGGAAATATACCGTGTTATTGTACATCCTCACCGAATTTGGTATGTGGCTTTATGTACACGAGGTATCACAGGATTTGATAACCATTAAAATCTGTTCATATATACAAGAGTTAAGGGAATTTGAACGCTGGATTTTATTTCCATTCTGCACAATATCTTGCATGGTTGTATTTAGATTTTCACTCAATTTTTGTGCTGTCTCTGATACATGAGATCTTGTGTGGGTTCTTCTCAAACTCACCATAGTGGTTCTCATATTAATCACTTTTGGATAAAAGATATTGAACATTACCAAGTCATCCAAATGTGGACACATAGTGATCATAAACTTGTGGACTGTATTGACTAGATAAGAATGCAATATTGCATTACCTCAATCTGAACATAAGCCTTCTATCTGGGATGTATTGAGAAACATCATACTGCTGATAAATACAATTAATTACAGAAAAAGACAATTTTTACTCTGCTCTCTTAGGAATGCAAGTGGTACATTCAAGATAAAACTTTTTCCTGTTTAAAAAGGTGTCGATAATAATTAAGTGGTACATTCAAGATAAAACTTTTTCCTGTTTAAAAAGATGTCGATAATAATTAAGTGGTACATTCAAGAAAAAACTTTTTCCTGTTTAAAAAGGTGTTGATAATAAAAGTATTGTTATCTGTTCTTTCTCCTACAGAGTAAACATTATCTTTGTTGTCAGTATTTATTTTACTTTTCAGTTTGGAGGATTTTTCCCACCACCAGGGTTACCACATACATCAGAGAGGAATGATAATGGTACATACTCATGTGCATAGATTTTAAAACTACTGCAATTTTTCAGGGGAGCATATAGTCACTGCCTCATCCATCCATCTGTCCGTCTGTCTTTTCATCCATCCTTTCGTGTCCAGGCCATAGCTTTGCTGTTATCTGTAGCTATTTCTTGCTTTGATGAAGTGATGGGTGCATTCAATATGGTTTCAATTTGTCATTGGAGATAGTTATATATTATGTTTATCATAATCCTCCCTATTAGGGTAGGTATTATGTACAAAGCTGGCTGGTTGGTTGGTTGGTTGGAAATCGGTTTTCAGAAGTGATTTTCAGTATATTTCAATCATTTGGGACACTAAAGCAGTCTGATATTCGGAATGGAGAGGGAACAGTATTTGAGAGGTTTTCATTAATAAAGAGAACGTCATTCCTTATATGGCCATTTTGTTCAGTTTCAAGAGGTGATTTGTTTTGAGAAGGATCGGTTTGGGGAAGTTGCACTATATTGTTGCTTTTTTATTCAGATTATTGTGACTTTGACAAAAGTTTGAGGTAAAGATGAAGTATTTTTCGTGGAAAATAAATGAAAAATTGAACTGTCCACAGTAACAAATTTAACAGTATATGTGACTGACATTACTGGTTTTCAAAGTATCGTCAGTTTTTTTTTATGAAATTAGATAAATAACTGTATCATCATAGTATTATGGACAGATGATCTGATGGTGATCTCGACTGGTTTTCTTAGCTTTGTGATGTACACATCAATTAGCCACCATATTGGTGCATATATGTTGGCTTTTACTTCATGTATATGTATACACATTATTTTAAACAGATGTGTTGGCTTTTATCTACAGTAAAAAACAAAACAAAAATAATTTCATACGAATATTTCATGATTATACAATTTTTAACATTGATATAAAATTCTACTGACAGCAATGTTTTGTTATCAGAGCTGGGTCCTAATACCTCAGGGACTGGTTTCCATGGAGGTCTGAGGGTGCCACATATGGCTTCCTTTTCCAGCGGTAGAAGTGTTTCTGTAAGCACGTCAATTGGACCCAATGGGGTAAGCTAAACATACAATACTTCCCTCAATACAAAAAATAATCTATCTGTTGTGCCTGTGTGAAATGTTTCGGTCAAAATTTAATCAATTCATTAATCTATGAATGGATATTTAACAATGTACAGTTCTTTCTTCAGCAAGTTGAAGAGCGGAGAACTGTAAGGGATTCAGAAGGAGGTGAGGAGGTAACCATAACAAGGAAGCAGGGCAGCCAGGCACATTCTGTTACCACGAAGACGGACAAAAACGGTGTACAGGAGAAAATAGAAAACTTTACCAACATGAGTGAAAGTAAGTTTATTTTGTAATGATATAAATATATTGTTACAAATTCTGAAAAGTCAGAAAGTGCCGAGATAGTTTTGTGGACAAAAATAAAGTACAGAGTACTACACCGAAATAGGACTTTTTTCTTCCACTAAAAGGTTGTTATTCAAAGTTACTGTTTTGCCAATGTCAACTCCTAGGTAAGACGTTAGATTAAAGTAAAATTTCAAGTGAAAAAAGTGTATTGGCTTATGAATTTTTTAAAAATTTTCTATAATATCTGTACAGCAGCATGTATGCATTGCAATATAATATTTGCATTATGTTGAAAGGGTCCAGGACATCTTTGTATTTATGAAAGCAAGAGTCGGTTCAAATTCACAATGTAGCTTATCTGTTAAAAATGTTTGACAGAACTACAAAACTTTGTGTGGAGAAAAGAAAAAAGGCACTCTTTTTTTTAAAGCACAGTACCTTCAAGCAAGTTCATTGCTGGAACTCAGTAATGTGACTTTAGCTTGGTCAGTGTCTGGCAGTCTGAATATCATATTCTCTTGGTCTTGTTCTACAATTATCATAGTTAGTATCGGTTAAGCTATGGTTATCTTAGCATGCATGACATTAACGTTGTATCAAATTAGTATTTTTTTCTCAAAAATACATGGAATTGTGTTAAATTGACAGAAATAGGACAAGTTGACTTTCCCTTGTTAAATTGTGATGTGTCAAATGTCCTGAAGTTAAGTCTTCTGCAACACTGTATTTAGTTCAGTTTATCCCGACTTTGTTTTTCGCACTACTTATTTGTCTCAATTTGAAATATAAACGTGTATTGTTCTTACAGATGATTTATCAGACTTCAACAACAAATGGAGTAATAAAAATGAAGAGAGTAATTATTCAGCACCATTACAACCTGACGCTCTATTGAAGAGCCAGCCACCATCAGATAATAGTGATAAAGATACTGTGTTGACTTCCAGGTTAAAACGTATGTTTGAATGGCTTAAACCTAAAGTGGAATAACAGGACATATTCTATTGATTCTACAGACTCAGAAAGTTGTGCAGAAAATAGACACACAGTGCACTTTTTCTGTACATTAAATCCTAGCAACTGACTTCAACCTTGCCAGCTTAGGGGTGTGAATTTGTTTGTGTTAAAGTTAGCATTGCCTGTGATTAATTTATTACCTGTATAAGGATCCATATAAAATAAAACTGGTTTTGTGTTGGTTAAACAATAAACTTACAAATATATAGATATAGGTATTTTTGATTGGGTTTTAATCTGTAGCATATTTGTCAGTAGTGCCAAAATTACAACAAAAATTCAACAACTTTGACTGTTATGTAAAAGTGCCTGGAGAAGTGGAGCATCAGTTGTAGTAATATTGATTAATTTATGTCTGGTGATATTCAAAGTAGAATGTGTTTGAAGTCAAACTGAAAAAAATAGTACTTCTGACTAAAATGAACGGGCATGGTATTATACACATACCGGATTTTGTCTTTATTTTGAATCCCTGGTTCAAATGTGTATAGGATGTACATTTCATTACAAGGAGGTTTATTGTAAAAATTGATCTGTGAAGATTGTTATTTTAAATGCATTAAAAAATGTTGATGTTATCATTTCTAATTTGTTTATGTTTTTTAGGCTAAATATAACACAGTTACAGTTTTAGCCTATTGTCACAGTCTTTGGAACTAACTTCCAACCCTAGCTTTCTGATCGATGGAAATATGCCAATAGATTATCAGTGACCTCTGGTAGCAGTCACATGCTATAAACAATGCTGCCATCTTTAAAAACAGTGTCGTGCATGCCTACTCTTGCTATGGGACAATCATGTATTAAACTGAAAAAAAAATGACAGACTAGGTGTTAATGAAAATAATCAGAGTGAGATTTCCATCAATCAAGAACTAGCATTGCTCTGGTTTGCAGAGGACTCTCCAAGGCAGGACAATATGGTGGGACGCACAGAATTATGGGATCATTGACATCTATTTGCAGTCTATCAAAAAGTTGACAACCAATGATAATCAGCGACAGTAAGAGTCATAAAGACTTCAAAAATCATATTTTAAAGTAACCAATAGAGTTAGCAACATCATAGATATTATCATAATACACCTTTTTACTAAGTTTCATGTTGATGTTTGTAAAAATTGATTGATTGAAAAATGAGAGTTATGACGATTTTACTCTAGGTGGAACGACAATGTGTGTACATTTTAAACAAGTACCATGGGTAATTGTGATGCATCCTCAGACGCTATTGCTTAAAATACTTAAAGAAATTATCAATGTCAAAATATGTATTGTTAATATGATTGTTATACATCTTTGAACAAAGTTTCATGTTGATAGTTGTAAAATTGGTTGAGTTGCAGAAAGATGAATTTTCCTCGATCACAGACGGTACTGGTGTGTATGTGCATCACACTTGAGCAGCGTCACCTTGTTATGTGTTGATTAAGTAGGGAAGAAAATCATTAACAAGACAGAATTCATCCCTGTAATTGTTTTATGGCTCTGTATAACACATACATCTCTCTGGTTTTATATTCCTCATTATAATATCATGCACAATTAATTACGATCTCTGTGAGTGAAGTTTTCTTTGATGTCCCACTGTCACATCTTTTGCAAGCTATCTGACACAATTTGAGGCCCCACGGAATGCATGCAAGTGTTCTTTGTCAAAGGCCTTTCACTCCACATTTTGACAGGATAATTGCACCAAGACCATCCTTACTATGACAAATAAGTAATAACATAAGGGAAGACTCTGATATGATTAGTAAACACCAATCTTAATAAATAAAAATCTGTAGTAATAAGCCCCGATGCATGTTTTACACATGTTTTTACAGTAGCCAAATGGACCATTTATAATCTTTTGTAAAGACCTTCAATTTTTCATTAAAAATTACACACTTTTGTTAATCTTTTGTAAAGTTTTGTTGCTCAATATCCAGTGCCAAATGCACTCAATATCCAGTACGAATGCCAGTAGCAATCTCTTGATTTGGAACTTTACATTGTTTCTGTGAATTATAAATTTTGCACAAATTTCACAAATTTGGCTCTTGTTAGTTAACATTTATAAAACAGTCAGATTGTTTTGCATGTGATGGCTTATATCTCTTATTTGAAGTTACAAATATATATTTATTTAACATGTTCAACCTTTCAATAATTTCAGTACTTTGATTTGGCAGTTACAAACATTTTGGTTTCAAATGAGTCAATACAAGTGAATGTTAAATGCAGCCACTTGGATTGGGTGATTTGTATAGGATTGTCAACCTAATATCATCAAATGATGGGCTAAGCAAACTACCCTATGTCTGGGGTTCGTTCATCTGTAAAAAATTCTTGTTATCGCTATTTCTTGGAAATTGCTGGATGGATGATTCTCATATTCCATAATAAGGTTCTCCTTTCTCTCTAGAATTTGGTTGCCATGGTAACCTGATTGCATTTTACAGTTTTTTTTTATATTGGCCTCAACCTCATCAGTCTTTAGAGCAACATTAATGAAACTTTATCAAATAGTGTAAATGGTCAAAGCTGGAAAGTTCACATATCAGATGTTGCCGGAACCATTACTATGGAAACATAATAGCAGCTTTTGATTGGTCGAAGTTGAGATATTGTTTGATTATTCCGAAAATTTTTATATATATTTCCATGAAATTATACAGCAATGTTATGAGTAATATGTAGAAGTGCAATGTTTTTTTGGGGGGTTTTTTGGGGTTTTTTTTTTCATTTTTGGTTTGTTGGGAAGGGCCAAGTTAGTTTATGCCACACTGTGGCTTCTGTTGTCTGTCGTCCATCACTCAACTTTTTCACATTTTCATCTTCTCTCTTCTACTCAGCCGAATGTGATCAAAGTAAATGTGAATCATCAGTAGGGCATAGTGATCTGAAGTTATGGGATCAAGGGGTCAAGTTATAGGATGGAGCAGAGAGTAATGGCACATTCAATTAATTTTTCTAGGGGTCAAGTGGTAGTTGGGGGTCAATATTATATAAATGTTATGCAAATAGGATGTGGTCAATATTGCTTTGTGAATTACATGATATCTACCTAACTATTGAGATCCCCACCCTATGTATAACCTTGATGGTTATCATAAAATTAACACAGTCATGACTTTGGAGGTGGCCATGGGGTCTGGCCCCACCCCTTGGGATTTGGTTTCTTGATTACATCTTTGGAACAGTTGAGATCCCTACTACATAACCATATATGGTATTACCAAGCATCAAAAGACAAGCACAATTTTGATGTTAAAATTGGTCCCAGGGCCTGTCCCAACCTCTGTGGGACTTGTTTCTTAGTAATATCTGTGAAACATTTGAGAGCACCAACCCATAACCATATATAGCATAACTAGGTATAAGAAGACAAGACACAAATATGTTATTAGAATTGGCTATGGGGTCTGGCTCCACCTCTATGTACAAAGTTTTATGGTTATATCTTTGAAACCCCAACTCATATCTATTGTAGTATTGCTTGGCATCCAAAGTCAAACAAGCATTTTGCAAGAATTGACCCCGTGGTCTGGCATCACCCTTTGGGACATAGTTTCTTTGTTATATTTTTGACAAGATCCCAATCACATAGTCATATAATAGCAGTGATTGACATATAAAGACAAATACTATCATTGTGTATTAATTGGCCCTTGAGTGTGGCTCCGCCCACCCGACTTCATTTCTCGGTTACAACTTTGAAATGGTTGAGATCCTAATCCCATAACCATTAAGATATTGCTTGGTATCAAAAGACATATACAGTTATGATGTTAGAATTAGTCACAGGGTCTGGCTTCACCCATAGGGACATAGTTTCTTGGATAAATCTTTGAAACAGTTGCGATCCCCACTCCATAACCATATAAAGTATTGATTGACATCAAAAGGAAAACACAATCACGATGCTATAATTGGCCCTGGGGTGTGGCTCAGTTGAAACAGTTGATATCCCCATCCCTTAACTATATATAGCAATGCTTCACATAAAGAGATTAACACATCCATGATGCAAGAAATGACCCTTGGGTGTGGCACCACCCCTCAGAACTTATTAGGTGTGGCACCACCCCTCAGAACTTATTGGGTGTGGACCCACCCCTCAGAACTTATTGGGTGTGGCCCCATCCCTTAGAACTTATTGGGTGTGGCCCCACCCCTCAGAACTTATTGGGTGTGGACCCACCCCTCAGAACTTATTGGGTGTGGACCCACCCCTCAGAACTTATTGGGTGTGGCCCCATCCATTAGAACTTATTGGGTGTGGCCCCACCCCTCAGAACTTATTGGGTGTGGACCCACCCCTCAGAACTTAATTTCTGCCACAACAACCATCAGGGCTTAATTTCTAGGCTATATCTTTTGAACAGGTGAAATCCCCACCCCATATGTAGAATTGATTGACATCGGGAATAAACACATTCATAATGGAAGATTTGACCCGTGGGTGTGACACACCTCTAGGGACCAAGATTCTAGGTGATATTTTTGACACAGTTGAGATCCAATAACCATAAATACTCTTACTTGGCATCAACAGAGAAAGACAGTCATAATATAAGAATTTACTCATTGCTCTTGCCCTACCACAGACTGTAATTTGGTATATTTGAAATAACCAACCTGTAGGCATGTGTACCATTGATGGCCTTTATCGACCTCATCCTCTGCTTTATCAACAACACCCTCCACGTAAACCTTGGTCAATCCAACTAAGAAATGGGAACAATGTATTCAACAATGGGACCAACAGGCAAATTAACGAACGACACATATCCAGCTTCATATCACACAAAGAAATAGAATATTTCTCAATGAGATCACTATTACGACAGTGAAATTCACCTACTTTTATCAACCTGGATCTTTCGAAACCTTGTGTTACGTCAGACTTCTTGCATGCAAGTTAGGGTAATGGAAGCAGGCCCTTGAATATCGAATCATTAGCAACATGTTCACACGATTGGTTGTGGAAGCAGGAAGGTTGCTATCCAGAAATGGAAAATTTACCATAGGGGTATTGAAATCACCGCGCTTATCGCACAGCTTGGTAGAAAGCTGTCTTTTGTAAATATGATAAATTTAACTAATTTGAAAGTCTTTGTGGCATGTTTTCCTCACCAGGTAATGTCCACAATCATATCAACACTAGCACCTTATATCAAATAACCACTAACACGCATTCCGTCGAATGGGACTTTAAATGGTGGCCCATTTGAGAATGCCCAGAGGTAGGGTCAGATTAGCAATAGGGATCATTTATTAAGTAAGTTTGACAGACTTCCAAAAATATTATAAACATATCGAATACTTATGAAGTGTAGGATTCTCTTCATCCCTGTCTTTAACCGGTCATCTATGCAACGTGCCTAGTAAGTGTGAAGTAAGAACTATAATTGGGCCAAGGGGATCGTCTTCAAAATTACAGTTAAAAACGGGCCTGATAGTATAAACGGCCCCTCTACCTCATCTCTGTATTCCACTCTCTCCCGCCACTTCATACGATTTCATTTCTACTAATTTTCCTATCTTTTCTTTTCCGCTGAAAGGCCGAAATGCGTACATCCCGTTGAATAAATAGGTTGGAAGGAACATTCTACCGTAATCACCTCAAGTACACATAATCTACTTATACTGTACGTAGGTGTGTAGCTGGATTAAAATCACGCGATATTTAGAACGAAATGCCCGGATTTTACAGTCATAATTCTCAAGTGTTCGACGAAATGTTTTATCTGTTTCCGCACAAAGTTAATGTTTGTTAGAACAATCATATCCAATATATTATGTGAACGTGCTGTAAATCAATGTATTGTTTTACGAAAACTGCTTGTTTTACGTCTAATTGTCTATCCCAAGAATATCAGACACTCGTTATGGTCTGCATGTGAAAGAACTTTTTGTATTTACATTAGATAAGATCAACACATATGTATCATTACCCGGGTGAACAAATGGTTTGAAATCTCAAAACGATATATATTTAATTTTATACACCATTTCTAATACATAGAGAGTTGGGATTTTTTGTGCCAGTAATTAATGTAATTGTGACATATATGTAACACTAATATCAAAAACAGAGTTTACTAGACCAGTCCACAGTCAATTACAAGATGATACATGTTTCTCCAACTTTTCCAAAACTGCACATAATCTACTCCAGAAAACCAAGTTTCTGTAACTTTAAGATCACAATGTCGTTCCTTGATACTTTGTTTCTCATCATGATATTTTTAGCCGATATATATTGCAAATTTATAATAATGATAGACACATCGGCTTATTGGGAATCAACCTTTAAAAGGACTGCTTTCAATTAAACAACTTTATTGTTTTTTATATGTTATCAGATAAAGATTGAAAAAAAATTTGTATTAATCTTGAATTTGGAAAATATGAAATCCAAATTTCTTGATAGTGGTTTCTGAAGCTTTAATTGAGAGTAAAGAAAAACCTCCTTAAATACCTTCAATCATGTCTTATATACATAGATCACTCTGAATTCCTATAATTAAAGACTCCGTGATATGTGTCTTATCAACATAACTCAACGTTTGGTTCAATCAAATCTTTTAACATTATGTCACTAAAACTAATGAAAAACATATTTGTATTGTATCTGTTTGTTCCAAGGAAATCAAAAAGATTTCAGTTATTTTACCCTAGCAATCATTTAACTCATAGAGGATCACAATCTATATCAAAAGGTATTTCATTATAACTTGAACATTTGTATCAAACCACAGTAAGAAATCGACAACGATATCACAGTCAGTAATCAACAACGGTATCACAGTCAGTAATCAACAACGATATCACAGTCAGTAATCAACAACGGTATCACAGTCTGTCATCAACAACGATATCACAGTCAGTAATCAACAACGATATCACAGTCAGTAATCAACAACGATATCACAGTCAGTAATCAACAACGATATCACAGTCAGTAATCAACAACGATATCACAGTCAGTAATCAACAACGATATCACAGTCAGTAATCAACAACTATATCACAGTCAGTAATCAACAACGATATCACAGTCAGTAATCAACAACGATATCACAGTCAGTAATCAACAACGATATCACAGTCAGTAATCAACAACGATATCACAGTCAGTAATCAACAACGATATCACAGTCAGTAATCAGTAATCAACAACGATATCACAGTCAGTAATCAACAACGATATCACAGTCAGTAATCAACAACGGTATCACAGTCAGTAATCAACAACGATATCACAGTCAGTAATCAACAACGATATAACAGTAATCAACAACGATATCACAGTCAGTAATCAACAACGATATCACAGTCAGTAATCAACAACGATATCACAGTCAGTAATCAACAACGATATCACAGTCAGTAATCAACAACGATACCACAGTAATCAACAACGATATCACAGTAATCAACAACGATATCACAGTCAGTAATCAACAACGATATCACAGTCAGTAATCAACAACGATATCACAGTTATCAACAACGATATCACAGTCAGTAATCAACAACGATATCACAGTCAGTAATCAACAACGGTATCACAGTCAGTAATCAACAACGATATCACAGTCAGTAATCAACAACGATATCACAGTCAGTAATCAACAACGATATCACAGTCAGTAATCAATAAAGATATCACAGTCAGTAATCAACAACGATATCACAGTCAGTAATCAACAACGATATCACAGTCAGTAATCAACAACGATATCACAGTCAGTAATCAACAACGATATCACAGTCAGTAATCAACAACGATACCACAGTCGGTAATCGACCAACAACACGAAGCTCTAATTCGTTGATAGCTTACCATAGTTTATCCATGTTATAAACTGAGTTTGATGTTCTCTGGTTTGGCCTTTACAGAAGTTTGCATTATAATCTATTTAATCAAAATATTTTCTTGACGTCATAATTCAGGCTGCTGAGAAGTATGTGAGGTGATAGGGGGGCGTTGGATTGGGGTTCTGGATACGAGAGTGCCCTATCCACTTATGATGGCCTACTTAAGAAAAGTCTTTATAAGGACAATGGTATTATAGTTTGACAAAAACGAAAATTACAACTTGATCGGCTGTTGTTCACCAAAGGCACGCGTCATGAGGATCCTGTTTACCGTATACATGCTCTTCACCCTAATTGGGGTAAGCTGTAAATTATGTTACACATGTTTTAACTGTATCAACGTATACAACTAGCGAGATCGAATACTCAGTAACACGTTATTGAATGTCTTGGAATTTGGTAATTTAAATAGGATTTGATTCATTGTATAAAATTGGGAGAATTTTCTATCTTTATTAAATTATGACTGAGCGAATGGTTCTGTTGCAGTATTAATAATTGATTTTTTCAACAACTTTTTTATTTTCAATATACATATAGTCAGTCTAACACGAACATCGTAAAACAAAGTCAGTATATCATACTCACTAAATACATTTTGTTTTATATTGTTAATTGTGAGATTATATTTTGTACAAGCTCTCTCTCCCCCCCTCTCTCTCTCTCTCTCTCTCTCTCTCTCTCTCTCTCTCTCTCTCTCTCTCTCTCTCTCTCTCTCTCTCCTGCGGTATTAATAATTGATTTTTTCAACAACTTTTTTATTTTCAATATACATATAGTCAGTATAACACGAACATCGTAAAACAAAGTCAGTATATCATACTCACTAAATACATTTTGTTTTATATTGTTAATTGTGAGATTATATTTTGTACACCTTCGACTGAGTGTTCTTTTCCTTTAAACTAGTAATCTAGCCACCTATTTCTACTACACAGTTGAGAAGCTCGTTACTCTACAATTGTATAGAGTTTGTTTCAAGTCATTTCTGCTCTTCCCTATATCCACTTTATAGTAATGATGACTATATTTAGTATAACGAATTGAACTTCTCATTGTTTTCCCTGGAAACGAAACGTCATCATTTCTTTGGATATTTGAATTCTGTGGCCTAAAACAACCACAGCCACTGAATTACCAAACGTGTTTTAATTTTTTTTTCACATAGCACACAAAAATGACATGTTCCGTTCGAATTTCCAAACTTACATATTCTAGATGCTGTGTTTACAATATTATGGATACATTTCCACGGATATTCTCTCATTTGGTTGTTATTGTCAATCCAATGTTTTTCTTAATCACGCTACATTGAAATAGTTTGTGAAATTGGAATTCCCATTTAATTTGGCCATCTGGCTTGTTCTCGTCCAATTTCATCATCAGGATTTTAAGTTTTAATTTTGTTTAAATTTCATCTTCTTACGATTCTTATCAATCAAACAACAGTTAACATCTATTTTAGGATAACCACGTGATACTATTTGGTCTTCATGCATTCTCAATAATTGGAACATTTTGTTTGAAAATGGTTGTTTCATTCTAGAGAGTTCCGCCATGTAGTAACGTTTTATCTATCAATGAATTCTATATTTCCTATCTTCTCTGAATTTTTTCCTATGTCCAAACATCATAAATTGTACATAATCCTCTTTTCTTAGATGAACAGAAGAGATTGTATTGAACTGTAATAAATGGTTAAGAAAACGAACTGTTGAAGACATCCAATGTTACTATCTGGTAGATTGGATTTTCGTATCTCGGACCATGCCACTATTATAGATTTATAGAAATCTGAAGTATTTGCCAAATTAAGATTCTGTTTATCATACAATTTACATAGACAATATGGAACTGTTTAGATTCTGTCTTTCGGAGTATTTACATAGACAATATGAAACTATTTCGATTCTGTTTATCAGACAATTTACATAGACAATATGGAACTATTTAGATTCTGTGTATCAGACAATTTATATAGACAATATGGAACTATTTAGATTCTGTGGTTTAGACAATTTACATAGACAATATGGAACTATTTAGATTCTGTTTATCAGACAATTTACATAGACAATATGGAACTATTTAGATTCTGTTTATCAGACAATTTACATAGACAATATGGAACTATTTAGATTCTGTGTGTATCGCACAATTTACATAGACAATATGGAACTATTTAGATTCTGTGTGTATCGCTCAATTTACATTGACAATATGGAACTATTTAGATTTTGTGTATCAGACAATTTACACAGACAATATGGAACTATTTAGATTCTGTGTGTCGGGTTATTTACATAGACAATATGGAACTATTTAGATTCTGTGTATCGCACAATTTACATAGACAATATGGAACTATTTAGATTCTGTGTTTCGGGTTATTTACATAGACAATATGAAACTATTTAGATTCTGTTTATCAGACAATTTACATAGACAATATGGAACTATTTAGATTCTGTGTATCAGACAATTTACATAGACAATATGGAACTATTTAGATTCTGTTTATCAGACAATTTACATTGACAATATGGAACTATTTAGATTCTGACAATATGGAACTATTTCAGACAATTTACATAGACAATATGGAACTATTTAGATTCTGTGTGTATCGCACAATTTACATAGACAATATGGAACTATTTAGATTCTGTGTGTATCGCACAATTTACATAGACAATATGGAACTATTTAGATTCTGTGTATCAGACAATTTACACAGACAATATGGAACTATTTAGATTCTGTGTGTCGCACAATTTACATTGACAATATGGAACTATTTAGATTTTGTGTATCAGACAATTTACACAGACAATATGGAACTATTTAGATTCTGTGTGTCGGGTTATTTACATAGACAATATGGAACTATTTAGATTCTGTGTATCATACAATTTACATAGACAATATGGAACTATTTAGATTCTGTGTATCGCACAATTTACACAGACAATATGGAACTATTTAGATTCTGTGCGTCGGGTTATTTACATAGACAATATGGAACTATTTCTGTGTATCGGACAATTTACATAGACAATATGGAACTATTTAGATTCTGTGTATCATACAATTACATAGACAATATGGAACTATTTCTGTGTATCGCACAATTTACACAGACAATATGGAACTATTTAGATTCTGTGAACTATTTAGATTCTGTGTGTCGGGTTATTTACATAGACAATATGGAACTATTTCTGTGTATCGCACAATTTACATAGACAATATGGAACTATTTAGATTCTGTGTATCATACAATTTAGATAGACAATATGGAACTATTTAGATTCTGTGTATCAGACAATTTACACAGACAATATGGAACTATTTAGATTCTGTGTGTCGGGTTATTTACATAGACAATATGGAACTATTTCTGTGTATCGCACAATTTACATAGACAATATGGAACTATTTAGATTCTGTGTGTATCGCACAATTTACATAGACAATATGGAACTATTTAGATTCTGTGTATCGCACAATTTACATAGACAATATGGAACTATTTAGATTCTGTGTATCATACAATTACATAGACAATATGGAACTATTTCTGTGTATCGCACAATTTACACAGACAATATGGAACTATTTAGATTCTGTGTATCAGACAATTTACACAGACAATATGGAACTATTTAGATTCTGTGTGTCGGGTTATTTACATAGACAATATGGAACTATTTCTGTGTATCGGACAATTTACAAAGACAATATGGAACTATTTAGATTCTGTGTCTCGGGTTATTTACATAGACAATATGGAACTATTTCTGTGTATCGCACAATTTACATAGACAATATGGAACTATTTAGAGTCTGTGTATCATACAATTACAAAGACAATATGGAACTATTTCTGTGTATCGCACAATTTACACAGACAATATGGAACTATTTAGATTCTGTGTATCGCACAATTTACAAAGACAATATGGAACTATTTAGATTCTGTGTATCATACAATTTACATAGACAATATGGAACTATTTAGATTCTGTGTGTCGGGGTATTTACATAGACAATATGGAACTATTTAGATTCTGTGTGTCGGGGTATTTACATAGACAATATGGAACTATTTAGATTCTGTGTGTCGGGGTATTTACATAGACAATATGGAACTATTTAGATTCTGTGTATGAGACAATTTACATAGACAATATGGAACTATTTAGATTCTGTGTATGAGACAATTTACATAGACAATATGGAACGCTATGATCTTCATCGAAGGAATATAACCAATGTTTTCCAATTGCATTGAAAGTGGCATTTCACTTTTCATTATTGTATAAATATATTTCTACACATGTGTGAAGAACACACGATCTATTTACACTGTTTCCTTATTTCTCAGATTTGCGGTGGGACAGTTGTGGGTACCATTGAATTTGTACGATATAGCAACCCAACATATCAGACTTTAGATGGTAAATGCTGCGATACTTATGGATCTGAATGTAAACCTAAGGATTGTGATGTTATCATCGAGATAAGTGTTGACTCATTGTTTCCATCAGGGTAAGTATACGTGGACGCTGTTGAAACTGACGTAATTCGAGAAATAAATACAAGGGTATACGGTAAAAAGATAAATATTGATTAAATAGGATTTGCGTTTATATATGTTATCGATTGATATCTTTACGATAAAATGCTAAATTTACAGGTAATATATATACTGGTGTTTTAACAGGTAAACACTTTTTGACACGAAAACGATAGAAACGTAAATAACGGATCCATGACAATAACAGGAGATAAAGTGTCCAGTTAATTTGTAATATCAATCAAAGTACAAGAGTTTACCCGTATTTATCTGATATAACCCCATTGTCAAATTATCATTTCATTAACATATTCACTCTAAGACACTTGTTTTTGGTAGGCAATGTTATGGAAGAGGAGTTATGACGACGACCGATGAAGATGAGATTGTATTTGGAAGTAGTATTGGAGATCTTAAGAATCCTTTGAACTTCACGATTGAGGTAAACATTCTTTTTTTTTCATATATACTACTTTACCCAATAAACTTCATACATTACAGAATGAAATTATTCATGATTTGTTCACACAGAGAGGAGGAGGAATATCTATTACGATAGAGGCCTGGGAAGATGACACCTTTTGGCATCCTGACATGGGATTCATAAACAAATCCTATACTAATATCACGGGGGCTGGTTCAGCGGCTGTCCGGAGAAACGAAACGTTACAGGGAGGTAAAATAAGGTACGAGGACTGTTTTTAGGGCATCACTGTTCGTGTAGGCTTTCACTTTATATATCATATCCACAATATCTAATATAGGTATACAGAGCACGCGGTCTACAGAAAGTTTTTAAACCTTTGTAGTTCAAAGCTGATGTTTACGTAAACAGAGAAACATGTTTTCTGTGATCGATCAGTTTGCGACTTTATAAAATAATTTTTACACGTAGTTATGCTCAATAATATTGAACTTACACCGTGTATAATCTGCTGTGTTTGTTTGATTTCATTTCAACAAAACTGTGTTATACAAAACATACAATTTGATAAGATAGCAGGCTAGGTTTATGTTAATCATCTCCACTTATAAATTAAATGGAATCAGATTTAAATAAATAAAACCATTCAAAGAATTTATAGATTTATCAATATTATGAGATAACACTTCTTACAGTGATAATTGGTTAAAGGGAGGTAATGGCCTCCATCAAATTACCGGTATATCCCGGAGTTGGTATTGTGGTTATTTGTTTGCTGAGGTACTGAACGGGTATCTACTCTTAAATCTAGCATCACTAGAGTTTCTAGCAGAAATGTCCATTATCTTTTCTGTAGAGTCGACATAGTATTGAGCTTTGTGTGTGTGGAAGACTGCTGTGAGGACCCCGATGGCTGTAATACATCTCACTCCAACACAGATAAAATCTGTCTCTCAGGTAATATACAACCATGTTCCAGAACATATCTCTCAGGTGAATATATCACTGTGTAACACAGTCTCTCTCAGGTAAATATATTAACTGTGTAACAAAGTCTGTCTCTCAGGTAAATATATCACTGTGTAACACAGTCTGTCTCTCAGGTAAATATATCACTGTGTAACAAAGCCTTTCTCCCAGGTAAATATATCACTGTGTAACAAAGTCTGTCTCTCAGGTAAATATATCACTGTGTAACACAGTCTCTCTCAGGTAAATATATCACTGTGTAACAAAGTCTGTCTCTCAGGTAAATATATCACTGTGTAACAAAGTCTGTCTCTCAGGTAAATATATCACTGTGTAACACAGTCTCTCTCAGGTAAATATATCACTGTGTAACAAAGTCTGTCTCTCAGGTAAATATATCACTGTGTAACACAGTCTCTCTCAGGTAAATATATCACTGTGTAACACAGTCTCTCTCAGGTAAATATATCACTGTGTAACACAGTCTCTCTCAGGTAAATATATCACTGTGTAACACAGTCTCTCTCAGGTAAATATATCACTGTGTAACAAAGTCTGTCTCTCAGGTAAATATATCACTGTGTAACACAGTCTCTCTCAGGTAAATATATCACTGTGTAACACAGTCTCTCTCAGGTAAATATATCACTGTGTAACAAAGTCTGTCTCTCAGGTAAATATATCACTGTGTAACAAAGTCTGTCTCTCAGGTAAATATATCACTGTGTAACACAGTCTCTCTCAGGTAAATATATCACTGTGTAACAAAGTCTGTCTCTCAGGTAAATATATCACTGTGTAACACAGTCTCTCTCAGGTAAATATATCACTGTGTAACACAGTCTCTCTCAGGTAAATATATCACTGTGTAACAAAGTCTGTCTCTCAGGTAAATATATCACTGTGTAACAAAGTCTGTCTCTCAGGTAAATATATCACTGTGTAACACAGTCTCTCTCAGGTAAATATATCACTGTGTAACAAAGTCTGTCTCTCAGGTAAATATATCACTGTGTAACACAGTCTCTCTCAGGTAAATATATCACTGTGTAACACAGTCTCTCTCAGGTAAATATATCACTGTGTAACACAGTCTCTCTCAGGTAAATATATCACTGTGTAACACAGTCTCTCTCAGGTAAATATATCACTGTGTAACACAGTCTCTCTCAGGTAAATATATCACTGTGTAACACAGTCTCTCTCAGGTAAATATATCACTGTGTAACAAAGTCTGTCTCTCAGGTAAATATATCACTGTGTAACACAGTCTCTCTCAGGTAAATATATCACTGTGTAACACAGTCTCTCTCAGGTAAATATATCACTGTGTAACACAGTCTCTCTCAGGTAAATATATCACTGTGTAACACAGTCTCTCTCAGGTAAATATATCACTGTGTAACACAGTCTCTCTCAGGTAAATATATCACTGTGTAACAAAGTCTGTCTCTCAGGTAAATATATCACTGTGTAACAAAGTCTGTCTCTCAGGTAAATATATCACTGTGTAACACAGTCTCTCTCAGGTAAATATATCACTGTGTAACAAAGTCTCTCTCAGGTAAATACATCACTGTGTAACACAGTCTCTCTCAGGTAAATATATCACTGTGTAACACAGTCTCTCTCAGGTAAATATATCACTGTGTAACACACTGTGTAACACAGTCTCTCTCAGGTAAATAATATATACTGTGTAATATATCAGTGTAACACAGTCTCTCAGGTAAATATATCACTGTGTAACAAAGTCAGTCTCTCAGGTAAATATATCACTGTGTAACACAGTCTCTCTCAGGTAAATATATCACTGTGTAACACAGTCTCTCTCAGGTAAATATATCACTGTGTAACACAGTCTCTCTCAGGTAAATATATCACTGTGTAACACAGTCTCTCTCAGGTAAATATATCACTGTGTAACACAGTCTCTCTCAGGTAAATATATCACTGTGTAACAAAGTCTCTCTCTCAGGTAAATATATCACTGTGTAACAAAGTCTGTCTCTCAGGTAAATATATCACTGTGTAACAAAGTCTGTCTCTCAGGTAAATATATCACTGTGTAACAAAGTCTGTCTCTCAGGTAAATATATCACTGTGTAACAAAGTCTGTCTCTCAGGTAAATATATCACTGTGTAACAAAGTCTGTCTCTCAGGTAAATATATCACTGTGTAACAAAGTCTGTCTCTCAGGTAAATATATCACTGTGTAACACAGTCTCTCTCAGGTAAATATATCACTGTGTAACACAGTCTCTCTCAGGTAAATATATCACTGTGTAACAAAGCCTTTCTCCCAGGTAAATATATCACTGTGTAACACAGTCTGTGTCTCAGGTAAATATATCACTGTGTAACAAAGCCTTTCTCCCAGGTAAATATATCACTGTGTAACAAAGTTTTTCTCTCAGGTAAAAATATCACATTGTGACAGACACAAAGCTTTGTCAAATATATATGGATATGTTATATCAAGAAGTATTACCAACAAGATGAGAAAACGTCACATGAAGATAATCATTGAGACATCCATTATAAAGAATGTCAGTCATAGTTTAGATTAATTGTCTGTTTTAAGAAGTTCAGTTACAATGTAAATGGAAAGTGGGAACTTGCTTCCTCAAATTAATCTATCGCATAACAAGTTGGTTTCTTTAGGGCGAATATTGGTCACTTCGTGGGGAAGACTTCCTCACTCAAAGTAAACCATCGCATATCGGTCACTTCGTGGGGAAGACTTCCTCACTCAAAGTAAACCATCGCATATCGGTCACTTCGTGGGGAAGACTTCCTCACTCAAAGTAAACCATCGCATATCGGTCACTTCGTGGGGAAGACTTCCTCACTCAAAGTAAACCATCGCATATCGGTCACTTCGTGGGGAAGACTTCCTCACTCAAAGTAAACCATCGCATATCGGTCACTTCGTGGGGAAGACTTCCTCACTCAAAGTAAACCATCGCATATCGGTCACTTCGTGGGGAAGACTTCCTCACTCAAAGTAAACCATCGCATATCGGTCACTTCGTGGGGAAGACTTCCTCACTCAAAGTAAACCATCGCATATCGGTCACTTCGTGGGGAAGACTTCCTCACTCAAAGTAAACCATCGCATATCGGTCACTTCGTGGGGAAGACTTCCTCACTCAAAGTAAACCATCGCATATCGGTCACTTCGTGGGGAAGACTTCCATACTCAAAGTAAACCATCGCATATCGGTCACTTCGTGGGGAAGACTTCCTTACTCAAAGTAAACCATCGCATATCGGTCACTTCGTGGGGAAGACTTCCTTACTCAAATTAAACCATCGCATATTGGTCACTTCGTGGGGAAGACTTCCTTACTCAAAGTAAATCATTGCATATTGGTCACTTCGTGGTCACTTTCTGACTAAAGTTAAACCATTGTTTTACATGTCGGTTTCTGATTCGGGGTTAGGATTAAATGGCACAAAGTGAACATGCTGGTTTCTATGATGGATCGGGAACTTCTTAATTCGAAGTATACTACCGCATTACATGTCTGTTTAGTGGTACTTCCTTACTCAAAGTATACAATCGCATTACATAATGGTTTCGTTAGGGGAACTTTATCACTCAAAGTAATTCATTATATTGCATGTTAGTTTCTTATTTGAAAGATGGTTTCTGAACTTAGAATAAACCATCACATTACATGTTGGTTACTTATTTGAAAGGTGGTTTCCGAACTTAAAATAAAGCATCACATAACATGTTGGTTACTTATTTGAAAGGTGGGTTCTGAACTTGAAATAAACTATCACATTACATGTTGGTTTCATAAGATAGGGACATCCTGTGTCATAGTAAACCATCGCGTTTCTTCGTGATTCGATATTCAATGGTCTGTTTCCATGGTCACGAGTAGTAAACTCACCGACAAATTCCTAACATAGGGTTTCAAACGATGCATGTGGATGAAAATTTTGTTTTACGGTCTTCATTCCTCCATCAGAAACAGATGATGACAACAAACAGATAACGTCAAGAAAAAACCATAACAGAAACAAATGACGTCAACTATACCATAACAGAAACAGATGACGTCAACTATACCATAACAGAAACAGATGACGTCAACTATACCATAACAGAAACAGATAACGTCAACTATACCATAACAGAAACAAATGACGTCAACAATACCATAACAGAAACAGATGACGTCAACTATACCATAACAGAAACAGATGACGTCAACTATACCATAACAGAAACAGATGACGTCATACCATAACAGAAACAGATAACGTCAACTATACCATAACAGAAACAAATAACAGAAACAGATCAAACTATACCATAACAGAAACAGATGACGTCAACTATACCATAACAGAAACAGATGACGTCAACTATACCATAACAGAAACAGATGACGTCAACTATACCATAACAGAAACAGATGACGTCAACTATAACATAACAGAAACAGATGACGTCAACTATACCATAACAGAAACAGATGACGTCAACTATACCATAACAGAAACAGATGACGTCAACTATAACATAACAGAAACAGATAACGTAAAAAAAACCATAACAGAAACAGATGACGTCAACTATACCATAACAGAAACAGATGACGTCAACAATACCATAACAGAAACAGATGAAAAAATTATTTCATTATAATAATTTAATTTATCATATTAAGACCACACACTCCTTACGGTCAGCTATTCCAACTTTAGTTAAAGTCGTTAGAGTTATGTCCCTTGTATCTGTAGAGTTAACTCCCTTGATGTTCATTACGTCATAGCCGTGCATTCGCCATTTTGCAAGGTCAAGCTTAGGCAGCAAAGAGATCAGTGGACGTTTTAGTGAAAAAATATCCCTCCCACCCCTCCCGTTTTCATTTCAAATTCTGCTGTGCTTTTTGTTTTTGTGTCTTTGCAGTGACCTGGACATCAGGAACCTATCTGTCAAGACTTCAACTACACTCCTTGCAGTGGCTCAGTTTTTTGCACTCTGACAACAGATTGCTTATTATTTCCTGAATTTAATATTAATGCCTCACTTACTAGTTAACATCAGCTATTTTTGGAGGAATTTTCTGTACCCAGTTTCCTCCATTCTTATGCTGATTCAGTTGAAGTCATTGACCTATATTCGCCATCTATATAAAATATTGCATCCCTCAAAATAAATATGAACATAATCTGTATCAACTGTCTTGGTTATTTATTTAGTCTTCTATTTGATAAAAGACAAAGTTAATAATATGATAAACGAAAGACATGACTTCAACAATATCATAATTGAAAAGGATAATTCAATTTAGATTTTTACATTTTTCTCTAGATTTTGTAAAATATTTAGATGACTACCAACTAATTTTGATTCCTGTCATCAGTTTAGCTTAAAGAGAATAAGTTCACTAAGGAATATATATAAAACAAATTGTGAATTTTGGATAAATTTATAAACTATATATATCTTCTTTTAGTGTGCATGTAGAACGATTGGTCTGTTTATTTCTAGCTCAGGTCAACAACAGAATGAACTAGAGATATACTACGAAATTCAGCTTAGAAAACATATGTATATAAAATCATGTTTAATTTCAGGAACCTCATGCAAAACATCATCAAATGGAAATGACAACACCATAAAGAAAAAAACACGCGTGGACAACAATGCTGTTTCATCAGCGAATGACGCCATCAGAACGAATTCTGCCAGTACGAATGCTCACACAAATGACGCCAACGATAAAATTTCCTCAGCAAATGACGTCATCGGTACGAATGCTCACACAAATGACGTCAACGATACAATTTCCTCAGCAAATGACGTCATCAGTACGAATGCTCACACAAATGACGTCAATGAAACAATTTCCTCAGCAAATGACGTCATCAGTACGAATGCTCACACAAATAAGGTCAAGGATATGATTTCCTCTGCAAATGACATCATCGGTATGAATGCTCACACAAATAAGGTCAAGGATATGATTTCCTCAGCAAATGACGTCATCAGTACGAATGCTCACACAAATGACGTCAATGATACAATTTCCTCAGCAAATGACGTCATCAGTACGAATGCTCACACAAATGATGTCAATGATACAATTTCCTCAGCAAATGACGTCATCAGTACGAATGCTCACACAAATGATGTCAATGATACAATTTCCTCAGCAAATGACGTCATCAGTACGAATGCTCACACAAATAAGGTCAAGGATATGATTTCCTCTGCAAATGACGTCATCGGTACGAATGCTCACACAAATAAGGTCAAGGATATGATTTCCTCAGCAAATGACGTCATCAGTACGAATGCTCACACAAATGACGTCAATGATACAATTTCCTCAGCAAATGACGTCATCAGTACGAATGCTCACACAAATAAGGTCAAGGATATGATTTCCTCTGCTAATGACGTCATCGGTACGAATGCTCACACAAATGACATCAACAATGCACTTTCCACAACCAATGACGACATCAGTTACATAACTACAACTATTAACGTCAGCGACATCATGATCAAAAGAAAGGATTTCAGTGGATATTTACGTTCAACTGGAGCACAGTTTACCACTGTAACGAATACTCTACCACCACACTCCTCCTCAACAGGAAGTAAAGCCAAGAAGGTGATGTTATGGTTTAACATGCTATTGTTGACAAGGCTACTTCAATTATATATGTCTATCAATTCCAGAATATATTTTAGTCTATTCAGATGCGATAATGTCTAATAAGACATTTATATGGTTTATGTTGAAACTTAATATGTTAACTTGATTGTTAGCAGGGTTTGGATATGACTATCGTGGCAGTGGTTATAGGGATTGTGGCGTTATTCATCACGGCGTTAGTTATTTGTCAAGTAATAAGGTAAGCAGTGAGTGTATCTTTATACTATTTTGTCATCAGTTTACATAATCCATTATCAATAGATGGACACTTGAGTTAAAGTCCCATGTGACCTATTGCAACCGTCCGTTATGCATCAGCCATTGTGCGTCCGAATAAACACGTGGTCAATGTTACAGAAAGCCCTAAGAAAAGGCAAATGCCAATAGTACTGTCACCACCTTTAATGGGCCTTTTGTAAGGGGCAAAGTGGCTTCAAATTAACTTAAAATTCAAAAATCTCCTTCTCAAAACCCATATTGATTTCATTTTTAAAATTTTACAAAAATATGGTATATGTGGTAAAATATTGAAATGGTTCGCTTTGTATTGAATTAATATGTAATTATTTTCGCCCAAAGTTATGAAACGATCTTTCTCAAATTTCATCTAGAAGTGGTCACTCTATTTTCAGACACATCAGGAAAACAAATGACTCATAGAGGACTATATTTAACCTGCAGAGTTACAGTAAACTTCTCAAACTTTATGTGTAGGTTTCCCTGGTCATAAGGACCAGTAATATATTTGTTAGTTTATTTCTCAAACTTTATGTGTAGGTTTCTCCTGGTCATAAGGACCAGTAATATATTTGTTAGTTTATTTCTCAAACTTTATGTGTAGGTTTCTCCTGGTTATAAGGACCAGTAATATATTTGTTGTTGTTTATTTCTCAAACTTTATGTGTAGGTTTCCCTGGTCATAAGGACCAGTAATATATTTGTTATTGTTTATTTCTCAAACTTTATGTGTAGGTTTCCCTGGTCATAAGGACCAGTAATATATTTGTTATTGTTTATTTCTCAAACTTTATGTGTAGGTTTCTCCTGGTCATAAGGACCAGTAATATTTTTGTTGTTGTTTATTTCTCAAACTTTATGTGTAGGTTTCTCCTGGTCATAAGGACCAGTAATATATTTGTTAGTTTATTTCTCAAACTTTATGTGTAGGTTTCTCCTGATCATAAGGACCAGTAATATATTTGTTGTTGTTTATTTCTCAAACTTTATGTGTAGGTTTCTCCTGGTTATAAGGACCAGTAATATATCTGTTAGTTTATTTCTCAAACTTTATCTGTAGGTTTCTCCTGGTCATAAGGACCAGTAATATATTTGTTGTTGTTTATTTCTCAAACTTTATGTGTAGGTTTCTCCTGGTCATAAGGACCAGTAATATATTTGTTGTTGTTTATTTCTCAAACTTTATGTGTAGGTTTCTTCTGGTTATAAGGACCAGTAATATATTTGTTAGTTTATTTCTCAAACTTTATCTGTAGGTTTCTCCTGGTCATAAGGACCAGTAATATATTCGTTGTTGTTTATTTCTCAAACTTTATGTGTAGGTTTCTCCTGGTCATAAGGACAAGTAATATATTTGTTGTTGTTTATTTCTCAAACTTTATGTGTAGGTTTCTCCTGGTCATAAGGACCAGTAATATATTTGTTGTTGTTTATTTCTCAAACCTTATGTGTAGGTTTCTCCTGGTCATAAGGACCAGTGATATATTTGTTGTAGTTTATTTCTCAAACTTTATGTGTAGGTTTCTTCTGGTTATAAGGACCAGTAATATATTTGTTAGTTTATTTCTCAAACTTTATCTGTAGGTTTCTCCTGGTCATAAGGACCAGTAATATATTCGTTGTTGTTTATTTCTCAAACTTTATGTGTAGGTTTCTCCTGGTCATAAGGACAAGTAATATATTTGTTGTTGTTTATTTCTCAAACTTTATGTGTAGGTTTCTCCTGGTCATAAGGACCAGTAATATATTTGTTGTTGTTTATTTCTCAAACCTTATGTGTAGGTTTCTCCTGGTCATAAGGACCAGTGATATATTTGTTGTAGTTTATTTCTCACACTTTATCTTTAGGTTGAGATGTCAATAATTTGCATTACTGGTAATTTGTTCCGATCTTATTTTGTTTACCAGTTAATTTCTATGACGGTTAAAAACAGAAAAAAATCTTTATAAAAGTCAGGTGACCAATTATGCCATTGGGCTTCTTAGTTTTTGAGATTGTGAGGCGAAACACAATAAAGCAGTATAGTCCAGAACGAAAAGGTTACCATAGTGATATACACAAAAATTAATTAAACTTCTGCATGCGTCGTTCGGAACTTCCACGCTATTTGTTAGAAACTACCTAGCTGATATTTCTATCATTTAACATTTTCTTTAAGCAACAACAGTTAATTCTTTAAAAGTACATCAGTTTCTTTCATGAAACTTTAACTTTAATCCCCCCCCAAAAAAAAATAATTTGTGCCCCTTACATTTACATTTCGAGGAGAACACAAATCAAGATTATCAGCACGATATTGATTTTCTTAATGATATGATTGTTTTATTTTCCATTTTCAGAAAGCGCAGACGCCATCAGAAATATATAACAGAGTTTGAACTATCACTTCACAAATATGAGAAATTATAAGAGAACCCATCGGACTGCATTATAAGAACACTTGAGCTGTTTAATGCGATAGATTTCGTAAATCTGAAACAGACCTGATAAAAGTTATTTATTTTGAAATTACCTTCAAAATTCGTGATTCTGTTGATAGCGATTCTCTGGGAGTAACGACAATCTCACATTTAAATTAAAAAGAGTCTATAATAATGACAATGTTATATATTTTTAATGTTAGCCAGAACTAAGTGCCAGCTGGGACCCGTTTAAAAACCTGTATGTATGTTACATTACGTTGTTTCCGTACGATCGATCTTGACATGTAGAGGGAGCATTGCTTTGACATTGAGTAATTCGACGTTCTGATATTTACAATGATTTCTTGTGTTACGACTTGACATTCTGATATCTACAATGATTTCTTGTGTGAAGACTTCGACGTTCTGATATTTACAATGATTTCTTGTGTTACGACTACGACTTTCTGATATTTACAATGATTTCTTGTGTTACGACATCGACTTGACTTTCTGATATCTACAATGATTTCTTGTGTGACGACTTCGACGTTCTGATATTTACAATGATTTCTTGTATTACGACTCCGACTTTCTGATATTTACAATGATTTCTTGTGTTACGACGACTTTCGATTTCTTGTGTTACGACATCGAGACTTGACTTTCTGATATTTCTTGTGTTACAATGATATTTACAATGATTTCTTGTGTGACGACTTCGACGTTCTGATATTTACAATGATTTCTTGTGTGACGACTTCGACGTTCTGATATTTACAATGATTTCTTGTGTTACGACATCGACTTTCTGATATTTACAATGATTTCTTGTGTTACGACTACGAATTCTGATATTCACAATGATTTCTTGTGTTACGACTTCGACTTTCTGATATTTACAATGATTTCTTGTGTTACGACTTCGACTTGACTTTCTGATATTTACAATGATTTCTTGTGTTACGACTTCGACTTGACTTTCTGATATTTACAATGATTTCTTGTGTTACGACATCGACTTGACTTTCTTATATCTACAATGATTTCTTGTGTTACGACGTCGACTTCCTGATATTTACAATGATTTCTTGTGTAACGACATCGACTTTCTGATATTTACAATGATTTCTTGTGTTACGACTACGAATTCTGATATTCACAATGATTTCTTGTGTTACGACTTCGACTTTCTGATATTTACGATGATTTTTTGTGTTACGACTTCGACTTGACATTCTGATATCTACAATGAATTCTTGTGTTACGACTCCGACTTTCTGATATTTACAAAGATTTCTTGTGCTACGACTTCGACTTGACTTTCTGATATTTACAATGATTTCTTGTGTTACGACATCGACTTGACTTTCTGATATTCACAATGATTTCTTGTGTTACGACTCCGACGTTCTCATATTTACAATGATTTCTTGTGTGACGACATCGACTTTCTGATATTTACAATGATTTCTTGTGTGACGACATCGACTTTCTGATATTTACAATGATTTCTTGTGTGACGACTTCGACTTTCTGATATTTACAATGATTTCTTGTGTTACGACTACGACTTTCTGATATTTACAATGATTTCTTGTGTTACGACATCGACTTGACTTTCTGATATTTACAATGATTTCTTGTGTTACGACTACGACTTTCTGATATTTACAATGTTTTCTTGTGTTACGACTCCGACTTTCTGATATTTACGATGATTTCTTGTGTTACGACATCGACTTGACTTTCCGATATTTACAAAGATTTCTTGTGTTACGACTACGACTTTCTGATATTTACAATGTTTTCTTGTGTTAAGACTCCGACTTGACATTCTGATATTTACAATGATTTCTTGTGTTACGACATCGACTTGACATTCTGATATTTACAATGATTTCTTGTGTTACGACATCGACTTGACTTTCTGATATCATCAATGAATTCTTGTGTTACGACTCCGACTTTCTGATATTTACAAAGATTTCTTGTGTTACGACTTCGACTTGACTTTCTGATATTTACAATGATTTCTTGTGTTACGACTCCGACTTTCTGAAATTTACAATGAATTCTTGTGTTACGACTCCGACTTTCTGATATTTACGATGATTTCTTGTGTTACGACATCGACTTGACTTTCTGATATTTACAATGATTTCTTGTGTTACGACTCCGACTTTCTGATATTTACAATGATTTCTTGTGTTACGACTCCGACTTTCTGAAATTTACAATGATTTCTTGTGTTACGACTCCGACTTTCTGATATTTACAATGTTTTCTTGTGTTACGACTCCGACTTTCTGATATTTACAATGATTTCTTGTGTTACGACATCGACTTTCTGATATTTACAATGATTTCTTGTGTTACGACTTCGACTTGACTTTCTGATATTCACAATGATTTCTTGTGTTACGACTACGACTTTCTGATATTTACGATGATTTCTTGTGTTACGACATCGACTTTCTGATATTTACAATGATTTCTTGTGTTACGACTACGACTTTCTGATATTTACGATGATTTCTTGTGTTACGACATCGACTTTCTGATATTCACAATGTTTTCTTGTGTTACGACATCGACTTTCTGATATTCACAATGATTTCTTGTGTGATGACTTCGACTTTCTGATATTTACGATGATTTCTTGTGTTACGACATCGACTTTCTGATATTTACGATGATTTCTTGTGTTACGACATCGATTTGACTTTCTGATATCTACAATGATTTCTTGTGTTACGACTCCGACGTTCTCATATTTACGATGATTTCTTGTGTTACGACATCGACTTGACTTTGAGATATTTACAATTTTGCGTTATTTCTTATTGTACGTGACGTTATGTAAAATGGTGATTTCTCCTCTATTACATTTTTAAGATGATACGTTAATCGTTAACTACAAACGATTATAGTGAGGTTAACATTCATTGAATACCTAATTGTTAACCTTTACATTTATGTCAAAGATTGATAGTGTCTAAAACATTTAGAAATAAACCGTAAAACATGTTTTAAAAAAAAATGGCGATAACTTTCTCCGTTTTTTTTACCCCCGGTTTTACAACTGAACTAATCCGACTTTTCACTGATAAGATCATGTAATAAAAATAACATTGAAACTTTGTCCAGTGATGTTTTCTAAAATCTATGAACGTACAACAAAGTTTTTTAATTCTTTTTGTAATGAGAAATACATTGAGATTAACGTATACAAAGTAAAAATTATTGATTGATGAATGATCGTTTTAAACCAAACTTGTGCACAAGTTTTAAGTTCAAATTCGTCAGAGATTTTATTTCATAGACCATTTAAAAAACGAAGTGAACACTTCGCCAAGACACGACAACAAAGAGATTGTTCTAAGACTATCCGGATAAAGCATTCTCCTACTAAAGACATGAAGAGGTCTTCGTCTTCTTCAAAATATCTCTAATAAGATCAGAGGGGGAGTCAAGAAATGAGGCTGTCAAAATATCCTGACTCGCATGGTAAAGAGAAACGTCAAGCTGAACGGTGAAGTCGTCGACAACATTTTGAGAAACATTGCTTCGAAAAGCTTCTTCGTGAGAAGATGCAATGAACGATTGCCTCGGTCACATGTTTATTGCAATATACATATATCAAACCATTTGTAGAGACAATCGAAAATTTTGTAACATTAGCACGTGTTCTACAAAAATCCCAGGAAAAATGCTTTGAGAAATATAAAATAATTGAAGGTCTTTCAGCATATTACTGATACATAAATCTAGAAACATCTCTGCTGAGAAGTAGACGCGCCACCAGTCAGCAGTACACGTACACGAGATAATGTTTTTGACAAGACATTGCCATGTTTGTGTAAGAATATCCTGTTAGCGAAAAAGCCATAAATACATCGTGTATGTCATATTTATGAAAGATATTTCGAACAGCAGCAATAAAACCTTTCCGACCTTAAAGAACTCCAAAATATGTAAGACAAAGAGTAGCATGTAAAATGCAGGTTTGCCAAATCAACATGCGATGTCGTGAGGTAAGGCCAAATATATTAATGGCATTTTTTGATCGAGTGCAAATAAGTGATGTACAGTTTCAAACGACATCTTTCAATTTCTGTTTAAGAAAGCCAAATTTTACACCCAAAGAGAAAAACAAAAGAAATACATGGCTTCGCCCTTGTGATTGATAAAGGTAACCGAAAGGTTACAATGAAGAAGGGCAAAGCATTGGCTGCCAAGCTTGTTCACATCTCCATTAGGTCAGGTGAATCGGACTTGAATTTGTTTAGGAAGATGTGTGCATGTTTCATCCCGTCAGCCTCTGAGCCGACTGCATTGCTGAGAAAACCAGCGCCGAGCCATCTTTGAAAAGGCATTTTACTGTGGTGATTCAAAATACATTGTATTTGGACACTAGAACGGCTATCTACGAGATTGATAAGATCCCGTTTGTATTAAGATAACAACGTTATATGTTTGGTTGGAGTAACATTAAAGTCGTGAATTACAAAAGACTGCTTTGAAGAGTTCAAGTCATAACACACGTTATTAATAGAAATTTGTATACGGCCAAGGGGAGGTAATTATTCTTTGATGCGTATCTTTGCAGTCCTCGAACCAATCAGAAACAGACCATGAAGCAGAACAGCACTCAAACACCAAAGTAAACGAAGACATGTTAAGATAATCAAAATTCAATTAGAAATTCGGGGGAAATATGGCAAAATCAGAACAAAAGAAAAATTAACACTAAACATATACAGAGAAGTAGTAATATGAATATACTTTGATTTGAAGCCGATGCTGGCGAGTCTAACAAATTGGTCATAATTTCATGCGCAGTCAAATGCCTCGGCAGTTTCTATGACGCAAGCAAATGATTTGTTTTTATTGTCACAAGTCAACAACACAGATTTGTGGACAAGGTAAAAAATCATTGTCCTAGGAACATACTTTTTAATCCCGTTTTGTAACTGGATTCTCTCACTCTCGTCGCAGTAGTATTTTTTTAATCTTTTAAAAACGAGTTGCTAGAAAATGGTAAGATAATTGTAGAGATCACACTTGTGGTGGCCTTTGTACAGTGCATACACAAGACTTTTTGTAGAACATACTCAACTCCAACACGTAGGAATTTGTTGAACAAAGTTAGTTGTTGTGTCTATCTAACAATTCATTTGATTTATAATTAATTCCTATAAGCTACCCGTGTGATCCTCAGACATTCCTTTCACAATACAAATCTTGTTTTTACTGAATTTACATTTTATATACACGGCTCCATACTCATAGCATTCGGTATTATAATTACATGCACTATACAATGTACAAAAGCTAAATGCTATTCTACAAAGGACATCAGATATTAATATATCAAAATCCATACTACATACTGAAGCATATCCTAAGACAATAATAAATGATCAAGGTAGCTGACATCACTACATGTATTTTTTCATAGTCTTGCCGATTTTGCAATCCGAACATTACACATATTATTTCGAACATTACACATATTATTTCGAACATTGTATCATTATACATATTATTTCGAACATTACACATATTATTTCGAACATTATATCATTATACATATTATTTCGAACATTATATCATTATACATATTATTTCGAACATTACTCATATTATTTCGAACATTACACATATTATTTCGAACATTGTATCATTATACATATTATTTCGAACATTATACATATTATTTCGAACATTGTATCATTATACATATTATTTCGAACATTGTATCATTATACATATTATTTCGAACATTACACATATTATTTCGAACATTACACATATTATTTTGCTTACAAAAATCGAGCAGTCTTTTGTCATTCTTATTGACTTTTGTTTTATATTGGTTAGCCCTATGTAAACAAACATTACATAATTTCAACGTTTCAAAATCATAAAGATACGATTGTGACTCTCTTTTCTAATCTAAGTTTAGTGAGTGAATAAAGTTGTCATCTGGTTCTACAAAATCATCTCTAACATGGATTTTGATATTAAGATTTCCAATTCTACCGACTTTGTTACTTTTCTTGGATAATTATACGTTGGTCCTTTCAATCTCACTGGAGAGCTTTAGGAAATCAATAAATTGTATTTTCGGCAGGTATAAATACATATCCCAGGAGAAGACTTCTTTACTTATTTTGAAACTTACACCTGCAATACATATTCAGATACGACTTTAGCATCAACATTAATTTGAGAGTTTATGAATGAATTTACCACTGGGTCACTGGGTCATGTGTAACTGTTACATAGTTCTACATGTAGCATGAAATTCATAGTCGGAATGTAATTTTGTATGACCCAGATTATCGATCTTTCTCTCAGCAAAAATAACTACATAAAGATTAAGTCTTCATATTCGGATAAAAGTATTTTAGACTTAATACTGTAATTCTTGAGAAAAGATTGATAGAGCATTTTGATGTGTTTGACCATTAAGGGTTGTCGCAGTCTCTACTCCCTACGAGCTGCTTGCCGTCTTTTGGCTGATGATGCCAGCCAAGACCTCTGCGATAATCAGTCATATCGGTCGTAGGGAGGTTTACTAAGATACTGATGATGAGGCGAGAAGTTACCGTTAATGTACCGTGTATCACCTTGAAAGCGACAGTGGGTTCTCTGTTTCTTGGCTTCCTCAAACACTTGGGTGATAAACGTCGGCTGTCAAAACAGATATTTGTCTTTTTTACAGCCAGTTTAGGCACAACCTTCAAAGCGTCATCCCTGTCTTACCTGCGGAAGAATATGGCTACTGAGGTCCTTGGTTTATTATCGTTCCTCTTCTTCAGCATAAAATTTCTAGCTGACAAAGATTTCATTTGATGTCTTAAAAATTGGCAGGTCCGAATTTTCTCCTTAAACTTATAAGTATCCCTAGGCTATTTGCTTAATGACAGCCGGGAATTTTCTAAGCACAGTTTTGTGTTTTTTAATGAAACATAGATCATGAAAATATACCACGGTTAAACATCTGTTAACTTAGCTATGGACTTTGACCTTTACTAATTTGCCTGTGAGGTCATAAGTTCCATATCTCATTGCATTTCGGCGAATGGAAAACATGATGTAGCCTATTTTGGTTCTTGTATTACATTGTACTTTCTTTGCATCAAAAAATTGTCGTGACGTTTATGGCGATAGGCATGGCAGTGCTTTACAAGCAATCAACAGCATGGTAGTGTATCTATAAGATGTCGTAGTCTATATTTAGATTTCACTTTTACTTAACACATTGTATCCATTAATATGATTCCATGATTCCGACACTCCTTGTTCCTGAAATTTCATGTCATAACATTGACTAATCCTTCATTATGACTGAACATGAAGGGCTGTTTTGGTTACACTGACTAATCGTTCATTATGACTGAACATGAAGGGCTGTTGGTTACACTGACTAATCGTTCATTATGACTGAACGTGAAGGGCTGTTAATTACACTGACTAATCGTTCATTATGACTGAACATGAAGTGCTGTTGGTTACACTGACTAATCGTTCATTATGACTGAACATGAAGGGCTGTTTTGGTTACACTGACTAATCGTTCATTATGACTGAACATGAAGGGCTGTTTTGGTTACACTGACTAATCGTTCATTATGACTGAACATGAAGTGCTGTTGGTTACACTGACTAATCGTTCATTATGACTGAACATGAAGGGCTGTTGGTTACACTGACTAATCCTTCATTATGACTGAACATGAAGGGCTGTTTTGGTTACACTGACTAATCGTTCATTATGACTGAACATGAAGTGCTGTTGGTTACACTGACTAATCGTTCATTATGACTGAACATGAAGGGTTGTTTTGATTACACTGACTAATCGTTCATTATGACTGAACATGAAGGGCTGTTGGTTACACTGACTAATCCTTCATTATGACTGAACATGAAGGGCTGTTTTGGTTACACTGACTAATCGTTCATTATGACTGAACATGAAGTGCTGTTGGTTACACTGACTAATCGTTCATTATGACTGAACATGAAGGGCTGTCGATTACACTGACTAATCGTTCATTATGACTGAACATGAAGGGCTGTCGATTACACTGACTAATCGTTCATTATGACTGAACATGAAGGGCTGTCGATTACACTGACTAATCGTTCATTATGCCTGAACATGAAGGGCTGTCGATTACACTGACTAATCGTTCATTATGACTGAACATGAAGGGCTGTCGATTACACTGACTAATCGTTCATTATGCCTGAACATGAAGGGCTGTCGATTACACTGACTAATCTTTCATTATGACTGAACATGAAGGGCTGTTGACAAAATATTATGTCACCTGGTAAAACATCACAGGGTTAGCGTTACAAAGTAGAACTTTATTATTTAAGGCTATGAAATCAACTAAGCATAGAATAATCAAGCTGTACGGGTCAGAGGACAAACGCCGTCAAGTGTTCAATGTTATAGAGTAAGATGGCATGGAAAAAGACACCTAGTCAGAGGGGCAATGTCTCGGGGTAATATTTGTCAATGTTAAAAACCACTGTTACAGAGGATAGCCTGTCTTGAAAACATTAATATCACACTGTAAAGAGAAAATTGTTGGTTTGATATGACAGCTGTAAGTATATCATCATTTCGTTATCTACACATGGCCACACTGATTTACAGGCCAATATTCGTTGGCTAGGGCGGGGTATATTGCCTGTGTTTGATCAAGGTTTACATTAGGAAATAAATTGCATCGGACTGTTGGAAGTAACATATGAGTTTTAATAGCATGGTTGCAGAACAAATAGAAACATTCAACGATTGTTTACATGGATTAATCAAACGGTAAAATATATCAAAATAATTGGAGAGTGAAATAAAAATAAATATAAATATGTGTCACGTGACTAAACAATACACAATATGTCTGATTGTTGGCCTACTTGATAGCAGTGTGAATCCATGGCTTAAAACATGAAATGATGTCAGCAGGATTAGAGAATACCGCTGCATCATAAAGAAGCTCGATAACGGATTCTGCGCAGTAGGAGCGTTCACGTGCCATTATATAAGTTGTTATTGGATCACTTGTATAGGTACTCACCAATCACAGTTGGATGGTCATTTTGTGCTGATGTATGAACAGGAGTCTCTCACCAAGACGTCGGAAATCAAACACATGAAGTGTAGGTTCACCACCTGCCCGACCACGTGGTTTTCCTACCATTGTATCTACTTTCTGGTTACCTACATATTGTCCTTCCGGTCTGTTTTACTGTAGTATAACAAACTAAAAAATGTAAAAAAAAACAAAAAACAAAACAAAAACAAAAAACCCACAACCCCCCCCCCCTCCCTCCCCACCCACACACACACACACACACACAAAAAACAAGAGGAAAGTGGAGTGTTTATATAAATACATATTACAGGACAGTTCAATGTTTATATAAATACATATTACAGGACAGTTCAATGTTTATATAAACACATATTACAGGACAGTTCAGTGTTTATATAAATACATATTACAGGACAGTTTAGTGTGTATGTAAACACATATTACAGGACAGTTTAGTGTCAATGTTTATATAAATACATATTACAAGACAGTTCAATGTTTATATAAATACATATTACAGGACAGTTTAGTGTCAATGTTTATATAAATACATATTACAGGACAGTTCAGTGTAAATGCTTATATAAATACATGTTACAGGACAGTTCAATGTTTATATAAATACATGACACAGGACAGTTTAGTGTCAATGTTTATATAAATACATATGATACATATCGATACAATGTTAGAATAAGATACACTAGTATCAATTAATGGATCAAACTTCATCATACAAGCTGTTTCGTCCTACTTGTACTCGTCCTTGATATTAGGGCCTTTAATTTGAAACCAAGGAGGCAGCTGAGGGATATTGAAAGTGATTTAAATGAAATGTCAAAACCTACTGGTTCCGTTGTTGTAACCCTTGTTCTTATATCAGAACGTGACATTTCTTACTTTTGTTGACTAAAGTTTGCATGATTACAGAGAAAAGGCCACATACAGTGTCCACCACCTGCAATTTTGAAAATTGCACGAAAGACATAAGTGAAGAACACATTTCAGTACAAATTTAGAATTAGACAAAGCCAGCTGATATGATTCGTTAAATAAAGACATTGTTGAAATTAAGCAGCATCTGTTGGTGTCAATGTGATGATACAATCCCGCGGATAAACCAGTTTTCCTGGCGCCATATTTGAAGTATCCTACCGCTGAGCTTTTACTCATCGTCTTAACGATTATGTATATGCTGCCAAAAATCACAATGCTAAACAGAACAAAATGTGTAGGTAATGTGACAGATTCCCTTCAGATAAACTGGTGTGTTCCTTGTGTTGTAAGCCTTATCATTTAACAGGGTCACTCAGTAGGTCAATGTAGCAAATGCAAACTAAATAAAAACAATATTATTTGGTATCCCTGTATACAAATATCTGACAATAAACTCGTTCAATGATTAAAATATTACCAGAAGGGTATAATTCATTTCATATTTCGTTTTGAATCGATCAAGTCACAATTCGCAGCAACTATTCACAAACATGGTCTATTCATCACACTAGACAGTTAGGAATCCCATTTGTTGATAAATCAAAATGTCAAGAAAACTGATTCTTCCTAAGGCCCATACAACTAACTTTGTAAGAAAGAAATTATAATATGGCTTTACAAATCAATAAATCGTTCCTTTGATTAAAACACTTTACTGTTCGTTTCATGACCCGATGAACTGCAATATTAAATCTTATCTCTTGTCAATATATTTACAAATTGTTGTTTTCCGATAACTAATACTTCGATCCTTCACACTTTTAATTTGTAAACAATTTTAAAGTAAAACATTCCAAATGTCACGACACGAATACTTAAAACAAAATGGTAAAGAAATGGTTAACTTGCTATCAGTAGGCGTGCCCAGAGATTGAAACAGAAGTCACAAGCCATGCTTGGGCTATACATATCTATATCTGATCTGGTCAGTGGACGATTGTGAGTTCCAGCATGCAAACACTTCTCACCACGTGGATTTTGATTATTCAAATCGGAGTAAGTAGTTATAATTACTATGAATTATTTTGATTTTATGTAAATATTTGAATATCACAAAATTTCTGAGCTCGGAAAACCGACAAAACAGTTTAGATGTTATTTCGTCGTCATTCTGCAATCGTAATTCAATTCCCGACTTCGTTTTATAGACCAAGAATATCTCCTATGTTGGCTGGTTATAAGACATGCGTCACCCTTTTATCGTTGTAAGTGTTATACACTAACCACTTTGAACTATATGAGAATGCCTTGCTATGTTTAATATCGAGCTTTAGCAGTGATTGTGTTGAAGGGCTAAGCGGTATTGAGATATATCGCCCTAAATACAACTGATGGAGACATGAAGTGATTGTAAATTATCACATTGGAAAGGTTAATTACTAAATTATCAAACAAAAATACCGATTCAATCATTCTTTTGTGGCATACGAAAAACTTTCAAATATTTACCGTGGTTGCAAAATCTGAATGTATTCGCTATTCAAAAAATATTGCAAGACATTTTGCGATAATACAAACAGGGGATTTGATCGCTTACTGATATTCTTAAGACAATTATTCAGCTGTATTGCTTCCTGTAGTGCAGTACCGAAATCAATATCAACTTAAATATTCATGGAGGTGGATGTTCAATAGATGATGTTATGACCGTTGCTGACTGAATTGTAACCATCATTTCATTTTCCTGATATACTTTAAACCGTGTTCCGACTTTGTATTGTTTTTCCATGTGCGTTAAGAATTTTTGCCAGTCTAATTTAAAACGAATTTGAGCAGAATTTTACATTATCTTCGTGCTGTTTGTAATAATTTATACCAGCTCGCAAAGACATTATCATTTCTATCTTTATGAGGTTGACCACTTGAACGCTATAGAGAGATGCTTGTATGCTTTCAGCTCCACAGCTTATCAAATTAATGTCTCAGATACATTTTCTAGGACAAAGAAAAACATACCAAAAACTGATTTCTCTTGTGTCTTTAGTACTTAACAGTAATACCGTAAGACAGGAGATTTAAAGTTTGTAATATAAACACTACTGTTGTCCTAGAATTGTTGCTGGTTTAGACCCATTGAATAGTAAAGAAAGTCACTAATGTATTTATAAATGAACCCGGGATGGAAACCTTTTCTTCAATACCACTGTTGGGATAGATGCCTCGGGATAAATTCTGACCTAGATGCGTTAACATGTTACTGTGTACTGTAGTTTGTCTCTAGATCGATTCAAGCAAGTTGTTAACACTTCTCTATACATATAATACTTCTTTATAAATACACATTGTAATGCTGTAATGGTAACGTCAGACAGCTGTAATGGTTACACCAGACACCTATAATGGTTACACCAGACATCTGTAATGGTTACACCAGACAGCTGTAATGGTTACACCAGACAGCTACAATGGTTACACCAGACACCTGTAATGGTTACACCAGACACCTGAAATGGTTACATCAGACACCTGTAATGGTAACGTAGAACCTGTAATGGTTACACCAGATACCTGTATTGGTTACACCAGACACCTGTAATGGTTACATCAGACACCTGTACTGGTAACACCAGAACCTGTAATGGTTACACCAGATACCTGTAATGGTTACACAAGACAACTGTAATGGTTACACCAGACAGTTGTAATGGTTACACCAGACACCTGTAATGGTTATACCAGACAGTTATAATGGTTACACCAGATACCTGTAATGGTTACACCAGACACCTGTAATGGTTACGTCAGACAGCTATAATGGTTACACCAGACAGCTGTAATGGTTACACCAGACACCTGTAATGGTTACACCAGATACCTGTAATGGTAACACCAGATACCTGTAATGGTTACACCAGACACCTGTAATGGTTACACCAGATACCTGTAATGGTTACACCAGACACCTGTAATGGTTATACCAGACACCTGTAATGGTTATACCAGACAGCTATAATGGTAACACCAGATACCTGTAATGGTTACACCAGACACCTGTAATGGTTACACCAGATACCTGTAATGGTTACACCAGACACCTGTAATGGTTATACCAGACACCTGTAATGGTTACACCAGATACCTGTAATGGTAACACCAGATACCTGTAATGGTTACACCAGACACCTGTAATGGTTACACCAGATACCTGTAATGGTTACACCAGACACCTGTAATGGTTATACCAGACAGCTATAATGGTTACGTCAGACACCTGTAATGGCTACATCAGATACCTGTAATTGTTACACCAGACACCTGTAATGGTTACACCAGATACCTGTAATGGTTACGTCAGACACCTGTAATGGTTACACCAGATACCTGTAATGGTAACACCAGATACCTGTAATGGTTACACCAGACACCTGTAATGGTTACGTCAGACACCTGTAATGGTTACACCAGATACCTGTAATGGTTACACCAGACACCTGTAATGGTTATACCAGACACCTGTAATGGTTATACCAGACAGCTATAATGGTAACACCAGATACCTGTAATGGTTACACCAGACACCTGTAATGGTTACACCAGATACCTGTAATGGTTACACCAGACACCTGTAATGGTTATACCAGACACCTGTAATGGTTACACCAGATACCTGTAATGGTAACACCAGATACCTGTAATGGTTACACCAGACACCTGTAATGGTTACACCAGATACCTGTAATGGTTACACCAGACACCTGTAATGGTTATACCAGACAGCTATAATGGTTACGTCAGACACCTGTAATGGCTACATCAGAGACCTGTAATGGTTACACCAGACACCTGTAATGGTTACACCAGATACCTGTAATGGTTACCTGTAATGGTTCAGACACCTGTAATGGTTACACCAGATACCTGTAATGGTAACACCAGATACCTGTAATGGTTACACCAGACACCTGTAATGGTTACACCAGACACCTGTAATGGTTACACCAGATACCTGTAATGGTTACACCAGACACCTGTAATGGTTACGTCAGACACCTGTAATGGTTATAGCAGAAAGCTATAAAGGTAACAACAGACACCTGTAATGATTACACAAGACAGCTGTAATGGTTACACAAAACAACTGTAATGGTTACACCAGACACCTGTAATGGTTACACCAGACAACTGTAATGGTTACACCAGACAGTTGTAATGGTTACACAAGACAGCTGTAATGGTTACACCAGACATCTGTAACGGTTACACCAGACACCTGTAATGGTTACACGAGACAACTGTAATGGTTACACCAGTCAACTGTAATGGTTCAGACACCTGTAATGGCTACATCAGATACCTGTAATTGTTACACCAGACACCTGTAATGGTTACACCAGATACCTGTAATTGTTACACCAGACAACTGTAGTGGTTACACCAGACACCTGTAATTGTTACACCAGACAACTGTAGTGGTTACACCAGACACCTGTAATGGTTACACCAGTCAGATGTAATGGTAACGTCAGAGACCTGTAATGTTTACACCGGACAGCTGTAATGGTTACACCAGACAGTTGTAATGGTTACACCAGACAGCTGTAATGGTTACACTAGACACCTGTAATGGTTACACCAGACACCTGTAATGGTTACACCAGACAACTGTAATGGTTACACAAGACAGCTGTAATGGTTTCACAAGACAGCTGTAATGGTTACACCAGACACCTGTAATGGCTACATCAGATACCTGTAATTGTTACACCAGACAACTGTAGTGGTTACACCAGACACCTGTAATTGTTACACAAGACACCTGTAATGTTTACACCGGACACCTGTAATGGTTACACCGGACACCTGTAATGGTTACACCAGACAACTGTAATGGTTACACAAGACAGCTGTAATGGTTTCACAAGACACCTGTAATGGTTACACCAGACACCTGTAATGGTTACACCAGACACCTGTAATGGTTACACCAGACACCTGTAATGGTTACACAAGACACATGTAATAGTTACACAAGACTTGATCCATCATATGACAACAAGAACACCTGTCACGTGAGTAATTATTTGACTAAAATTTAGTACCTGTATTTATACAAAATTAACACACCGTTTTCATACCGGGCAATTTTTCCTAGTTTTCTACCACCGGAGGGGCGGGAGTCGGAACAATACAGTTTGTACAGTATAGCAACCCAACATTCAAGGATGACGACGGTAAATGCTGTGAGAGCGTTTTCTCCACTGCTTGCGGCTCAGGGCAGTGCGATCCCTATCTCGAGATATGCATTGACCAGGAACCTCCTTCTGGGTAAGCATAGTTTTGCGTGCTGTTAGAATGTCCGCAAAAAGACATATTTCTTTTTATATTTCTTCTCTATTATGTTCGCAAAAACAATGAATAAAACTATACTACCCTATGCTTACTATTTATAAGCTTGATTGGTAGTTAATTGAATTTACCAACATCTACGTGGTAGGTGTCGTAGATGAAGTAGAAAATACCTACCCTTTTGGAACGTCTGGTCTTGCTCTCCTTGTATTTTTATGGATGCTCCTTTTAAATCCTTTTTTGTTCAGGCTATGTCCTTGTTTTATCGCACTCGAGCTTTAAATAAGATTCTGACAGGCCGATATCTTCCCTGTTTATTTCCTTTAGTCAAAACCAATTAGCCCAAAGCAATAAGTTTCAAAACCTTCAACTAGCCCTCCATACTTTTCTTTTCCGGTTTGTCCTTTGTAACTATTTCCTTTCCTCAGATTTCAGCCACTTCCTCTTGTCTGACATATATACCTTGGTTTCTAGACTTTCCTCCGCTGTTCCCACTTGCAATATACAATTCTCTTCACTCTCTGTTGTGACCGATTAATGCGTTTTTGTTGCGTGTTGGTCCGGCTCGTTCCTAGCTGTACACATTGTTCTCATTTGAGAACGTGACATCACTTATCTTGATTGACCAAGATCTATATGGCGTGTCGTCGATGAAGAAGAAGACGTTTACCCTTCCGGAATTCTCCTTGTACTTTGTTAACATGAGGACTTACGGCTCATAAACTTATGTAACAAAATATAATTGACACATAAGTTACAAAAGTTATATGAAATACAAAGACATTTTATCATCATGTATAAAGAATAACATTGTTCTATATCATTATTATGTACAAGATGTACAAATTAACGGAAGATGGACAGTCCTTGTTTAGTTACCTTACATAACTGTAAAGTGACTTTACAAAGGAACACGTAGGCTAGACTAGAACCATAAAGTGCAGTGACAACATTTACTATCAACATTATCAAATAAAGGCTCGAACAGGGTATGCAAATGTATACAGTGGTGTAGTCAGGGGATGGACGGTAACAATATGTATAGAGTGGTGTAGTCAGGGGATGGACGGTTACAATATGTATAGAGTGGTGAAGTCAGGGGATTAACGGTAACAATATGTATAGAGTGGTGAAGTCAGGGGATGGACGGTAACAATATATGTAGAGTGGTTTAGACAGGGGATTAACGGTAACAATATGTATAGAGTGGTGTAGTCAGGGGTTGGACGGTAACAATATGTATAGAGTGGTGTAGTCAGGGGTTGGACGGTAACAATATGTATAGAGTGGTGTAGTCAGGGGTTGGACGGTAACAATATGTATAGAGTGGTGTAGTCAGGGGATGGACGGTAACAATATGTATAGAGTGGTGTAGTCAGGGGATGGACGGTAACAATATGTATAGAGTGGTGTAGTCAGGGGATGGACGGTAACAACATGTATAGAATGGTGTAGTCAGGGGATGGACGGTAACAATATATGTATAGAGTGGTGTAGTCAGGGGATGGACGGTAAAAATATGTATAGAGTGGTGTAGTCAGAGGATGGACGGTAACAATATGTATAGAGTGGTGTAGTCAAGGGATGGACGGTAACAACATGTATAGAGTGGTGTAGTCAGGGGATTAACGGTAACAATATGTATAGAGTGGTGTAGTCAGGGGATGGACGGCAACAATATGTATAGAGTGGTGTAGTCAGGGGATGGACGGTAACAATATGTATAGAGTGGTGTAGTCAAGGGATGGACGGTAACAATATGTATAGAGTGATGTAGTCAGGGGATGGACGGTAACAATATGTATAGAGTGGTGTAGTCAGGGGATGAACAACATGTATAGAGTGGTGTAGTCAGGGGATGGACGGTAACAATATGTATAGAGTGGTGTAGTCATGGGATGGACGGTAACAACATGTATAGAATGGTGTAGTCAGGGGATGGACGGTAACAATATGTATAGAGTGGTGTAGTCAGGGGATGGACGGTAAAAATATGTATAGAGTGGTGTAGTCAGGGGATGGACGGTAAAAATATGTATAGAGTGGTGTAGTCAGGAGGACGGTGGACGGTAACAATATGTATAGAGTGGTGTAGTCAAGGGATGGAGTAACAACATGTATAGAGTGGTGTAGTCAGGTAACAATATGGATGGTGTACGGTAACAACAATATGTATAGAGTGGTGTAGTCAGGGGATGGACGGTAACAATATATGAGAGTGGTTTAGACAGGGGATTAACGGTAACAATATGTATAGAGTGGTGTAGTCAGGGGATGGACGGTAACAATATGTATAGAGTGGTGTAGTCAGGGGATGGACGGTAACAATATGTATAGAGTGGTGTAGTCAGGGATTAACGGTAAAAATATAGAAAATGTTGTAGACAAACACTCATATAATGTAAATAAAAGTAAAATACAATAACTTAAAAAGTTGGAATCTAGAACGAGCTAAAAAACATGATTGCAGATATTTTCCTAAGTTAAAAAAGTTCCTTTCTATTACGTACAGATAGCAGCTGGACAAATCTATATGAAGATGGACGGCTCCAGTAATACTTTCAATGAACGTTTACGAATATCTATGTATAGTGGACATATCAGAACTAAATGGAACTTGTTTTCTACCTGGTTTTGGTTACAAAACTGAAATAACCTATTCTCCCTCGGAATATTACGATACCAACCTTCCTCTATATAAAAACGAAAAGCATTTTGACAAAATCATTCCTTGTTAAAACCATATATCAAATGTGGAACAACCAGACATTTTCAAAACCAGAAGACAACAAACATGTCCTAACTTGACAACGCCAATTACAGTTTCTGGACTTACATTCATTTCTCCGTGAGTTTACTGATGGACACAATCATCACATTCAAGTAGTTTCATCCTATATTTAATGATGTGACATTTCATATGATATTCAAATACAGGCGTCCTAATTCAAAGTATGCCATAAAATATAGCGTACTGGTTTTTTTTTTTATATTCAGGATTCTTCTTGTATTTTCGCAACCATAATTAAGAACAGTGAAGACACATATCAAAACATTGAGTTCAGATTCTACACTGAGTGATTAATTATCATAAATTCTGAATACATTATACATGCATTTTTTTGCGCAACAGCGGGTAATTAAAAAAGTCAACAATTTCTATTCCATAGCCATTAAAATAGTTTTGTTTTCAAGCTCGCACCATGTCTACGGAGAGACAAAGAAATATCTCTTATTATAAAGCTTTACAGGAAGTATTGATAAATTAATTTTCAAAGTCATCTACATACATGGAATAGAGATGGAGATAGCTCATCCCCTTGCATTCAGCCTCGTGAACATGAAAAACAACCCGACAACTCAGACTTATACCTAACAGAAATTTTTAAACCTTCATATAAAGGTTTTACAATATTCCAAAGTTTTCCTCTAACTCCTTCATAAAAAAAAGTTAAAACAAAACAACTTATTTCTATTGTATTCTGTCTAAAACCTCAGTATCAAAATTAAGGTAATAATTGTGCGCGTAATGATTTTTGTAATTGATATCAATATTTGACAAAGATTATAAGAATACATCCTTCACAATCTATTAAAACAAAATGCACCTCGTTTTGCTCAATTTACTGGATTCAAATACGTCTGAATATATTTGTCTTCATACCCGTGGTGATAACGTTAATTAAAAGCCGTATGTAAATATTTATGTATACTAGATAGATATACCAACGACTACTCACGAGCCTATTTGTTCAATTAACAGTATACGATACAATACAGGAGAAAGGTTGAAAACATCAGAGCCCTCGGCATAATTTACTATGGGTACTTATAATTAGTTTTGTGGTATACGACACGGTTGGTGTCACTGTACTTAATACTGTTCGACTATTTAACAAACACTGTAGATTTCACATGTCCAACATTTTCTCCAGATTTTCCCCTGACGACTTGCCATTACGTTCATGAACATATCAACATATCATATCTTTTGTTTCCTTCGGATATCCTTTGATACTAACCCCCCCCCCCCCCCCCCCCAACACCCCCCCCCCCCCCAACACCCCCAACACCCCTCTTCCTCCTATTTCTTCTTTCTTCTGTTCCGATTTCCGCACTTCCTGCCGGATAATTACCCGAGTCCATCGCTTTATTTGTCTTTTGTGTTTAGACGGATTATTTCACAAGTACACTAAGATGTTAAACTTTGCTTCTTAATGAACTCTTTTGCAGAAATTGTAAATATGGGAAAGGAAAGACAAGGATTTACGACAACACTGACCAGATTACATTTGGTAACAGCGTAGGTGGACTAAGCAACCCACTCACCTTTATCATTGAGGTAAGACCTCTCGTGTAATAAATAAACACTGTTGTCTAGGTCATCCATTTTGATATGTAAAGAATGTATTGTAAAGTGAAATTCATGGCTGCTCGTACGCCAGTCCCGCAACGATAGGTCGTTTACATAATAGCTGATGTTTATATTCTAATGGTAGAAGAAGAATATATCAGTAAGTGATATCGGTAGATAATACTGGACATGTTAACACTCCACGACAAATTAACCGGACATGTTAACACTCCACGGCAAATTAACCGGACATGTTAACACTCCACGGCAAATTAACTGGACATGTTAACACTTTACGACAAATTAACCGGACATGTTAACACTCCACGACAAATTAACCGGACATGTTAACACTCCACGGCAAATTAACCGGACATGTTAACACTCCACGACAAATCAACCGGACATGTTAACACTCCACGACAAATCAACCGGACATGTTAACACTCCACGACAAATCAACCGGACATGTTCACACTCCACGACAAATTAACCGGACATGTTTACACTCCACGACAAATTAACCGGACACGTTAACACTCCACGACAAATTAACCGGACACGTTAACACTCCACGACAAATTAACCGGACTCCACGACAAATTAACCGGACACGTTAACACTCCACGACAGATTAACCGGACACGTTAACACTCCACGACAGAGTAACCGGACACGTTAACACTCCACGACAGATTAACCGGACATGTAAACTCTCCACGACAAATTAACCGGACACGTTAACACTACACGACAGATTAACCGGACATGTTAACACTCCACGACAGATTAACCGGACATGTTAACACTCCACGACAGATTAACCGGACATGTTAACACTCCACGACAGATTAACCGGACATGTTAACACTCCACGGCAAATTAACCGGACATGTTAACACTCCACGACAAATTAACTTGGACATGTTGACACTCCACGACAAATTAACCGGACATGTTAACACTCACGACAAATTAACTTGGACATGTTAACACTCCACGACAAATTAACCGGACATGTCAACACTCCACGACAAATTAACCGGACATATTAACACTCCACGACAAATTAACCTGACATGTTAACCGGACATGTTAACACTTCGCAACAAATTAACTGGACGTGTTAACACTCCTAACATTAAGTAACTTACTCTGAAATTTGAACTCAAGCTCTGAGCGGACTGACTGCATCCTAATCCATACAGTGTCGTAAATCAAAAACCAATGCCGGTGACATTTGTTATCAAGCTTTAGGGGGTAATTCAGTCTCTTTTGTCATTATGAACAGAGGGTATTGAGCAAATATCATATATGAAAAGTTCGTGAGCTCTACGATGGTAGGGTAATAATGGCGATTAAACTCGTTTAAAATTTCAGGATGGTCATTCTTCATAAAATATATTAATTCAGTCAGTCAGTATGTAAGGAATAGTGTGTTCTCCGCGCGTTAGATGTCCACATGCAAATACGGGAGTATGATAACAAAACGTAAAATGGTTTTTTTTCCTTGGGTGTTGATAGTACAACATCAGACATGAAAATAGAAATTCCAGTGAACTCAGTAAATGATAGCAGCCTCCTGCAACGAAACAAGACAAGGTTATATGATAGCTAAACACCTATGAGAAAGACATTTTAAGATATCTGTGCTCTAATCAGCGTCAGTGAATAACTTACAACAGGTTTGTTAAAATCAGATAGTCACCAAAATCAGAGAGTCACCGAAATCAGTCACAAAAATCAGATAGTCACAGAAATCAGATAGTCACCAAAGTCAGATAGTCACAGAGATCAGATAGTCACCAAAATCAGATAGTCACAGAAATCAGATAGTCACCAAAGTCAGATAGTTACCAAAATCAGATAGTCACCGAAGTCAAATAGTCACCAAAGTCAGATAGTCACCAAAATCAGATAGTCACAGAAATCAGATAGTCACCGAAATCAGATAGTTACCAAAATCAGATAGTCACCAAAATTAGATAGTCACAGAAATCAGATAGTCACCAAAATCAGATAGTCACCAAAGTCAGATAGTCACCGAAATCAGATAGTCACCAAAGTCAGATAGTCACCAAAATCAGATAGTCACCGAAATCAGATAGTCACCAAAATCAGATAGTCACCAAAGTCAGAAAGTCACCGAAATCAGATAGTCACCAAAGTCAGATAGTCACCAAAATCAGATAGTCACCAAAGTCAGATAGTCACCGAAATCAGATAGTCACCGAAGTCAGATAGTCACCGAAGTCAGATAGTCACCGAAATCAGATAGTCACCAATGTCAGATAGTCACCGAAATCAGATAGTCACCGAAATCAGATAGTCACTAAAATCAGATAGTCACCAAAATCAGATAGTTACCAAAATCAGATAGTCACCGAAATCAGATAGTCACCAAAGTCAGTCACCAAAGTCAGATAGTCACCGAAATCAGATAGTCACCAAAGTCAGATAGTCACCGAAATCAGATAGTTACCAAACACACATATCATGCAGTTGAGAAAAGACACATAAGTTTAATTGCAAAACGTGACAACATTTTATTCAATAATCAACCATTTAACACATGCATTATAATACTTATTAGATAGGAAATCAAGCTTAAAGCTGATACTAATTCCTCTCCCTAATACATATGAAAGTAAATAATTCTTCGGGGATGGAAACACCCTACATGTATGGAATAACAATTAAGTTAAACAATAAACATATATACATGTGGTGAATTATGATGCCTTCAATTATCAATCCATGTATGTTAAAAAGGTAGCTAAACTGCTTACTTAGTTTTACATAAGTTTGGACGGTAAAAATATCTCATCGTTTTTCTGCTTTGAGTAAGTATCATTTCCTCAAATATCTAATTTTAATAACATAGGTTTGTCTGATTGCGATATAATTGTCACGAGATAGTGAAAAACGTTGAGTTCTTTGGACTAATCCGCATGTACACAATGGACTTTCCTCTAAATTCTCTATATAAAAGAGTTGTTTGAAATTACTACATTTTAGTATTAATCGTGTATGTAAAATTTGAAGATGTATACTTCCAGTGATAAAATATCAAGGAATCATTACTTTGTTTTTTATGATTTTATCAATCATACTGATGGACAGATAATTTCGAACATTTACATGTAATGTATTCTCTCGAATTGTATTGAATAATTTTAAAACGAGTCATCGTAAAATTGAGTTCTACAATTTATTGAGAGTAAATTAATCGACTTTCTTGAAGTATGTGTATGACCGTCTGATCCTTCATCAGGGATTACATTTGGCACAGAACATGTAGTTTTCTTACGATTCATTTCCTACAACTGTAGAATTTCATGATTGTTCATTCTTTTATATAGAGTATTTCCTACCTAACATATTTATACAATAAACTTAAACTTGATAGTTTTGTAGCACAAGTGACTATTCTCAGAGCTTCTATCGGGATGTTTTCTAGATTTTAACCTGAATAGTTTGGTAAATTATCCAAACAATAGTAGAAAATTCTAAAATAGGTCTAATAAAAGCAAAATTTGTTATTTTAAGAAAATTCCTATCAAGAGTACTTAAATTTCTTTATACAACTAGTCATGGTACCACTTTTTAAACCATATAATCAGTTATTACATGTCATCTGACAAACATACACTTACGATATCTCACTCTAGATACATTAATATGGTTCATGGACATAGAATCAAACATTTCTTGTAAAGTTTTCCTATTCATTAATAAGGATTCTGTCTTGTCTGGATTAAACTTCACATAAAACTTATTTGAACAGGTATGTATTCTTAAAAGATCCGTATTGTTAGTACTAACAGCGACGGTACTAACAACTTATTTGAACAGGTATGTATTCTTAAAAGATCCTTATTGTTAGTGCTAACAGCGACTGTACTAACAATGTATTTGAACAGGTATGTATTCTTAAAAGATCCTTATTGTTAGTGCTAACAGCGCTTGTACTAACAACTTATTTGAACAGGTATGTATTCTTAAAAGATCCTTATTGTTAGTGCTAACAGCGACTGTACTAACAACTTATTTGAACAGGTATGTATTCTTAAAAGATCCTTATTGTTAGTGCTAACAGCGACTGTACTAACAACTTATTTGAACAGGTATGTATTCTTAAAAGATCCTTATTGTTAGTGCTAACAGCGACTGTACTAACAACTTATTGGACCAGGTATGTATTCTTGAAATATCCTAATTGTTAGTACTAACAGCGACTGTAGGATTTTCAACTAATACACGTATGTACAAGCCAGTATCATATGAAAACAGTTTTAATTTACAATAAATGAAATTCACTATATCATTAATATATACCAAGAAGAAAGGGGGACCTTGAACATTTGGGGCTCTGTAGGAGGTTCATTTATAACAACACTTTAACTTCTACGAGATAAACGATTTTCACACCGAATTAATAATTTCCCAGACATATCCGATTAATTAGACTTATGTATAAGACCCCTATGGCAAACTCGATCGAATTCTTTACTTACGTCACAAAATACAGCTGTCGATTCTTTGCCCTCATTCCATGCCCTCCCGATATCATTTATAATTTCTGATAATTGGTTTGTTGCAGAATCCCCAGGTGTGAAGCCTGATTGACATTTTGTGAACAAATTGTGTCGCTAAGAAATAACAAACATGTATAAAGATACACCTCTCTTTTCTTACAAAATTTATCAAGGTTTGAAACAATGGCTTTATTACCTTCTATAAAAACAGATGTTACATTATCTACTTCCATATCGACAGATATACACCGCAGTCGATGGAATTATTAAAAATTTTTAGAAAGAATTGAAAACACTGACTCTATTATTGTATAATGTTTATTTCTACAGAAAGGAGTATCTATCGGTATAGTTGGCTATGATGATGATGATACTTGGTTAGATACCACAGACGATTTAATGGGAACTATACAAACATCGTACACAGATATCCTGGGGAACGGATCTATAGCCACGCCAAACACCCAAACTCTGACTGGCGGCCAAATCAGGTATGATATGTTCTAATCCGACTCCCTCAAACGAACATAGATTTAATCATCATTTTAATCTACACTTTACTGACAGTTCGTCCGCCAGCTGCTAATGTACAATACAACTGGCATCACATTTGAAAACACACATCTCGGACAACCACTTCTCCTTTGACAACGTTCATTTGATTACATAGGGAAGTCCTGTCTGATTGAAGCAATGATAACTACACATTCATATGGACAATTTTAAGGTTCAAAAGCCAATTACTTTATTTTTCCTTTCATTGCTCAGAAACACGTGATACCATCAAAACCATCGTCATTAATCATTTTGTTTGCAGAGTGGACGTGATACTGAGCTTTGCTTGTGATGTGTTTTACTACGGAGACTGCACCAAGTACTGTCAGGACGTCCCCGGCCGTTATACGTGCGACTCAAACGGAGATATAGTCTGTCTTCCAGGTAATAATTGAATTTTAATTGTAACATGCAAATTTCATTGGAATAAAATTGGGTAATTTTCCCGTATATTTGATGACGCTATACACTAAACCTAAACTTCATTTGCAACCCTTCAAAGAAAACATTGGTCTTGAACCCAACCTTCTGAATATGTAGGGCTAACAGACTTGGAAACAGTTGTTATTGGGGAGTGGTGTGTTTGAGTTTTTGTAAGGAAACAATAGAAGTGAACAACGCGAGTTGGCATCCTTTTTTATCGACGGCAGTTCAAAAAAACGTGATTTGACCAATCAGATCACAGCATTTGCAGTGAAAATATCCTACCCGGTATCTTACCCGGCAATAATCATCAACACGCACGGATCATTAATACGCGAACCTAAGATAAAAGGTGTAAACCTGATACCATCCATGGTATTAGATCATACAAGTAGAAACAGTTCTCTCTGGTTTAGTGGATATTTTAAAGTCTTCTCGCTACACTGCGGAGGATTCGTGACGCTGGTAATATTTAAATGGTCAAGGTTAGTGTCTTGGTTAGAGATAAGAATATCTTCCTCAGGTTACTCAGAAAGTAGATATTTTTCCGTCCTTCCCTTAAGGAGAGGCAATCTTTGGTTAGACAATCAAGAAGATTTAAAGTGTGTTTTCTACCAACAGCTTGGACTGGACCGCTGTGTGACATCCGAACAGATGACTGTTACATCAATAGCTGTATGAACAATGCCACGTGTGTCGATGGTAACGCTTCCTATATGTGTGTATGTGGACCACAGTATACAGGTCAGTGATATTTACCCTCCAATTCGATTTAATTTCAGTATTTCTGTAAATAATGAGATACCAGTCATGTTGCCACCATGCAAACTTGATCCGGTTTTTATCGAAGTTCGGCGTCTAAAAGAAAACGTTCTTCGAGAGAGATTTGAGTTAGGGAAATTGACCGAATAACACTAGAATTAGAGGATGCTAAAACTTGTGGAGATTCAATGGTTAATAAGTCCAGTGAATGGGTCATTCATTCCGGAGTTAAGTGGTAGTAAGGTCAGTGGATGGGTCATTCATTCCGGAGTTAAGTGGTAGTAAGGTCAGTGGATGGGTCATTCCTTCCGGTGTTAAGTGGTAATGAGGCCAGTGGAATGGACATTCATTCCGGAGTTAGGTGGTAGTGAGGCTAGTGGATGGGACATTCATTCCAGAGTTAAGTGGTAGTGAGGCCAGTGAATGGACATTCATTCCGGAGTTAAGTGGTAGTGAGGCCAGTGGATGGGTCATTCATTCTGGAATCAAGTGGTAGTGAGGCCAGTGGATGGGTCATTCATTCCGGAGTTAAGTGGTAGTGAGGCCAGTGGATGGGTCATTCATTCCGGTGTTAAGTGGTAGTGAGGCCAGTGGATGGGACATTCATTCCGGAGTTAAGTGGTAGTGAGACCAGTGGATGGGACATTGATTCCGGAGTTAAGTGGTAGTGAGGCCAGTGGATGGGTCATTCATTCTGGAATCAAGTGGTAGTGAGGTCTGTGTGTGGATGGGTCATTCATTCCGGGGTTAAGTGGTAGTGAGGTCAGTGGGTTGAGCATTCATTCCGGGGTTAAGTGGTAGTAAGGCCAGTGGATGGGTCATTCATTCCGGAGTTAAGTGGTAGTGAGGTCAGTGGATGGGTCATTCATTCTGGAATCAAGTGGTAGTGAGGCCAGTGGATGGGTCATTCATTCCGGTGTTAAGTGGTAGTGAGGCCAGTGGATGGGACATTCATTCCGGAGTTAAGTGGTAGTGAGGCCAGTGGATGGGACATTCATTCTTTAGTTAAGTGGCAGTGAGGCCAGTGGATGGGTCATTCATTCCGGTGTTAAGTGGTAGTGAGGCCAGTGGATGGGACATTCATTCCGGAGTTAAGTGGTAGTGAGGCCAGTGGATGGGTCATTCATTCCGGAGTTAAGTGGTAATGAGGCCAGTGAATGGACATTCATTCCAGTGTTAAGTGGTAGTGAGGCCAGTGGATGGGTCATTCATTCCGGAGTTAAGTGGTAATGAGGCCAGTGAATGGACATTCATTCCAGTGTTAAGTGGTAGTGAGGCCAGTGGATGGGTCATTCATTCTGGAATCAAGTGGTAGTGAGGTCAGTGGATGGGATATTCATTCCGGAGTTAAGTGGTAGTGAGGCCAGTGGATGGGTCATTCATTCCGGATGGGTCATTCATTCCGGAGTTAAGTGGTAGTGAGGCCAGTGGATGGGTCATTCACTCCGGAGTTAAGTGGTAGTGAGGCCAGTGGATGGGTCATTCATTCTGGAGTTAAGTGGTAGTGAGGCCAGTGGATGGGTCATTCATTCCGGATGGGTCATTCATTCCGGTGTTAAGTGGTAGTGAGGCCAGTGGATGGGTCATTCATTCCGGAGTTAAGTGGTAGTGAGGCCAGTGGATGGGTCATTCATTCCGGAGTTAAGTGGTATTGTTTTTGGGTAAAAGTAGTTATAGAATGCTATCATTTGTTTAATAAAAATCATAAACTTATGTCTATTTTTCCGACAATGGTTTACATTTAACGTGTCCGAGAGAAATATCATTTTTGCAGAGAAAGTTTGGTAAAAACCATGACCAACTTCTGATAAGTTTACTTTCTGTCGATATATATCGTGCGCGGGAGTATCATATTTGATTTAAACCAGCACTCTCTTAATATCACGATAAACCAAAATCGTCACTAATTTTGTAAGTCCCTTTAAACATGGGCATATGATAAAATAAAATCATATTCAGGGCCTTCTCTTCTGTGATATATAAAGTGTGGCAGATTTGATGTTTCGCTGGTACTTTACAAAGTCGTTTGTCTTTTACAGGAATTCACTGCGAGACGCTTCAATCCACAGTTAGAACATCCGCTGTAACTACAACTCCGCTAACAACTCCCAAAACAACTACTATCACAACTACAACTCCCAGAACAACCCCTATCACAACTACAACTTCCAGAACAACTCCTATCACAACTACAACTTCCAAAACAACTCCTATCACAACTACAACTCCCAGAACAACTCCTATCACAACTACAACTCACAGAACAACTCCTATCACAACTACAACTCACAGAACAACTCCTATCACAACTACAACTCCCAGAACAACTCCTATCACAACTACAACTTCCAAAACAACTCCTATCACAACTACAACTCACAGAACAACTCCTATCACAACTACAAATTCCAAAATAACTCCTACTACAAATACAACTTTCACAACAACTTATACTACAACTGCAATATCTCTGAATACAACGTCTGCTTCAGCGTCTCCCATTTCAACTCCCATGTTCACCACTTCTACACCCGTGACAAATACCACAGTCAGTGCTACCACAAAGCCCGTCAAAGTAACAACGTCTACCAAAACCATGACAACAATCACCACTTCGGTCCTCAATTCCACAGCTGCTCCTGCAAAACTTTCAACTTTTACAACCGTAATTCCAATTTCAGTCTCGGACATCACTACAACCGTTACTAAAACTTCAGCTAAGACTACACCTGTAGACCCTTCTCCAACAACTTCTAGCACATCGCCACCTGTTGGTATGCGGAGTACAACACGCCCTTTGGTCGGAAATATATTTACCGAGGTAATTGTGTTCTGGAAATGCTCAAAATTATTGCAGATATATTTCACACTAATTATTCGATTACTATGTTATTGTTTTATTTTATATAAGATTGTCATGTGTGTGTATTAAAATGTTGACTTTTGAATGAAAATTTTGTTTAAACTAAAATTGAATTTATCCAAACCGCTATTCTTGAGCTCTGAAAGCAACGAGATTTCATATACATATAATGTCTCTCTATTTCATGACGGTTGATGATATGAGCTTATTCTATCCACTGCTCATGTACATTAACAGCCAATGGATATGGCGATCGTTGGTGGGGCAGTTGGCGGAGGTATTGCAGTTTTCTCCACTGCTGCAGTGATCGGATTTTTCGTCCGAAAGTAAGTATGCCTAGGCTTTCATGCGATGATGACATTCCGTTTTAATTGAGCTTTATCTACCTACTTATAGATAGATATAAATTCTTACTTTTTGAAAAGAATAGAAAAATCTTTAGGGCAAAAAATATAAATCAGGAAATCTACTCGTAAATTAACCGCCACATTTCCTTTTTGGACTTTTCTATTTGTGTTTCCGAACACGTTTTATATTGAATTTCTTTCTCATTCGCTTATCTCGATGTTTTCTTGTAAAGAAATCAACAGGGACAGCTTTTCACCAAGCTGTATGATAAACGTGATGATTTCAATTTCCCTATTGTGAATTTTCCATTTCTGGATAGCAACAATCCTGCATTACCTAACTAGGGTGTTTATGTATCGCAGTTGATTCGATATTCAATGGCCTGTTCCCAGTATCACGATTTCGTGCAAGAAGTCGTCATCTAACGGACAAACTCGTAACACAGGGTTTCAAACGATGCAGATTGATGGAAATTTATGGGGAAGTTTTACCGTCGTCAAAGTGATCTCTTTGGGAAATATTCTATTTCTTTGTGTGAAATGAAGTTGGGCGTGTTTGGTGCTCTTAAGATTACTAGTTGTTTCCGTCGTTGTAAATAGTTTTTTTTCATTTAAGAACGTGGCGATACTTACTTGGATTGACCAAGCTTTACATGGTGGGTGTCATCGATGAAACATAAGACGCTTACTCTTCACTTTTTCATGAGTTTCCGTGTAAATCCGCTAGTTTCTTTTGTTCACGTTTTCCCCTAGGGTTATTGAATTTTAGTTTAGGTGAAGATTATGTTCCAATCATGTTGGTCTTTTTGTGTTGTTTTCTGGACAGCTGACGAATCCTAAATATCAGAAAACTGACAAACTATGGAGTCAGTGTTTACTTTATTTAGCTTCCATATTACTTATGACCTTACTTTCATAATGGTATTTGTTAATGAATGTCTGGTTTCAATTAGATGCTGATTTCAGTGAACCACCTTCTCAATCTGTAAATTAGCAACATTTTCAACAGAATCTGGAAAGATATTCCAATCAGTTTTACTATCCTTTCTGAATCTAAATGTGCGAAATGGCTGAACCCTCTTTTGCTTTTCAAGCCGTCTTTATTTATACATGTGTTTCCTTTTATCGTATCATAGCTAGTATCGTCGTGTTTACTTTATCATTTCATAGACGTTTAAATGTCTTTTTATTATTCAGGAAATGCAGAAAAGATAAGACTTCTCCAGGAACAAACACAAGTCACTACGGAACACATCAGAATACGAAATCTCAGAACGCCATTCACGGCGCATGGGCATAAAACGTCTGTCGAGATCTTACTGTATTACATACGTGGATTCTTATCGGTGCTTCAAAGCCTTGTCACAATACAGTGCTTAATTCATCGTTTGTTTTAATTTTCGCATAATAATGCTATACATTGACAACTTTGTTACATCTTCTTTAATTTTAATCATGTCATCATCATATACTGATTTCACATAAGTGATCGTAAATCTACAGTCGTGTATGTTACATTGTTGTGTAACCACTCCACATAATTCTTATATTCTTTCGACTGTATAATGTTATAAAGAATCATTTCGGTTCGACGTCGATAAACGTCAGAACCCCGGCCCTATGACAATTGTGGAAAATAAGCGTACGCACCTGGGTCGGCGTTCAAATAGTAACTATGGAAACAAACCGTTATTTTGACATCCACGAGTGTTTTGTCATATGCTGATCTTCAATGTACACTCGTCACATAGATATAACAGACGTCCCTAATGTTACCTATATAGATATATATAAACCAAGACAACTCAAGAGATGTTGGCCACCAATATTGTTTGGTCTTTATTTCTTCTTTAAAAATTGAATCTTTCCTTCTTTTTGTTTTGTTTGTTTGTTTGTTTATTATTATATAAATTAAAAAAATTCCTCATACGAAATAATGATAACAATTCTAACTATCAAATCCAAGATGGTCGCTTGTCGGTCATTTTGTCCTATTTGATCAGTCCCAGATTTAAAACGACACGACTAGGTACCAAGAGGACATACATGTGGAATTTGGGACAGATGCATTCAGTACACTTCAAGAATTAATAATTACAAAAATTCAAGACAAAAATCTGAGATGACTGTTTGTCTGTCATTATAGTCAGTCTAAAAACCAAAAGAGCATATCTAGGGTCAAATGGGAATTTCTATATTATAATGGAGGAAGACTGCTTCTGTGATTCTAAGAATTACTGGTAAAACTTACTGATTGGAACTTATATATGAGGAAAACGTATAAAGTATTTTGTAAGAAATAGCGACAATACGTTCAGGCGAATCTAGGCACCTATATATAAAATTTGATAATGATTCCTCACAAGAATTGTTTAAGAACGGACGAATGACGGACACTGGACGCAGAGCGATTGGACTGAAAACCCCATCAATCTGATTATTGCGGCCTAAAAATCTTAATTTTAATCTATGAGATGGCCACTGCATAAAATTGCACTTCAAATCTCGTTAAAATCACGGACTTCTTCAATATTTTGATGCGACTACAGTAGAAGTGCGTGATTAAATATGTGATTTCCCGTATCGTTGATCCAGCGGGATAAATTCAGTTACTATCAGTTACCGTTTCGCTTCTCGAAATAACTCGACCAATGGTTACAAAGGACGAGTGTATATATGTTTCCACGTGATATTACACGCCTTATCAACAATACAGTTGCGCTTTTCTCCTGATAGCCCAAGGGAAATAACTGCGACAGCCTTGTGTCATTTTTACACCAATTCGTGTCACTGCACATGCGCATTAACACGAAATGAGTTTGTAAACAAACCAAACCTACATGTTAAGCCTACGTGTTTACGTTGCGAGATGACGGAAGAAACCAAGGTCTGTATATCATATTAGTGTTCATTGGAATTCATCAAGGCTCTGTTTTATCTTTATTTGCATAAAAAAATGCATACGACTTCGAAATATTGCTACATTGTAGGCTACCACATGTAAACAACCGAAGTCAAAATCCACAATCCGCTAAGCCTTTACAACTAAGCATAATGTTCAGCAGACAGTGAATTACTACTATGGTTGTTTACATTCCTTATACCCGTGCCTGTTATTGTAAATCCGTGTCTGTAACACCGGAGGCAATACTATCTTAGATTCAACATCACATGTAGGCCTGCATTTGTACTCAGACATGCGTTTACATTGCTCTAAGAAACTGACATTGGACGCCACTTTCTAAGTTTACCAGAGTTACTTCCCCCTTTTTACTATAAATGATTAGAAGGTCATGATCCAGGTCACAAGGTCAAGAGTCAATTTCTCAGATATCTTTTTTTCAACATTCAGGTTGGTAATGTCAATGTAACAGAAGTTCTTATGACACAACCAGTAGAAGTAGAGTGTGACGTTTCAGTGACTAAATGGTCACCCTCATTAGATAAATGAAGGTGACAGTTTAGTCATTAAAATGTCAAACTAGTCTTCTATATAATCAATTCGCTTCTTTGTGAAGTTAGATCAAGTTAACCTTGGAATGGGATATGTGTCATCATCTTTCTGATATAAGATCTAAAACTCTCGGGTGGAATCTTATTATTATCGCTTTTGTTACTTTTCTGTTTTCAGTTCCCTTCAGTAATAGAGTTAAATGTCGGTGGAAGACATTTTACAACTAGTCTCCTTACCTTGATTAAATCGGAAGGCACCATGCTTGCAGCAATGTTTAGTGGTAATTATGATGTCAAAAAGGACAAAAACGGGCGATACTTCATTGATGCCGATGGTGATACTTTTGTCCACGTGTTGAATTATCTAAGATACGGTGAGCTTCCGCCTGCACAACACGTCCATTCTGTCTATCGTGATGCTGTCTACTTTGGACTCATTGGCTTGACAGAGGAATTAGAACGCTATCCTAGCATGCTTTCAAAAATCCAAAGAGATGCATATAGAACTCAATTCCCTGGCTATCAAAATGCTTTGGTGAAGATTTTGGACACTGTGACAGATTCCAACCAAAAGATTATTGATACCACTTCAGATATTTTCATTGTACTTTTTGCTAAAGTTAAGAAAAATAAACTACCAAATTTTGATAAAAATCATGTATGTGCTTACAAACCGAAAAACAAAGAAAACAAGCATGCTGATGTTTCTTTAGGACCCTGGGATATCCCAACACCAGAGAAAGATGTTATGAACTGTATAACCTTTGACCTCAAAGAGCAAGGATTTATTGTGACCCATGACATGCTAGGACAGTGTAATTACATGTGTGAAAAAATCCCAGGAACACCTGGACAACTCTTGGTAGAAAATTGTTGTTATTCAATGTTTAAAATTACATTTCATTGGTGGAAAATGTGATGTTTGTTTCCATCTTAGGACATGTGTTGTTTCCTTGCATCATTAGTTCCTTTGTTTAATTACCCTTTTCACATTGTTCCTGAAATACATTGATGTGCATTGTTTACATTAGTGTAGTTTTACATATATTGAAAAATCAATTCTCAAACTTCATTATTTTAATAATAATGTGTATTAATTCTGATTTTATGATTTCATTTGACACATATTTATACTTTTAAACTGGATATAATTGAAAATGATATATTAGTTTACACACTTTTAACAAAAATAAATTTGACAAGTAATGAATTTATGGTAAATGTTCTATATATGGAATGTTGTTACTGCATGAGCCAACAAGTATGAGTGGAGGCCTTTTTATGATATAGCTCATGAATACAAAATTATACATATATTTGAGTTAGGTTTTACATTGTTGTTAAATTCTCAAATATTTTTAAATTGTTAAAATATCTGTTTGGAATTATGCGCTGAATATATATTGTTAGTGAGTAAATGATTTATTACGTTGAATAAATCTCAGAACGTTCATCTTGCATCAAATTATCTTGTCATCATATAATTGTTGTTCAATCAGAATATAGATTGAATAGAATATATCAGTCGAGTGGACTTGTATTAACACACTTGCCTTTCACCTTGCCATTTGGGGTTTGGTTACAGGAACAGACGTGAAAACATATGGGGTCACCATTCGGGCCATGAGAGTATTTGCAGAGTACCCCAGTTTCCTTTCCCCCATCCTGCCCCCAACCCCTTCCATTGAGGCTTGACTACAGGCAAAATTCATCAAATCACAATTCAGTTGAGATGTATAATCAGAAAACTATGCATTTTACCTGGATTCAGTACTTTTATAGAATTTGTCCAAAAGTTTATCAGCATAAAAAGATTCTGGAGGGATCTTGGTGCCACCATTGTTTTATATAACTTTTCTTTTAAAATCTGATCTTTTCCCTTCTTTACTGTTCTTAATTATATATGAAATTGAAAAACCACTCAAGAAATAGAAATCTTTAGTTATCAAATCTAAGATGGTCACCTGATGGTAAATTTGTTTTTGGATCAGTTTCAAAATTGAAATGGCGCAACTAAAGAGTAAAGGAAACCTACATATCAAACTTGATAAATATCCATCCAGTATATTCTTTGAAACAAGAGGGCCACGGCCCTAAACAGTCTTCTGACAATCAGAGATGGATGGACAAACCACAGAATTTGCTGATGGTGGTCTGACAAATCATGAATTCAAATTTTGAAAATTTCTTGAAAGTATCAGAAACTCATCAATGGTAGGTTCTATGCATGAAAAACAAATGCACAATTATGCTACAAAAAAACTACTGTGGTTACCATGTTAAAGTTTTGCTCAGAAATCATCTCTTTCTTTTCTTTAAAATTTAAAGTCAAAATCCAAATATTTTAGATTAATAGGTCTAGATGAGTTATCTTGGATTTTGGACCAAAGGCATTTAGAAGGAATAGCATTTAGAAGCAAAATATATTGTATAATTTCACCTATAAGAGCCTTCCCACACCTTAGTCACTAGGAGTCAAATCAACTTTCTGAATTTAAGAAATTATGTTTTGTACCATATTTGGTGTAAATGCATTAAAGCCTTCAGGAAGAGTGACAATTTGAAACAAAATATATTTAGTTTCCCTTTTTGGGGCATAACCCCTACTAATGTTACTGACAAAAGTTGAATGAAATGCATTCAAGCATTAAGGAAGATTAGCATTTTGAATCTAATATTGTCTAGTTTCCCTCTCTTTTGGCCCTGCCCCAGAGTTCCTAGGGTCAAATCAAAGTTATGAACAGAGGAAATGATTCCCCACTCTGAATTATGTTTCGGATCAAATTTGGTTGAAATCCATTCAAGTATTAAGAAAGAGTAGCAATTGGAAGCAAGATATTGACCAACTATCCCATTTGGGGCTTGACCCAGGTCCCTAGGGGTTGAGTCATCTTTCTGAATCTAATAAATAATAACCCCACCTACAACAACGTTTCACACAAAATTTGGTTGAAATCTACCCATGCATTAAGGAGAAGTGTTTAGAAGCAAAATGTTGTCTAATTTCCCCTTTTAGGGCCCCACCCCCACCTTCAAACCCCTAGGGGTCCAATCAAATTTCTGAATTTTATAATTATTTGCCAACCCGTGCTGATGTTACAGACAAAATTTCGTTGAAATCTGCCTAGGTATTAAACAGGAGTTGTGTTTTAAAGGAGAAGTGTACTGATGGCAAACGGTGCACAACCATACATGATAGCAATAAGTCATCTTGGCATTTCAGCCATTTTCTCTTTCTGACTGGTTCCAAAATATGAGACCAAAGGGAATCGGCATGTGAAATTGAGAAAGATCCATCCAGTACTTCTCATCAATGTGCCATAGCTATCTTCCTTTATCCAATATAAATGTCTTTCCACAATTTTGTCGTCCACATTCATACTTAAAACTAAATGGACACAACTAGGGACAAAAGGGGACCTACACTTCAAGTTGTGAAATATTCTTTCAGTACTTAACACTCGAGTTGGAAAGTCATGCTACAAGTACATGTTAATTCTATATTTAGATTTTGACAAACTTTCCTTATTTCTAAGAACCATTTCAAAGTGAAATAACAACCATTTGATCATCTGTCCTCAAGCTCGCTTCTTTCTAGTACCTCTGTTGTCACGCACTCACTCATCAATTGAAGAAGAAATAAAGGTGCTAAAATTCAAATACAGGACCAATCATATGCAGCATTTCAATCCAAAATTCAAGTGTTTTTGAAAGGAAACCTAAATGGATTGTCATCTGTAATGCAAAATTTGGTCTACCTTCGCTTCAGAAGTGGCAGTAAGAAAAAAAATCATGAAACATCACTTTTTTTTCAATCATTATTTAATCAATGAAGACATTTATGTATAAAAAGAAAGTTAATTACAAGTTACCATAGAATGACAATTAGCTTTAAAGCCAGTAGAGTAAACTACAACACAACTACGATAGATTGTACATACAGTAATATGTGTATAATATATGTTACTCAATATTATCACAAGCAAATTTAAGAAATTATCAAAAGTCATGAGAAAGGTTTCTAAAATCACAAAATTCAACATGGATTTTAAATGATATCATTTCTTTGAAAAAATAAATCAAAACAATGAAATAACACATAACCCATTCACTGCTGATATAAATCTAGAGAAATACGGACAATTTTGACAACTTAATGCATACAAATATTTCAGGTACATTTTGTGCAACTTTGCAAATTAAAAAAGAAATCAATCAACATTGTACTTTTCCTTTCAAAACTTAATACATGAAGTTTTCCATTCTCAAGAATAAACAATTATTTATACCTGGCACATATTAAATCTTGCTCATCATTTCCCTGTGGCTGTGTACTAAACATAAGTGCTCCTCTCAATGATAAAGTGCTATATCTACCTCATCATTTCCCTGCGACATTCATCAAATTCTTGATCCCGTGGTATGACAGTTATCCATTCAGTCATTACACCGTATTTACTCTAATTCACTCACCAGAGAAACCTTAGGGACCAACATACAATCTTATTTAATATAGAAGATTAACAAGACTCTGGAGTTTAAATTGATTTGATCACAGGTAGTGTACTGATGATACTTCTGTAGGTTATTATAAACTAAATATAGTAACAACCTGTATCTCTCTGCAAAAACAGTCTTACATGGAGGTAAAACAAAAACACAATAACATTTCTTTGGTTATCTTTGGCTTACTAAAAAGAAGTTTACTTTCAAAGTACATTTTGTCTCTTGTAAAATCTCATCTGACACCACTTCATGAAAAACTTTCTACTGATAAGGTTACAACCAACATACTGTGACATCACATATTTTTGTGAGAGATTATTTTCACTGATTTCCTGGGTAATCTTTACCCATGAATTCATATGTCCATGAACAGATATACCTCTGTAATTTATTCAAGGACATTAATTAAGCTATATTAAACCATGAAATCAAATATCCAAGAAATAATGATTTTTTGAAAAACCATGAAAACTGAACTCCACAAAAATATATGCAGTAACTTAAAAATTTTCATCTGATATATTTTCATGATTGGAATTCAAAAACTAGCCTGTAGAGGATGCAGGAGGATCATATTGAGGCATGGAACAAATAAAATGTCATCATATTCAAGTATTTCTTCACTAGATGTCAAATGGGCCTCTTTCTCTTACACATATTATTTATCTCACTTCCATGAACTTCGCTTTTGGCCAAGGTCATTTCCATGGGTTTATATATGACCTTGACTTTCATTTATAAGTATTGACAGCATTTCAACTCTGTTTGAATACATTAGCCCGTGTTATTTCCTTCTGTGAAGATGTGCACAGAAAGGAACACTAGGCAGATAAATGACAAACATGGGAAAAGTTCTTATTACAACACATAAGCTAAAGTGACATTTTAAACATTCTGGTTAACAAAAAGCTGATAATAATGCCTGGAAATTCTTCTTGTTCTACACTCACAATACATAGACATAGGTAGCACTTATCTGTTACGTCATATACATCCCTTAATCATGTATGTTTTAATTTCTCAGAAGTGAAATTAGAGGTTGTCAATGTACTCTAATTGATTTCCTGAAGGAAATCTCGCATGTGCTCATTAACAATATCAGGTGTGTCCATTTGGACCCAATGGCTGGCATCCTGGATATACTGGATGGTAAGGTTTGTGACATAATCCTTGGCCAGTGCTGGAAGTTCTTCACATAGAGCCATGTCCTTGCAGCCCCACACAATCAAAGTGGGTTTTTGAATCTTCGGGACATTTGTTACAGTAAGCATATTACTTTTCATTGCTGATCGGTAGAAGTTCAATGGGCCGGTAAAACCACCTGTAAATAATCATAACAGAAACTAGGTCATTATTCCATTGCTATGTATTGTGTTTTACTTGAAACAGCATCTATCTTATAACTTCATAACAAGTCATCAGAGACATGTGGTGACTATCATTACCCATTGATCAATTTTATATTAGACCTGAAAAAGTTAGCAAAATCAACTTCATTTAGTTTGTTGATTATAAGTGATACAAAATGTTTTCATCAATTTGAACTATAAGTATGTAATCATTTGTTGTCTTACTGAATTTCAGATCTGACCTGGATTACAATTTGAGCAGGTAACTAAATAATCAGGAAAGAGAGAACTCAATTCATTTGAATTTAGAATTTCAGTCACTCGTAGCCAGGATTATTTTTAGATTCACAGGGCCTGTATTTCTCATCTGTATATTTTTTTAACTTTAAAATGACAACATTTATATTAAGGCATCAAGAATTTATATTAAGCTTAAAATAGTTTTCTGGTGCAAACTTTGCCCTAAATATGGAATATGTCTACTCCTCTAGAGTAGTTAAGAACATCATCAAATCATTCGTTTCTATTGATTCTTCTGTCTATTTTTCACATCTTATGTATTCTACATCTAATTTCATTGTCTAGTGGATCCCAGCTCACCATAAACAATGGAATTGGCTCTTTTTCTTACATAACAATGCCACACAGATTTTTTCTATGATATTTGTATTTTCAAATCCCCATGTTTCTGATGAAAACAAGGGACCTGGCATGATTACTATATCAAAATATTTCAACTGTAGATCAACTGGCAGTAATAGTTTTTTTTTAAATTTTAAGAGATAGCAAAAACTTATTCCTGTTCTTGTTCAGCATCATTTTTCTTTGCTTTAAAAAGCTACAGTTCAGCTTAATAAATGCCTTGATGGATATACCCTTCAAGTATTTCTAATGCCTTGATGGATATACCCTTCAAGTATTTCTAATGCCTTGATGGATATACCCTTCAAGTATTTCTAATGCCTTGATGGATACACCCTTCAAGTATTTCTAATGCCTTGATGGATACACCCTTCCAGTATTTCTAATGCCTTGATGGATACACCCTTCAAGTATTTCTAATGCCTTGATGGATACACCCTTCCAGTATTTCTAATGCCTTGATGGATACACCCTTCAAGTATTTCTAATGCCTTGATGGATACACCCTTCAAGGATTTCTAATGCCTTAATGGATACACCCTTCAAGTATTTCTAATGCCTTGATGGATACACCCTTCAAGTATTTCTAATTCTACGTTACATTGTGTAAAATGAGGAGTTCTTGTACATTTCCTTTTTGAGAAAATGACAACTTTGGTTTTTCTTGAGTTAATTGTTAACTTCCAAGTATTGCAGTATTGCTTAAATTCACTGAATGCTTATTGTAAACCATCTATGTTTCTGATAACAGTATCATCAACAGGTAAAATAAAGTGCAGTTTGAGGTACATTCCAATCTTGTCAATACAACGTTTGTCTATTGTTTCAAGACAAGGTATATTTTTCTCATCAAGATAAGTTTCTATATCATTTCAATAAATTGCAAACAAAAATGGCAATAAATTGTCACCATTTTACTCCGATCTCACAATCAAACAAATCCGACTGTTCCCACCCAATTTAAACACATGATTTAGTATTATCACGTAATGTGTTGAGCAAAAATAACTTACAATGTTTTGCAAAAAATAATTTTGCTTTTTGGACACACAGATCAACTCCCAACACAGAATTTAATGCCTGAATGAATCAATGAATGTGCAATCAAGCTTTTAGCTAATGAAGAACATATTGAGATTTGGGAATAAAAAACAGAAATATTGTCTGTAGTAGTGTGCCTTTTTTCTAAAGCTTGAGCAAACTTAAAAGGTCAAAATGTCAGAAATTTCATTTAAACAATTATCAATAATTAGTGAACACTTTGCCTATGCACAACAACAAATGATTGCTCTATAATTATCCAGATCTCTGGGGTCACTTTTGCAGTATTCAAAATAAGATTAAATACTGTTTGATAGATAGGTAAAAAATATCCATGGTACATTTAATTATCCAGATCTCTGGGGTCACTAGGATGCTCATGAGGTGGGACATAATGGCTACCATTTCAGTACTTACCTGGACGAGAGAAAGCATTTCAGTACTTGCCTGGACAAGAGAAAGCATTTCAGTACTTACCTGGACAAGAAAGCATTTCAGTACTTACCTAGATGAGAGAAAGCATTTCAGTACTTATCTGGACAAGAGAAAGCATTTCAGTACTTACCTGGATGAGAGAAAGCATTTCAGTACTTACCTGGACAAGAGAAAGCATTTCAGTACTTACCTGGATGAGAGAAAACATTTCAGTACTTACCTGGACAAGAAAACATTTCAGTACTTACCTAGATGAGAGAAAGCATTTCAGTACTTACCTGGACAAGAAAACATTTCAGTACTTACCTGGACAAGAAAGCATTTCAGTACTTACCTGGATGAGAGAAAACATTTCAGTACTTACCTGGATGAGAGAAAACATTTCAGTACTTACCTGGATGAGAGAAAACATTTCAGTACTTACCTGGATGAGAGAAAACATTTCAGTACTTACCTGGACAAGAAAACATTTCAGTACTTACCTGGACAAGAAAACATTTCAGTACTTACCTGGATGAGAGAAAACATTTCAGTACTTACCTGGATGAGAGAAAACATTTCAGTACTTACCTTGACAAGAAAACATTTCAGTACTTACCTGGACAAGAAAACATTTCAGTACTTACCTGGATGAGAGAAAACATTTCAGTACTTACCTGGACAAGAAAACATTTCAGTACTTACCTGGATGAGAGAAAACATTTCAGTACTTACCTGGATGAGAGAAAACATTTCAGTACTTACCTGGATGAGAGAAAACATTTCAGTACTTACCTGGATGAGAGAAAACATTTCAGTACTTACCTGGATGAGAGAAAACATTTCAGTACTTACCTGGATGAGAGAAAACATTTCAGTACTTACCTGGATGAGAGAAAACATTTCAGTACTTAGAAAACATTTCAGTACTTACCTGGACAAGAAAACATTTCAGTACTTACCTGGACAAGAAAACATTTCAGTACTTACCTGGATGAGAGAAAACATTTCAGTACTTACCTGGATGAGAGAAAACATTTCAGTACTTACCTTGACAAGAAAACATTTCAGTACTTACCTGGACAAGAAAACATTTCAGTACTTACCTGGATGAGAGAAAACATTTCAGTACTTACCTGGACAAGAAAACATTTCAGTACTTACCTGGATGAGAGAAAACATTTCAGTACTTACCTGGACAAGAAAACATTTCAGTACTTACCTGGATGAGAGAAAACATTTCAGTACTTACCTGGACAAGAAAACATTTCAGTACTTACCTGGATGAGAGAAAACATTTCAGTACTTACCTGGATGAGAGAAAACATTTCAGTACTTACCTGGATGAGAGAAAACATTTCAGTACTTACCTGGATGAGAGAAAACATTTCAGTACTTACCTGGATGAGAGAAAACATTTCAGTACTTACCTGGACGAGAGAAAGCATATTTGTATGCTTCAAGATCATCCTCTGAAACTGTTCCAACCTTTACACCTCCACGTTTGCCAGTAAACATTTCTTTGATTGACCTATAATCATCTCTGCTCATTATATACTCAGGCAGGTGTGGTATTTGGAACAAAAACATGTACCTGTCAAGGTAAAAGTAATTACTAGGCAATTGTATGTACATGTGGAGGTAAAAATGCAACAATAATCACAGGTTATCACACATGTAACATCTTCTGATCTCACTTGAATTGCCATGGACATGCTTTCTATAGTAATATCTCACGGTGTAAATCTGCTTGCTTGATGAAATACCTACTTAAATGATATAGTGATATGGGATGGATACTGTCCACTGAATGATACCTACTCAAAACTATTCAGTGATTTGAAATAGTAAATCCAGTTTCACAAACTGCACATCTTTTACAATCAATTGAAATAAAAAATGTTGTCTAAAATATTATCATTTATTAGAAATAAAGATATGAACTTATAAAATAAATACAAGTATCTACATTACTGGGTTCCAATGGAGTATCACCTGTGTTGGGAAGCACAGTATTTTGAATTTATTAAGTTCAAGGAACTTGAGTTATTGGACAGAAACCAATTCTCTATTAATAGTACAGTGTAATTGTGACCTTGACGTTTGACCTTTTGAACCGGAAATCAATTGCAACAGATCAAGTTCAATAAGGTTTGAATTTAGAGTTTGATCGGTTCATTAGCATTAACATTATTGTCTGAAACTGGTGATGTGAACAACAGAATAAAGGAACAACAGACATTACAGTTTACCCTGCCTTGATTGGGGATATAATAAACTACAACATGCACACCAGAGATATACAACATTTATCAAAGACAGGTTTTGTATAAACTTTAAAAACACCCAGATTTAATTCATAGACAGATCAATAAAGGGATAAAACAACACAGACCATTGAGTAGGTTTGTAAATTAAAAATCTGTTTTCTCTCACTCCACCAAAGTGATAACTTGCATACTGACCATGACCTCTTAAACTGCTCAAAGTGTTGTCGAAGGTAGTTCCTGAAGGTGGATGGATGTGGGCAATTCAAGACAATTAGCTTGTCAACCATATCTTGATGCCTCATGGCAAATGCCCAGGCAACAGCACCACCCCAGTCATGGCCGACCACTACTGCGCTCCTGTGACCTACAACAGTTCATTTTATCTTTCTATTTCCCATTTTTGCTATTTACTCTTGAAGACTGTTACCTAAAATTTATAAAAACTGATTTACTTTACCAAAGGATGCTTCAGACTAAATTGGGCCAGAATTCTGTAATTCCTACTGAAGAAGAAGGATTTTAAAGATTTTGCTCTGTTTACCTTATTAGGCCAAGTCACAGCACTTGAAGATAGATACCCAAGATTTATAATAACTGATTTCTCTTCACCAAATGATGCTTCAGACTAGATTTGGACAGAACCAACAGTCCTACATAAGAAGAAGGATTTTAAAGAATTTGCTCTATTTCCCCTTTTGGGCCTTAGTCCTCCAGCTCCAAGGGGGTTAAGAGCAACGGCTTATAAAAAATTGATTTCCCTTCCTACTAGCATAGTTTAGTTCAAATTCTAACAGAACCTAGTATTCATTAAGATGAAGAACAATTTTAAAGAATTCACTCTATTTCCCCTATTGTGCCCTGTCCCTTCTGCCCCAGGGGGCCAAGACCCTTCGTTTATACAAAATTGATGTCCCTTCTCCGAAGAATGGTTCAGACTGAATTTGGACAGAATCCTGTGACATTTATTGAATTGTATCATTATTATGAATGCAAATAAATTCCACTATCATTATTCTGTCAGAAATGTAACTTCAGTTTTCACTCTATTGTTTCATGATTCCCTGGATTTGGCAACAAATGGCATTGATTCAAAAGGTAAGAATTTCTCTAAAACATCCTATTCACCGACAAAACTACATGTACTTAAAAAATTATTTACAATTACAATATCAACATTTAGATAACAAGGTATAGCATATGATACCAATACTCTCCTTGACTTCAGCACAATTTCTTAAAGTTTGATTGAACACCCTGAAGAAATGAAGTCACTTGGGCAATGCTAAGGATTTTCTAAAAAGAGCAATGGTAACTGTGACCATGACCCTGGTGCCCTGAATTTCGAACTGTTCCAAGATATGTGTTTAGTTTAATCAAAAGCTCTGAGGAATGATGTGGTTAGAGTGAAGACAAGGATAAGTAAAAAATTGGTAAGTACATATGCCCTCCAACATTTGTAGTGAGGGAATAACAAGAGGCACACAGGCCTTAATGGTCATCTGACTACAAAAACTTTCAGCAGGGAGAAGGGTTTCGTTTCTACTTTAAATGAAATCTTACTAAGAAGCTGTTTTTCATGATGCAGATGGTTATTTTGGTGAGGAGTAGGTAACTGTAACATGCGTTACCTATTTTTGACAGTAAAGTTGGAGATCAATCCAACTGGTGAAACTTGAGAAGAAGTTTGAAATAGGAGTTGCACAGGATAACCATGATTGCGCAATCATGTTTCAAAATGGCCTCCCTGGCTGCCATGTCTAAGTTTTGACAAGGTCAAAAAATAACACTTTGTTGGCTACCTTTCCTTAACATTCCCATCAATTTTTAGCTTAATGGCACCAGTGAAACTGGATAAGTTTAAAATGTCAAAAGTGTATGCTCAGCGGAGAGTGGATGGTGCACGGCGGACAACCACAGACATAGCACAATGATGGCTATAGGTCATCATGACCGTTCCAGTGAGATGACCTAATAAGTGTAAATCACATCCTAACATAACAAATGCTCCGAAATGTTCAATTTCATACAACCATGGAATGTGGTTTTTATTGTAGCATTGAAATTTCTCCAATTTATCTATTTACATGCCGTGTTTAACAAGGAGATAAATCATGGACCTTCTGCCTGCTGTAAATACTCATAATTTTTGATTGATAGAAAAGTACAATATGAATCTCAAGTAATATAGAAAACATCCAAGATATCTATGTAGGCAACTTTAAATAAGTCTCAGAATTAAGCATGCATTACCAGGGATCAAGATTAATCTACATACAAAACTTGAAAAAAAGATCCATTAGTTACCTCTCAAGAAATGGGAAAAAAAAACAAGAATGCCACCTGTCATATTTTTTCTTTCTGGTTAAAAAATTAGACCGTGGACCACAGATTAATGAATGGAACAAGGATAAAGAGTGATTTGAACAACCCACATCTGATAATGATGGCTAGAAATAAAGTATCATGTGTATAAAGGTGTTAAAGCCAACAGGGGATCCTAAAACAACTTAGAAGAATATTGACTTCATTACAACACATAAAAGTGGAAGATATCATCCATCGTGACTGAAGAACATTTACTTCATTACAACACATAAAAGTGGAAGATATCATCCATCGTGACTGAAGAACATTTACTTCATTACAACACATAAAAGTGGAAGATATCATCCATCGTAACTGAAGAACATTTACTTCATTACAACACATAAAAGTGGAAGATAACATCCATCGTGACTGAAGAACATTTACTTCAATACAACACATAAAAGTGAAAGATAACATCCATCGTGACTGAAGAACATTTACTTCATTACAACACATAAAAGTGGAAGATATCATCCATCGTGACTGAAGAACATTTACTTCATTACAACACATAAAAGTGAAAGATAACATCCATCGTGACTGAAGAACATTTACTTCATTACAACACATAAAAGTGGAAGATATCATCCATCGTGACTGAAGAACATTTACTTCATTACAACACATAAAAGTGGAAGATAACATCCATCGTGACTGAAGAACATTTACTTCAATACAACACATGAAAGTGGAAGATATCATCCATCTTGACTGAAGAACATTTACTTCATCACAAATGATGTGGAATTGTGAGTAGAAAAACACAATTAAAAACGTTTTGGAACAAGAGTTCACCAGAGTAAATAAGAGTTCAGATGAGTTAACAAGTGTCACCAAGTATTAACATGAATTAACATTTTATTATTTTTACTACTTACACACAGATTTAAATACAGCCACTCCCCCCATCTCCACACAATGATGATATAGACATAAACTAAATTTTGTGAATTTGTTTCAGGAAATAAACTTGATACATATAGGTAATTGTACTGATATATTATCATAATTTTGATATCCCTGTATATTAGGCTAATTATACTGTGACATATACAGCAATGTAATACAGTCGGTGTAGAAATTAAGTCACTAGGAAAATTGGTACGAAACTTACCAAGAGCTGGAATCAATTGCTTTATGTCGCTCACTAGTTTATCAACCGAGTAGTTGCTGTAGCCATTTGGTTTCTCGGACTCAGAGTATCCTCGTTGGTCAATTGCCACGACTCTGGTAATACAACAATACAATACCATCAGTGATGATCTATATATACAACAATACCATCAGTGATGATCTATATATACAACAATACCATCAGTGATGATCTATATATACAGCAATACCATCAGTGATGATCTATATATACAACAATACCATCAGTGATGATCTATATATACAACAATACCATCAGTGATGATCTATATATACAACAATACCATCAGCGATGATCTATATATACAACAATACCATCAGCGATGATCTATATATACAACAATACCATCAGCGATGATCTATATATACAACAATACCATCAGCGATGATCTATATATACAACAATACCATCAGTGATGATCTATATATACAACAATACCATCAGTGATGATCTATATATACAACAATACCATCAGTGATGATCTATATATACAGCAATACCATCAGTGATGTGATGATCTATATATACAACAATACCATCAGTGATGATCTATATATACAACAATACCACCATCATTTTATAACCTTCTACAATACTCACTGAAGTACACTTATTCATTACTAATATGATCTATACATTTCTGTAAGTATTTTTCTCTAGTACCATTTGCAGATATCTACAAACACATGTATTGAATCTACAATCTTCACATTTTTATAAATACACTGACACTTTATCAGCAGTAGATTTAAAATATAACTTTTTTACATACATATTAACACAAAAAATGGGCTCATTAATCTCATTAAGATTTGTTCCCAGTAATACCTGCTAAGTACATTATCATATTTTTACATTTTAATGAGATTGAGTTTTACTAACAACAACTGCAAGGTTTTTCACACATGAACAGAATCATTAAGGAATCATGGAGCTGGCAAGGACGTTGCCATAGTAACATCTTTAAGGATCCAGCTAAAGAAAGAAGCAAGGAATTGAACCAATGATGAAGAAAAGAAAACTTTCATACACAGGAAAGCAAAGTATGCCATGGAGATGAAAATATGTTATTCCATGGAATGAAAACTTGCTGATAATTACACTGAAAAGTAGCAAAACATAAATAGTTAACCTAACAGATTATAATACACACACTTCATGATAAATAAAGGACCAGTTTGTGAAATGGTTCAGCCTCAGTAATAATAATTATGGAAACATGATTCCTAGAATTGTTTTAGTAATCAACAAACAATTAGAACTTGAGAGCTGACAGGTCAGAAAGGGCCCCACTATGTGGCTGAAAATACCCCACCCTGCACCAACCCACCCTCTAATAACATACATTCAAGAATTTAATTTTTTCTATTCATAATGACAGTAACCTTGACCTTGCTACTTGGGATATAAAATGCAAAATCCCAAGGAAAAATTGTATGTAGTTTGATTTAGATTGGGCAAAGCAAACTCAAAGTTATCGCACAGAAAAAAGTCCTGATGGACAGACAGATGGACAGACACTGTGATTACAATATTAGACACATATTGGAGCACAGCATTTAAACTCAATCTCTGTCTGCAGGTTTGAACAGAAACAAATTAAGTACAATCATTATCCTTTGTCTTTGTTATTTCGCTGACTATGACTCACTGTTGTAATGCAACTTCTTTTCCAGAATATTGTCACATGTACTACTTCTAGTAAAAACTTTGATCTCGGTGACCTTGACCTCAGATATTCTGGTGATAGTAAGATTTTTCAGTGTAATCTGTGATGTCAAGGGGTAAGTATTCAAAGGTACAAATTCAAGTGTTTTTTTATTTCCTTGTAGATGATATCTTCTTCCTCAATTCACAACAATAACTCTTCCCAATACAAGTACCAAGACAAAGACGATTTGAGACATATTACATTTGATCTGTGTAACCTTGACCTTTTGTCCAGTGACTATTTTAATTGTGTCACTTCCTGTTTGATTCTGACAAAAACTGCAACATTTTGGATTTCATCAAAAAAGACCTTTTATGATAATACCGGTAGTCATATATAGCAGTGAGAGAGTAAATTCTCAATTACCTGGGGCAGTTTTATCACAATAAGATCTGAACTGGATCAGTGGCATGTTACATACTACATGTCTCACTAGAAATAACTGATAAAGATCAGGAGAGGCTGGATTAGATTTATTAGGGAGTAATATGAACAAAACAAAAAATATCACAATGGCATGGTAGCTCTCAAGTAAGGAAAGGGCATGCTAGTTCCTTAAAACACCAGTAGAGAAGATAGGTACATAAAAAACATGTGATAAAAGCATTTACAAATCACATTTAACTATTAATATACTGTGTGGTTCACAATCTCTGTAAGATATTTGCACTGAAAAGGGGTCAGGAAATGGACATACTAGGCTACAACACACTTAACGCTCCAGGCCAAGTAACCCAAGAATGGTCAACAAAGAGCAGGACTTTAAAATAACCACTGGTGAGAATTCATATTTTACAATACCACAGATTTTTACAAGTATGTTTGGTATATAAAACTGTACTACACTGGGAGACCTGGCGATACAGAGGTCAAAAGATCAGAAAACAGTAGTGATTTTTTGGTAGCTGGTGATGGGATTAGGATTTATCAGGGTAGTGATAGCATTGGATGTCTTTGCCAAGTCAGGCCTGCGTGTAGCTAGCACCCTGGCTTGCCCATGTAACAGCCCACTGACACTACACCACTATCCAGTACCGTAGTAATAAATATGCTATACAAATTTTGATCAGATGTTTTCTGATGGCAAGATTCATTTAACAGAAACTGAAAAAAGAAACTGAAGTTGGGTGGCAGGTTGTCGAGGCTCTATCTGGTTATGAGAGCTAGTCTTAGTGATGACAGCTAATTGTGGGTTTGGAAAAAAAAATATGGAAAAATAAAGTAAATAAATTAAATAAAGATACTGAACTCCTTCAATCCTGAACATGTTGAAACTGAACAGATAAAAAAACACATGTACACACCATTAAGCCTTGGTCACATATGTGTTAAATGATGTAGCTTTACTTACTTAAAGATAACTACAGAATTTGAAAGTTTAAATATGTCAAGAAGGTTAAACTTGGGCAAATAAAGAAAGTTCATTAAGAACATTAAAGTAAAGTAGAGAATGGCAAACTGAGGGATTAATTGGGCTCAGTTACATTACAGTACGCTTAACTACTGGTACAGGAAGAAGTATGCCAAAGTAACTGAAAATACATTTAATCATTTTCATGCTTGCCATAAGTATCTACTGAACATGGCTTCTTCGCTGCTTTCTCAAGGTTTTTAGAGTTATTCTAAAGTAAACTTGGCATTACAAACTGTATGTATGGGGATTATTTTCATGAACAATGTACCATGGCATATTAAATAAATACTTAAATATACATTTAACACTCCACAAATTCTCATATGTAGGGGAAATTTATGTGGCCAAATGCTCCCCTTATGTAATAAGTGTATTCCCAATTTGTGAACTGAAGAAACAAGTCTAGTCATGATAACCATGTGTGACACACTTGTCAGACAACACTTGTCATCCTTACAGAACGTTCCAGACACTAATTTATCTACTTTGATAGGGCAGGTATGTGTACTGTTATCAGCCAGACATGTAAAATCTCGGGGTATACCAACATTTACTGGTGTGGGTAGCGACAAATTACTGTATAATGAAAACTCTCGTGCTAATTCTACCTGAACTATTTACACCTTTTCTTAACCATTCAAAACTAGCTTCTGCATCCTAATTCAACGTCTACCATTTTACATTCTGCCTCTTCTATCTCATTGTCATTCTATACCCAAACATCTGTTTCTTTCTTAATCAAATCTCCCTTTACCAACCATTTTTGAACCTCTTCAATACTCTTATATCAATATTACAGCTATCTTCAATACCATCCTACATCGCCTCTAACCACATCCTCTCCATCTCTGAATCATTCCTTTTCTACCCACTGTTTCTACCTCCAGATCCATCCCTTTTCTACCCACTGTTTCTACCTCCAGATCCATTACTTTTCTACCCACTGTATCTACCTCCAGATCCATTCCTTTTCTACCCACTGTATCTACCTCCAGATCCATTCCTTTTCTACCCACTGTTTCTACCTCCAGATCCATTCCTTTTCTACCCACTGTTTCTACCTCCAGATCCATTCCTTTTCTACCCACTGTTTCTACCTCCAGATCTGTTCCCTTTTCTACCCACTGTTTCTACCTCCAGATCCATTCCTTTTCTACCCACTGTTTCTACCTCCAGATCCATTACTTTCCTACCCACTGTTTCTACCTCCAGATCTGTTCCTTTTCTACCCACTGTTTCTACCTCCAGATCCATTACTTTTCTACCCACTGTTTCTACCTCCAGATCCATTCCTTTTCTACCCACTGTTTCTACCTCCAGATCCATTCCTTTTCTACCCACTGTTTCTACCTCCAGATCCATTCCTTTTCTACCCACTGTTTCTACCTCCAGATCTGTTCCCTTTTCTACCCACTGTTTCTACCTCCAGATCCATTCCTTTTCTACCCACTGTTTCTACCTCCAGATCCATTCCTTTTCTACCCACTGTTTCTACCTCCAGATCCATTCCTTTTCTACCCACTGTTTCTACCTCCAGATCCATTACTTTTCTACCCACTGTTTCTACCTCCAGATCCATTCCTTTTCTACCCACTGTTTCTACCTCCAGATCCATTCCTTTTCTACCCACTGTTTCTACCTCCAGATCCATTCCTTTTCTACCCACTGTTTCTACCTCCAGATCCATTCCTTTTCTACCCACTGTTTCTACCTCCAGATCCATTCCTTTTCTACCCACTGTTTCTACCTCCAGATCTGTTCCCTTTTCTACCCACTGTTTCTACCTCCAGATCCATTCCTTTTCTACCCACTGTTTCTACCTCCAGATCCATTACTTTCCTACCCACTGTTTCTACCTCCAGATCTGTTCCTTTTCTACCCACTGTTTCTACCTCCAGATCCATTACTTTTCTACCCACTGTTTCTACCTCCAGATCCATTCCTTTTCTACCCACTGTTTCTACCTCCAGATCCATTCCTTTTCTACCCACTGTTTCTACCTCCAGATCCATTCCTTTTCTACCCACTGTTTCTACCTCCAGATCTGTTCCCTTTTCTACCCACTGTTTCTACCTCCAGATCCATTCCTTTTCTACCCACTGTTTCTACCTCCAGATCCATTCCTTTTCTACCCACTGTTTCTACCTCCAGATCCATTCCTTTTCTACCCACTGTTTCTACCTCCAGATCCATTACTTTTCTACCCACTGTTTCTACCTCCAGATCCATTCCTTTTCTACCCACTGTTTCTACCTCCAGATCCATTCCTTTTCTACCCACTGTTTCTACCTCCAGATCCATTCCTTTTCTACCCACTGTTTCTACCTCCAGATCCATTACTTTTCTACCCACTGTTTCTACCTCCAGATCCATTACTTTTCTACCCACTGTTTCTACCTCCAGATCCATTACTTTTCTACCCACTGTTTCTACCTCCAGATCCATTCCTTTTCTAACTACTGTTTCTACCTCAAGATCCATTCCTTTTCTACCCACTGTTTCTACCTCCAGATCCATTACTTTCCTACCCACTGTTTCTACCTCCAGATCTGTTCCTTTTCTACCCACTGTTTCTACCTCCAGATCCATTACTTTTCTACCCACTGTTTCTACCTCCAGATCTGTTCCTTTTCTACCCACAGTTTCTACCTCCAGATCCATTACTTTTCTACCCACTGTATCTACCTCCAGATCTATTCCTTTTCTACCCACTGTATCTACCTCCAGATCCATTCCTTTTCTACCCACTGTTTCTACCTCCAGATCCATTCCTTTTCTACCCACTGTTTCTACCTCCAGATCTGTTCCCTTTTCTACCCACTGTTTCTACCTCCAGATCTATTACTTTTCTACCCACTGTTTCTACCTCCAGATCCATTCCTTTTCTACCCACTGTTTCTACCTCCAGATCCATTCCTTTTCTACCCACTGTTTCTACCTCCAGATCCATTCCTTTTCTACCCACTGTTTCTACCTCCAGATCCATTCCTTTTCTACCCACTGTTTCTACCTCCAGATCCATTCCTTTTCTACCCACTGTTTCTACCTCCAAATACATTCCTTTTCTACCCACTGTTTCTATCTCCAGATCCATCCCTTTTCTACCCACTGTTTCTACCTCCAGATCCATTCCTTTTCTACCCACTGTTTCTATTTCCGAATCTATTCCTTTTCAACCCACTGTCTCTCCCATAGCACTCTTTATCCTTCCTCCTCTCCCCTCTCATCCCTCCCTTTTTATTCTTTTCTATATCTAATCCCCTATCTATGCTATATTAACTCTCTGACACCATTCCGTACCCCTCCTCTCCACTTCCCACTTGTCCAATCCCTTTTTATACCTTCTACCACACCAGGAACATTAAATACTAGAAAAGTACTCAATTTGATCACATAAAAACTTCTTTGCAAATTAGTGTTCGCAACAGTTGATATATAAAGAGCTGAGAGATATTTCATTTAGTGTAATCTTATCTAAGTTGAATACTTCCTTAGCAAAAAGTGCTAAAATAAGATTTCTGCTTAAAAAAGAACATCTAAAGTACCTCATTTTTTTCTGCAATCAACCTTCATCCTTCACTACACTTTTTGCTCTCTATATCCTTACATCGATGACAAACAGATGATGCACCTAATTTTTTTTGACGTTTTGTTTTCCCTATTGAATACCAAGAAATACAATATTGTATGTAAATCCTTCCTTTGTGTACTAATCAATAGACACTGGTATAACAACCCAGATTTGCAGCTCTCTAAGGAGAGTTTAATTGCTGGTTATAGCATAAGCCAGTCGTCTGAGATATTACATCATCCTTACATAAATCATTTTATTGCCTTCTGTCATATGTTTGTACTTTCCACACTATTTTTATTCTTATTTCCAAAGTTTTCAGCTTATTATTAACTACAACACAGAAAAGCAAAGGCTCAATTTTATACCAATGTGTACACCATATTTATTTAACAATGAGGCCATGTCTGGTAATAAGTCCCTGCCTGGTAATAATTTCATGTCTAGTCCATGTCTGGTAATAAGTCCACCTCTGGTAATAAGGCCATGTCTGGTAATAAGTCCCTGCCTGGTAATAATTTCATGTCTAGTCCATGTCTGGTAATAAGTCCACCTCTGGTAATAAGGCCATGTCTGGTAAGCAGTCCATGTCTGGTAATAAGCCCATGTCTGGTAATAAGTCCATGTCTGGTAAGCAGTCCATGTCTGGTAATAAGTCCATGTCTGGTAATAAACCTATTTCTGGTGATAAGCCTATGTCTGGTAAGATTCCATGCCTGGTAATAAGTCCATGTCTGGTAATAAGGCCATGTCTGGTAATAAATCCATGTCTGGTAAGCAGTCCATGTCTGGTAATAAACCTATTTCTGGTGATAAGTCCATGTCTGGTAATAAGTCCATGTCTGGTAATAAGCCTATGTCTGGTAATAAGCCTATGTCTGGTAATAAGCCTATGTCTGGTAATAAGCCCATGTCTGGTAATAAGTCCATGTCTGGTAATAAGCCTATGTCTGGTAATAAATCCATGTCTGGTAATAAATCCATGTCTGGTAATAAGCCCATGTCTGGTAATTAGCCCATGTCTGGTAATAAATCAGTGTCTGGTAATAAGTCTGTGTCTGGTAATAAGTCTGTGTCTGGTAATAAGTCCACGTATGGTAATAGGTCAGTGTCTGGTAATAAGTCAGTGTCTGGTAATAAGTCCATGTATGGTAATAGGTCAGTGTCTGGTAATAAGTCAGTGTCTGGTAATAAGTCAGTGTTTGGTTATAAGTCAGTGTCTGGTTATAAGTCCATGTCTAGAAATAAGATTAATAGATTATAACAGTCTTTTCCTTAACTTCATCAACTTATCTTCTGGAGAAATCATAACCTTCGATGACTAAGATGTTCTATTTTTAGTTGGTTTGTTAGTGTAGTGATGTGTCATGACTCAGATATCTATGTCTAATTCACACCGTATTTAATCCAACAATCGCCCAGGTCTCTAAGCAATTCATAAAAAACAGGCTACAAAACCTTCAAAAATGCTAGGAGAGGTACTGTATTTGATATAAGCATGCTTGGTGCAGGTGAATAACAAGAGCGAATATGCCATTGATTTCCATAAACAAAATACCATGTACTTTTACTATCTTCACAATGGAAGCACCTAGGTGCCACATACTGGTACCTTGTATCTTTACTATCTTCACCAAGAAAGTAGAATAACATTTCTTGATATTATTCGAAACTGGAAATAAAAATTCATGAAGTAGTACCATCATTCTGAAAGATAAAATCTATAGAGGTGAGGTTTTGTTTGGTTTCTGTCATTTTTGTTATTTGAAATATTACTAACAATGTTTCAGTGCCTGTTTTAAAATTCCTCAGTAACGCCATTATTTAAACAGATATGGTACAGGATCAAATCAAATGAATCAGTATATAATACTTGTTAATATCTCTACTGGTGGACTGAAGCTTGGACTAATAATTTAATCACACTACCATAATCACAGTCTGTATTGAACATCTAAGTGAAAATTCAACTAAATACAAAATTTGGAAGAAGATATTGTTACTTAAAGTAAATATTCATTTGTCTCATCAATATATTTTGTTCAATCACAATTTATCAATCAAAGTATACTAGCAATACTCAACCCAACAGACCTGGTAAACGGTGACTTGCACTAATTTGACAGAGAATAATTTCCAGATCCCCTTAACTCTAAACAGAGACTCATGGGGTACAAGGAAACATTCACAAGGTAGATTCATTACCTCTAATGGATGGAACCATATGGTACCCATCACTGCTACACAAGCGTTTCCACTTCATACCCTAATGGTGAAATCTGCCGGACTACAGCTATATGTTCATGTTGTTTATATATCATGTCATTCTAACTTCTCTTGCTTTGCTGGCCACAGATTGCTTAGAGTTAAAATTAGATTAGTGAAAATGTTCAATATTAAAAATTGGGGAAATTCTTTGTCATTTCACAGCTGTAGGTTTGATGCAGCAGGTCAGATTGGTATTTTAAGCATTAATTTTGCTCTGAAATACCCTTTTTTCTGTGACAACAATTGAATATTTTCACTAATCTGGTTTACTTAATACTGAGTTTATTACAAGACACCAAGGGGGCCAACATATTACTTCTAAATCAAAGTCAGGTGTTGGGCTTATTACAGGATGATAAGCCCATGAGGCCACAAGTTACTTCAAAGTCTGAGGGTGGGCTTATTACAGGACCCCAGTGGGCCAACATATTACTTCTAAATCAAAGTTAGACGGTGGGCTTATTACAGGACCCCAGGGGGCCAACATATTACTTCTAAATCAAAGTCAGGTGTTGGGCTTATTACAGGACCTCAGGGGCCCAACATATTACTTCCAAATCAAAGTCGGGTGTCAGGCTTATTACAGGACCCCAGAGGACTTATTACAGGACTCAAGGGGGCTAATTACAGGCCTCCAGGTCTGACCCTAACTTATAAACTGTCATTACACATCCGTACTTCATGTCTCACCCAAGTCATCCTTAAAATTTCTGCCATGCATCCTTTGGAATATATTTCTGAGTAAAAAGCTCTCATTGTGCTAATTACAGAGGGAGATGTGTTTATTTAATTATACAAAGAAAAAGCATTCTCATCAAATAACTTTTTGTCACAATTGCCTGAAATTTGTCACAACAGCCTGAAATTTGTCTGTAACATCTCTATTAATTTCTAACCTGTAGTCCTTAGAGAAGGCACGGAGCTGAAACCTCCAGGAGTACCAGAACTCTGGAAATCCATGGATCAACAGCATCAAGGGTTTACTTTCATCTCCATTGGACACATAGTGCAGCTTCACATGCTGTGGAAACATTAAAAATAAAAGACTTTGAAATCAAGAATTCTAATTGCATTTTCTTAAATACATCAAATAAAATTGATCCTTTCCACTGTCTTGTTGACTTCATCATCGCTTAACAATACCCTCCCTGCTTTTGTAATGCAAACGGTCCCTTTTCTGGTGTGTAATCATTACTACCCCTGAAAGGAATTGTGGAGTGGACTGTGTTAACTGTGTTTCTTTAGTGACAGGTGTTGATATTCAGTAACAGCAGTTTCTCTGTTAAAATACATAGTGGAACCTCGTTATTTTGTGTATTCAATGGAACCCTGTTCACTGACTTGCGTAAATGTGTGTTAAGTGGATCCTCATTAGTGGAAAAGTTGATGCTAGATGTACAGACAGACAATGGATGGGAGGATGGAAGATGGCATAAGCTCTCTTGGCCCTTCCAGCCAGGTGAGCCAAAAATGATGTAATATGTGTAGCCCAGATCTTTATTAACTGTATTCCAAATATGGGCATACAATCATTCTATATTTACAGAACTAATGAAGGTGAGATACCAAAGTCAATATGTCAGCTCATAGCTATTAGTATTCACGGTATTGGTGTGCTTACTGTTACTTAATTCATTTGTACAATGGAACCTGCCTAGTGTGGACATTGTGTGTGAATTAGATACAAATCTTGCTAGTTTTGACACTTGTTCCTGAGTTTAGTATTAGACAGTTGGTAACAAAGATAATATTTTAAAAAATCTTTGTTCATTTTCAACAAATGCCCAAAATTTTATGTGTTGACATCAAATTAACAATTTAACCTTGTTAGATAGGAAACTATGTTATGGAGGACTGTGAATGGTAAAGTACAAACATTATAAACACTGCCAAGTGATGTACGATATATAAGACTTGGTGGGATGACTCTAAGGAGTGAGATATGATCAAGTGTGTTACCATTTCCTGTACAGTTCTAGTTTATGTTAGCTGCCAAATGCACCACTGTCCCACAGTAAGACTTGGCAGTCTGTCATATCTTAAAAAATCTGTACTAATGTCTTTTTCATATCAAAAAAGGTTTTAACAATATCAGAAAGCAATACTATCAAAGTCTAAGATATATAAATATAACAAGAACCCAAATATATCTCAATACACAACTTTAAAGGAACAGTATACACAGAAAAGAAAGCATAATAGCTCATTGGGGTTAGTGGCACCAGATTAACTATGATAAATCAGTATGGACAAAATCTGGATAATACAGAGTTCTTTAATCAACTATCTGATGGTTAAAAATACTGTGTGGTGACTTTAATTTAATTTTAACCCAACATTAGAATATGATAATTATAGATTTATAAATAACAGTACAGCTAGAGATAAAATGTTACAAATTATTGCACATAATTCTCTAATTGACATACATTGAATATCATGCAGAGACAAAATAATGGTTAGTGCCCCATTTAGGATATATTCCTAGAGGAACATGGTTAATAAAAGTAAAATCCAGCCCCTATATTTACATGTCAGGGTCTCTTCATCATAATTTTTCTGTAGAGCAATCCTTGTTAGTATGTGACATAACAACTCCAGAAAAGTAATTGGTGGGGAGAGGGTTTAATGAGTTGAACAGCCACTCATGACTCTTCACAACAAAGTGAAATTTTTCCTCCGCAGTGATAAAAAATTCCCTTATTATGTGTGATAGTAAAAAGAAAAACAGAAACATTTTCACAGATTATCATATTCAATCTGATTAATGTCAAAATGTTGTTGAAATCCTTAACATCAGAGCTGTTGAAAGTGTTCATTTGTTCAGGTGAAGAACTGAACATGTCGTTTTGAAAGTTTCCATACATTTTGACATTGATGTTGTAGTTGACAAAATGTCAAAGCAATGCATATTAGGTAATTTATATTTTTTTAACTATATTAGAAATATTTATGATGTGTTTTTTGAATATTTTTTAAATCTTATTTACATTTTTGATTATCAAATAAAAACATCACCTGCGTACATTAAAATATAAACAAATCTATGCGTTTGGCAAAAGTGGTCCCTGCAACATTTTCAAGCTTAAGTTCAAAGGTCAATGTTTCCATGCTAGTATGATACACATTTTAATCCTGTGATGTTGTATAGTGATAAAACAAGTGTAAATATAAGCTCTTTTAAGTACTTGGAGTAGATGGTACACACAATAGCAGGATAAATGTTATCAAATCTTCTTGTTTATATCACGACTGAATGAACTAATTATTACTCTACCCAATCCACCAGAAAAATCACTCCACTCCTTATTGTTTCACTTTCTTTGGAATGTCGTGTCAGAAGATTAATAAAGACGTTGCTTCACAAAACTTCAATGTATATTAAAGGAAATCTGAAGATGACAGACATGCAAGCTTTCATTAATTCTCTCAATCTTAAATAAATAAACACAACTTTTTATTCTCATGGGGAATGGGTCTCTATTTTAAAATCAATAGTTGATCTCAAGAAACTGTATAATTGTGAATTGAATTGTGAAACTGGCGTAACTTCTTCCAGAAAGATGTCTTCAAAGCATAGGATATACTTAATAAATGTAATCTTTTTGTAGACAGGAATCAATTCTAGAAACACTTCTTGGTATAATGAAGATACTAAGACAAATGGTATGGCTGTTTTTATGCAAATTGGTTTAAGGCTGGAGTTTACAATTAATTACAATTGTAGATGATATATGACTTTTTTTCTCCCTTCAAGAGTTTTCATAAATCTTTCAAATAAGTATCAACTTTTTACAAAACCATGGTCTAATTACTGCTGTCAATGTTTTTTGTTTTTAGAAATCATGACGTTGTTTTAGAAAGAACCTCTCATCCTCCAATTCCACTTCATTAGAAATTTTTAAAAATATGACTTGTTCAAAATTTGATTTTGATGATGGAGAAGTGAAGGGATATATTTAAAATACCATTCTTAGTCTACAAAACTCTAAATTACAATAGCTCCAGAGTAGAATTATACACCATAGCCTGGTAATAAACACTTTTTTACATAAAACTTAGTTGTTAGCCCTTAATGCACACTGTGTAACAGGAAACAATCATCCATTGTCTTCGGGAATGTCAAGAGGTTCAGACACTCCTTTCCACATTTTTATCTCAACTTGATGTTTTGTACATACTAATTGCTTATAATAAAAATTCCTTTTTCTATCACAAAATTTTAATATCATTGCATGTTTATACATTTGATATCCACAAAACTAGATGTCTTAGCAACTCTTTGCATTTAAGTCATCATACAATCAAGGACCATCAATATATAACAGCAAATTACACTACACATGTAACTGGAATACAATGTAGTACTATTGAGTTTTATTTACTATTGTACAAGTGTTTTTAATACTGTTGTATAATTAACTTATGCTCTCTGTCCATTCTGTGGTAATTTCCTCACAAATAACAAGATACCGATGGCATCCATTGACACTGTGTATGACTGATTGAAATTTAGAATTTTCATCTGAACACAGTATATCTTATCGGTGGAATCAATGTATGTTGAAAAAAACCATGATAAACATATAGTATTATTCATATGGGTAACATATCTATACCATGTGAAAGTGTAGAAAAAAGATCATTAAATCTAGAAACATCATATTACTGATGTTACAGTACCATGGGTTTAGAGCTTTCATCTATGAAATATATGGCACATTTTCCAATACATAGAATCACATAATGAAAATAGCAATATGAAATTTTTATGAATCCCAGTTATGCACGTATTCATTTTTTTGTATTATAATAGGTCCAGAGGCTGAAGCACTACCTCTAATTGAGTCAGGGAACACTGTAATAGGCTTATTACAAGGCATTAGAATAACATGTCATTTATTCTTCAGAACAGCAATTAACTCCTGAAAGTCATATGATATAGCATATGGAGACAGCTAACTAATTTTGTAAAAAGTAGTTTAATTTTCTATCTAAATGTCAACATTTCTAACTTACTAGACAATACAGATATGTTGGTCAGTGGTGAGCTGAAAGATGTATAGGACCATGGATTTTATGAAAACACTTGATAAAATTCTTTATACAAGATAACTAGCATTGCCAGAAAACAGATGTTCATTAGTGAGACAACGCCTCACAAAAGGAAAAGTCAAGGAAACGAGAAACCTGTAACAAACCAACCAGATTATACCTTGTATAATGGATAAAATGTTTTTTAAGTGATAAAGGACAGAGATCATTAGTAAATGATACAAAGAGACATCCTGTTATCATTGGTATACCATAACAAAGTATCAACACAGGGGGGTGGGGTTGGGGGGTGGATGCACAACCTCCCACAATCTATGATAATACGGTAAATTGTTCTGGGAACTGCCGTGGATACAAAAGTATACCAAGTCCTCACTAAAAATAGGTAGAATTCAGGTTGAGAGTTAAGACAACACAAACAGCTCCTTCCCAATTCACAATTTATTTGTGCATCAAGCTGTTGACATGCCTTGGATCCGAGTAACGAAGTTTATTATACGAAGAAATCCTATACTCTTTATTCATTATATATCAATGATGTACCAGGATGTTCCACTTACACAACTCTTGTGATTGCAAAGGATTCAAAATATAAAAGCATCACCAATCTTTAAGATGAAAGAATACAAGATTTACATCATCTTATGAATCAGTTGAGAATTTCTCCCAACAGGGATATGGTCATGACAGTTTACATGAACACCAAAAGAATTCCAGAGCACTGTTCAGGAGACAAGGTTAAGGTTGTCCAACTGGAGGATACTACATCACACCAGAATCCTAGCTTCAGTGGTCACATACAACACATAGTACAAAAAGCAAATTGTATCACTGTATATTTTTTCTACAAGTATGAAAACTGTTTACTGATCTCTTCAAGGCCCTGATAAACCAACAACTGGACAACCCATAGCTGTGATCATAACAATAAGCATTCAAATTATGGTATGAGGGATTGACTAAACAGGCAGAAATGTCTGTGTAGCTCTACATTATCTATAAATGTTATCAAATATGACTGGGCTTATTACTAAATAATTATGATACTTTATATGTATGGAAATCTTAGTGTAGATACAATTTGATAATGAAGTTTAACGAGAAGCTGATGGGCCTTAACTCTGACTATAAAGACCTCTATTGTAATAATGAAATTAACATCATCATTAAACACTACATTTACAAAGCTAGATATGTTCACATCACTCTAAACAACAATTATCTGATCTGTTTATTAAAAGACCATCACAATGTCAAAAAACACATAGCAATGACTAAGGGTGATGCTTCTCTTGAAAGTTCCAAGTACACAGTGGGGAAAACGGAACATTTTTAACGGATTTAGATTTAATTTGAATAGTTTTCTGTCATTTCTGTCTATACTCATTCTTATCTATTAATGACTTCAGGATTCTGATAGTTGGTTTAGAGCAAATTTTTTCAATAAAGCAATTGTCTATTTAATTTTATACTTTTATGAGTTTTTGAAGGCTCGTTTCTCGCTAATCTGTTGACACTTGTCCTGTGTCAATTGTCTTATATGTTGTCTTACTCAGTCTGATATTTCTTGTCTCTGTGCACGTGTCTGTTTCTTTTATGTTTCTTGTCTGTCCTTGTCTATCTCTATTTCCTTTCTTTCACAACACATGACTATCATGACTAGTTTTAGTTCAATGTTCTAAACTGACATTTTGGATCGATTGAAATCTTATGCATCATACTAAAGTATTTGTAAAAATAAATTAGGAATGTATGATATATGTGAAGTGTTTGATATGAGTGGTTTGTATACAGATGTCTGGTACATAATGTCTTTATTTAAATCTATGGATGAGTGCACTGTAGAATAAGTTATGATATTGTCATGTATGTGCTTTTAAAAATATACGTTAAAAAAATAAAGACCTATATTTGAAAGAGGCAAAATAGCCTAGGCATAAAATGAATTGCTCAACTACTCTACAGCTTACATAGAAGACATTGTTGGTTCACATCGAGACATTTTCTGCAAACTTGAAATCATATTTTTTATACATGCACAACACCAAGCTAGAGGCCCAATATCAAGACTCTTTGCCTTTGGGTTATTGAGAAAAGTTGCTTAAACTTTATAACACATTTGATAGCTTTTACCTTGAAAGTGGGTCAACATCACTCATAATTGCAAAGTTGGTAGTCCAACATCCTAATATGCAACAAGCCTAATATCAGCATTTTTAAGCAAAATGCTGATTAACTTTCCCATTTGGGACCCTGTCTGCCCTCAGGTCCCTACAGGTCATATGAAATTTCTTAATTTTGAAATGATTCCTCACTTTCAGATCAAGTTTGGTAGAAATCCATTCAATCATTACAAAGGAGTAGTGTTTTGAAACAAAATGATTATTTTCCCTTTTGGCCCCCCCTCCCCTCCGACCCCCATGTCCCTAGGGCTCAAATCAAATTTCTGAATTTAAGAAATAATTGCCTACCCTAACTGATGAATCAGGACAAAGCTTGTTGAAATCCACCCAAGGAGAAAGGAGGAGTAAGGTTTTAAATCTAAACTCAGCACCTCCTCTTTGGGGCCCCATCCCTCAACCCCTAGTGGTTGAATCGAAATTCTAAATTTGAAAAATGATTACCGTCACTCAATGATGCATTGGACCAAATTTGGTTGAAATCCATCCAGGGCCAAATTGCAGCCCCATATAATTCAGCTTGATTTCCAAGTGAATTTATGTTATGAAATGGCCTATTTCCCAAAATATACTAAAGGGATAAAGAAATGCAGGTAAACTTTGAAGATGATTCTAGTCTAGTCTAGTGTGGGTGCTGGTTAGTCAATACCAGGCATGTCCCCCGTTCGCTCTCGCCACAGCCCTGATTCTCCTAGACATGGGAGTTCATGAGTGAGTCTGTCCTCCTCACTGGGTTGTTGGCCCATTCTTCCAAGTCTAAGAGAGCTGCTTTCAGATGGGCTAGAGTAACAGGGGAGGCTGGCATCATCGATCATGTCTATCCAGTTAGTCCCACAAGTGCTCAATAGGGGATAGGTCGGGGCTGTATGGCAGCCAGTCCAGTGGGTTGATATTGTTGTTAGTGAGAAATTCACAACAGATCCTCACTACACAGGTCCAAGCATGATCATTCTGGAATGTGAGGTTGTTTTGCTACAATAATGGGGCAACATGGTGTCGGAGGATTTCATTTCTATACCTGGCGACAGTTAAATTACCCGCTACCGAAACCAGTGGTGACTTAACTCCATGTGAGATTCCTCCGCACACCATAACCGATCCACCCCCAAACCTATCTGTCTCTATTATGCAGCAGTTGGCAAATGTCCTCCATGATGTCAGTATACACAACGTCGACCGTCTGCTCAAAACAGGGTGAACTAAGACCCACCTCCACTGCCTCAATTGGAATATTCTTGGAGCATGTGCTGCCACCAAAGACATACGACGCTGGCGACAAGCAGCGGTTAGAGGCAGACCTACAAACGGTCGACATGCCCACGTACCAACTTCCCATAATCATTTCCTTACAGTTTTTGTATGGATAGGATGGTTATGAGTACCTATGGTATGAAGGGCAGATTCATTGGCAGCAAGGTGTCGACTGCGCAAATGAACGAGACGAATACACCTGTCCTGACATTGTGACGTCACGATCACACCCAGATGCCGAGACCTAGGACTGTCTGCAACACCCCCCTGCCCCCTCCGGCTTCAATTAGACGTCTAACAAGATGTTCTATAGTGCAAATATGGACACCAAAATGTCTGGCAATCTGTATTTGCCTTTGATCTTGCATAATCATCACAATGGTCTGACCCCTCAGAACTCCCGTCAGCCGTGCCGTTGTTTAGTGATATCAGAATTCAATCAAAATATAATTGATATATATAAATTAATTGGAAAAAGTCCAAATGAAAATATCACATTTAAAGGTTGAAAAATTCTCATAATCACCTGAATACAAGTCAATATTTTATATGTGTTGTCAATGCTTCTGATTGGTGAAATATTGCAGCCTGGGTTAATGGATTGTAATCTTCACCTGTGAGATAGTATTTCTTTCAGTGCAACATTGCAATATGTGGTGATCTACAAGACCGGGTGTAAACAGAAGTATCAAGTAAGTTGGGAAAAGTCACAAATAACCATGGGGAAAGTCACAAATAACTGTGGCGAAAGTCACAAATAACTGTGGCGAAAGTCACAAATAACCGCGGGGAAAGTTACAAATAACCGCCGGGAAAGTCACAAATAACTGCGCGGAAAGTCACAAATAACCGCGCGGAAAGTCACAAATAACTGTGGCGAAAGTCACAAATAACTGCGCGGAAAGTCACAAATAACTGTGGCGAAAGTCACAAATAACCGTGGGGAAAGTCACAAATAACCGCCGGGAAAGTCACAAATAACCGTGGCGAAAGTCACAAATAACCGCGGGGAAAGTCACAAATAACCGTCGGGAAAGTCACAAATAACTGTGCGGAAAGTCACAAATAAGCGTGCAGAAAGTCACAAATAACCGTGTGGAAAGTCACAAATAACCGTGGGGAAAGTCACAAATAACCGTGGGGAAAGTCACAAATGACCGTGGCGAATGTCAATTTTGACTGTAATTAATCATTTGTAATTTGTAAATACTAATCAAACACACATAATACATGCAATAGAAACAACAGATAAGGTTGTAAAAGACCGAATATTCAGTTTAAGTCATCATCATTACAAATTTGTAAGTCAGTGGACGAAAAGTGAAGAATGTCTTGAGGGTTCCATCAACAAAGATTTTTTTTAAATATCTCTGGATTTTATCGTTCCCCCTGGTCTAATTTGTGACTTTTCCGCACTTATTCATCAGTTCCGTTTTTACCTTGAGAACTAGACTATGTTCAGAAGGAATGTTGACCGTTGTCAATAAACTGTCTATTACAGGAAACACTTGTAAACTGTACAGATATCATCAGTTACATGTGGTAGTTATATAAGGTTTTTCCCTGATTCTTAAGTCCATGATACTTCAACTCGTTTACCGTATTTGATATAATAGAGGCAGTAAGTTAAATGAAATGATGTGTGTGGTATATCCTTAATTTTCCATAAGTCTATCAGACACTCCCATGTTGAATTGACAAGTTATAAAGCTCAAAGAAGTAGAGATAAAATTGTATAACTGATAGCTCCCAGCCCTAGCTTAGGCTTTTACATGGCGATTCAATGGTTGTTTAAATAATATTCACTCCCACACAGCTTGCTGAAGTAATCAATTCATTTCAGAAAACAATCTGCCATGCTTTAATAATGTAAACCAAAATAGTGCGGTCAATGATGTATAACGTACATTGTTCCTTGTTCCTTGTTCAGGTATAATCAATTTAAAAAAAAAAAAAAAAAGTTACAAAAAAGATTGAATGTAAATAAATTATATTGCACACCATTATTTTTTTAAAGACGAACTTAAAATATCTCATTTACATACAGTTATCCTATATCAAAACTTGTAAAGAAACATGAACATCAAAGAGTACTTTACACAACCAAGCCATGCTGTACAGTACCGGTGCACCACCATGGCCAGGTAGTATCAAAGTCCACGATGCAAATTTATCACAAAATGTATGTCATCACAACATATAAAGTATCTGTGCGTGAAGAAGACAACAACACATAAACTTTGTACATAAGAATTGGCATGTCTTTTTGATATAATTACTACAACATATATTGTCCAACTTTCATTTCAAACCTACCTCCAAATGGATAAACCCGTGAGTTCCAAGAGTCGGATCGTTAAGACATGCTGGCATAACGTCTCTCTTTTTCTTGTTTGTCTCCTCTTTAAAAAACAGAAACGGATGGCGAATGCACCTCCATAACAACGACAGAGCGCACAAGAGTCCGATAATAACTGCAATCATATGCGCGACTGCAACAAACAGGTAATGTGCAGCCGTCATCTTGTACGTTCTTCTCGGTCTACTCGAGCCTTCTAACTAGGCTAACACAGCTCATTTCTCATATCTACAAGAGTTATTTCCCCTTGTGAAGCGTTTCCTCAGTAAAATTATATGTAAGCACGCAGATTATACTAATATGTTAACTTCGTTGCCGAAATCTCTGGAAAATGTTGGCATATTGTGTGCAAACAAATAAAAATGGAACTCCTAAGCATTGACAAAACCAGGTCGGTACGTAGTAAGTCTGTAAATCCAGTACATTTTTCGTCCTCCGGCAATAGAATGTGGGCCAGTCTGAGTTCACATTCTTACCAAATAATAACAACAAATAATATAGTAATGTTATGCATTCCTTTGAAGGTAAACATTTCTCGCAAATAAAAACTAGTGTTATCGCGCTAAGGCAGGTTTGATCGTATGCCAATTTGATTCTGTTACACCAGAGACGTATATAGCATATATATATATGTGATAGATACGTCTCTGGTTACACCAAAACTTCATCACAACTACAAACAGGAAATTCGGAAGATCTGTCTCCCCCCTCCCTCTCTAACGTGTGTCACATCCATATCCCGCCCTCTCTTATTTGTGTCGAACCTTTCTCCTGTCTTTTCCAACATGTGTCACATCCTTCACCCATCTTATAACGTGTCACATCCACCTTCCGTCCTATAACGTGTGTCACATCCACCTCCCGTCCTATAACGTGTGTCACATCTACCTTCCGTCCTGTAACGTGTGTCACATCCACCTCCCGTCCTATAACGTGTGTCACATCTACCTTCCGTCCTGTAACGTGTGTCACATCCACCTCCCATCCTATAACGTGTGTCACATCTACCTCCCGTCCTATAACGTGTGTCACATCCACCTCCCGTCCTATAACGTGTGTCACATCTACCTTCCGTCCTATAACGTGTGTCACATTCACCTTCCGTCCTATAACGTGTGTCACATCCACCTCTTGTCCTATAACGTGTGTCACATCCACCTTCCGTCCTATAACGTGTGTCACATCCACCTCCTGTACTATAACATGTGTCACACCTACCTTCCGTCCTATAACGTGTGTCACATCCACCTCTTGTTCTATAACATGTGTCACATCCACTTCCAGTCCTATAACATTTGTCACATACACCTCCAGTCCTATAACATGGTCACATCCACCTCCTGTTCTATAACGTGTGTCACATCCACCTCCCGTCCTATAACGTGTGTCATATTCACCTCCTGTCCTATAACGAGTGTCCCATTCATCTCCCGTCCTATCTAACATGTGTCACATCGAATCCCCGCGCCCTGTATCATATGTCACATCTGTATCCACCAAACTCTCGCTTTTATTCTACATGTATTACTAGAAACGACTAGGCGCTGAATCAGGGAGACCCATCCTTTCCCTCTTCTCAACGGCACTAGAGGTTGCCTTCCTTTTTTTACTCCATCTGTCATACCTAAATTTGTCTTAATTAACGAAAACATCCTCCCATTACACTTTCAAATGATTCATCATCGGAAGTCGTGCAGTGTGGTTTTATTGAAAAAAAGGACTGTTATTTTTAACCATTCACAGAGCAACAGAAATTTATGGAGTGATGACCTATGTATGAACACCAAAAAGGAAATAATAACACAAGCACTATACTAACCACTACTCCAGGATGGGACTTAAAATGCCTCCCCGTGTTAGAATGCCCACCTCGCACGATAAAAATCCCTCTGTGGTACTATCGATGTAGGAACGTTCATGTGTACAAAAGACCTAAATGAATAGCACCTTTAAATACAAGTGTTAGGATTCTATACAGTCGTGCAAAATAATTAGAATGCAATATAACCGTCATTAGGTTTTTACCATTCAACTACAAAGAACTTGTCTTTGGATGGTTCAATTGAGCGTCAGACTAGTAATCCATAGGTCCTTAGTTCGAATCCTAGCGGAGGCATAGAAATATATTATGACATATTTTAAACACTGATGATAAGAGCTGAAATTTGATTTGTTAAATCTAGAAGGTAAATGAGGAAAGTCCAAAGTGATCGACAGAAATGTCAAAATCTAGAGGCGTAGGTGCACTAGCTCCATGCTTTTGTTTTCTACCACTTGCAAACTCGAAGACTGTACGAAAGACACATATGTGAATAGTATCTTTTGATAAAATTTAGAATAAGATATTGAGGTACCAAGTATTGAATTAATTTGCAAGTCCGTGATGCCTTACTGAATTTTGAAACCTACGATGCGTGTAGTGATCAACAGGACTGTCAAAATCTGGATAGGGAGGTGACCTAGGTTAGAATAAATCCCAATTGGAAAAAGAAATATTATAATGTACAAGGTGATTTTAAAAGTAGATACTATCAAGATTTCTCTGTACTAAATATGAAGTTCAGGACGGAAGGCTACTAAATAAAAGCGTCTACATTAAGACTTAGCAGGTGCCCGTTGTAAGGAAAGGTTTACGTCTCTAACACCATCCTCGTATGACATTATAAAAACGATTGCGTACTTATACACAGGGTTAACAGCTTCAGATATTTTTTGTGAACCCGAGTAATCAAATACTTTGAGAGTGACTTCATCAAAAAAAATAAAATCACTAAAATAGTATTTCTTTTTATCAAAACATGGTTCATCAGCAAATTTTTAACGAAAGGTAAACATTTTGTGCGGTATGACCGTCTTCGCGGATTGGCAGCGGGAACTGATCAAAATGGCGACCGGATCGACAGTGTTTGATCCTTGGTATGCTTCATTACTAGGATTAGCAGAGACGTTTAGGACTTCAAATCCTCCAAATATCAGACTATGTATACACTGCCTTCAGTCCATGTTCAACTTCAAACCGCCACCCAAAATCGAAGCCAGAACTCACCTGCAATTGGGTAATATTCTGTTAGCCCATACAAAAAACACCGACTTGGCCAGGACGCATTTAGAACAAGCAGTAAGTAGCACAGAGTTGTATAACAATTGTATCAGTTTCTATTTCATCGATCGTTATCGTTGCATCGTTTGGTATTGGATGATTTCTCCTTACTTGTCTGTTTCTACTTGCAGTGGGCACTGTCAGTTTCTGTATCCTTTTGTGACTTGAGTTCAATACAACAATGAAACTGGATTTATCTTGATTGTCAGCAGCTGACCCGATCTAACACAAAGGCACGGCAACCGGAGAGGAGCAAAACTCGTACACCTATAGCTAAACGATCGCAGAGAGAAATCCGAGGAACGACCGTGAATTAAGCGAAAATGGGAGAGATATTTTGTTTTGTTTTGAAGACATTTGGTCAAGGGGAAATAACCTAACGTTATTTCTGGTTGATCCAGTATATGGCTCGGTCGTGTACTTTTTAATCAATTGATCATTGATACATATATGATAAGGATTCTCGTTTTTGTTGATTGCTACAACATGCCCATGTCAACATTCTGTACAGCTCAACAACTAATTTAGTGTCCATTTTCTGGTATAAAAGCATGTGGGGATCAAACCTGTCAACATCTTCCCTGTCTTACATCCTGCCAATTGACTTAGTGAAACAGTCTTATTCAATTTTTTATTGCAGTCAGTTAATGATAACCTGAACATACTCAACAGATTCCAATTAAGTTATTCATAATATTTCAGAAAAATGAAAGATTAATTGGTTGAAATTGTGTGATTTTTTTATTGATATTTGTAATCCGTATGAACTGATGCATGGACTTTGGTTAAACTCAAAGTTGAGAATATATGTTATATAGAAATAGTTTCTCACATCAAGTGGAGAATCATTTTTTAATGTGAAACCCTTACAATATGACTAATATGGAAAAGGGATTGATAATTGATCAAAATGTTCCTATCCTATTGTATAAGGTTAACATTAAGGAAAAAGAAAATCAATTTCCAACACTTGTCTCAGTTCTCTAGTATATGGTCATTGTAAACCCTTGTACAATTAATTGTACACATATACATACATGGGTATTAAAAAGGCAAAACCTAAAAAGAATTTAACAGTTTCTGAACATAGATATTTTTGTATGGAGACTTTGTTGATATTTACCATTGTTTGAACGAAGGATATTATAATTTTATTTGTAGACAAATCAGAAAAATTCTGACATTCTAGAAATAATTGAGTAATTTAGATACCATATGACAATGTCACAATGGTGTGTGCGCACTAAATTTGCTTACCTATACAATTATTACAAAGGCCATGTTGATTCCCAAATTGTCACCTGATAGCAGTTGTTGTCCAGGTCAGATATTAATTTGTGTACTAACCTACACTCACACGAGCACTTTTAATCATGTATCATTGTGACATTCATATGCATTCATGAAGTATTCAGTGATAAATCTGTGTGCCAGTTCCTTGGTCTGTACACATAGAATGTTGATGGTACTCATAGAATTTCTGAACATACTTACATTTTACAGATTGGGCCCCATTAATTTCAGCAATAATGTTGAAAAGAACCCATGGAAATATATATTGTCGATCATGAGTATTTATTTATATAACACATATATGTTTATTTGATGGTACTGTAACAGAAGTCATTACTTATTTCAATGCCTCAGCTAGGAATTGAACCTGTGACCCCTTGCTTACTAGTCTGATGCTCAACCAATCGAGCTAAAGAGAAGTTCTCTCTAGCCGAGTGGTATATTGTAGTTAGTATTTTACCAGGGTTACATACTCCCCCACCAGGAACTAGCTTGTCCTTGAGTTTCCAGGGGTTACAGTGATGCTGGTGGGGCATGGCTAAGTACCATTCCCGGATCCCTACATGGGCTCCAAGGTTACAGTACCAAAACACATCTTATAAAATTTGCCTCTCTCATCTGAAGTCTCCCTTTCTGCATTGTATTTGTCTCTATTGTATAGTAATGATTGTGCTGTAAATTTCTATTTTGTTTGTTTGCTGGCCATGGGTTTATCACTCTGTCAACACAGGGTCATTTTGAGACATTGTCTCTTTGTTCTACCTGGTGGCTACCTCACTGAACAATAAGTTACAGGAGACTATTTTCATGCCATCCAGAGTAAATGGGGTAAATTTTCTTGCCCAAGGATACAACCAAGACTGTATTTGACAGTCCACTACTTAGTTACACGAGAGAGAAAAAAAGCCTCCTCATGTAGGGATTCTTTGTTACACCACACACTGTGGAGCTTCACCTGAGGATTAAAAATCCAGCTCTCTGTCAAACAAGATATAGCGGTCTCCTTTTTGAAGAATTCTGCTTGATCATATACATGTAGTTCAGAAAACCACAAATCCAAACCCAACACATCAATTTAATCTGTCTTTTTTTTTTTTTTAGAAAAACTTGATTTCTTTGATTCTTGTAGTTCAGCTGAGAGGTAAAATTTAGACAGTAATGTGCATAGTTTCAACACTTTTGAATGATACATGTAAAACATAGAGGTTCATGCTGATCCAATGAAAGCACCTGAAAATGGACACTATGTTGACAGTGGAAGGGAAATAACTCCATCTGACTTACATGATTTGTAGTTAAATGATTAATCTATAGAAAATTGTTAGTATGTTTTTATGAAAAGTGTTACTATAAATTGATTCCTTAACATAATAAAAAGATGCCAGCAAGTGATGATGTCAAATTTGAAGCTGCTTGTGTGTTAGCACAGATGTTTCAGGATCAGGTATGATTAATGCACTACATATTTCATAATTTTCAATACTTGTTTTAGTGTCTGACTGTTATTTATTGGTATTTGTGCTTGGATGCTCATTTATCTGTCAGGTCTCTAATTTGTGATACAGGTATTACCGGTGTTGCTCTTAATATCATCTATGATACCAGACTTGTCATTTATGACATCATGAATGCCTGAAAAATTAGCAATGTTGCTTTAGATTTGCATACATTTTTGCACTAAATGTGTATAATTATTATGATTGAGTTTTTCGATAATTTGCCAGTGTTTTTGTGTATATCTCAAGTTTCTTGTTAGTTACTTCATCTACTTTCCCTAATAGCTATACACTAAAATGATATTTGTTAGGGTGCCCAGTATCTATTTGTTAGGGTGCCCAGTATCTATTTGTTAGGGTGTCCAGTATCTATTTGTTAGGGTGCCCAGTATCTAATACTGAATAGACACAAGCTGTTACATTTGTATCATAGTGACTGAGCTTTACATGAATGATTCAACATTTGTAGTACTTCAAGTGTTTAAATAAAATCTATTTATTTCTTCAGAATCAACTTCAGCATGCGAGACAGATCTTGGTAAAAGCTGTAGAAATATCCCAGCAGGCACCATATTGGCACTGTAGACTTCTATTTCAGCTTGCAGTAAGTAATCAGCATACAGTCAGTGCAGACATTAAAGTCTTTAACATGTTGGTGATATTGATTATAGAACCTGATAATTTCTTAATTGAATATGTTACTAAATACCATTTTCAGAATAAGTTACTACTCGCCTTATAATAATTTATCTGTGATACATTCCTTATGTATGGCTTATTATTATTATGATATACTCGAGAGTGTTAGGATAACTATAGTACTTTCACAGTATTAGTTGAAATCACATATCATTAGACCTGAAAACATAAGTATCCATAGACATGCCAAAAATATTGGATAGATTGGTTGCAGGTGTTGTTTGTAGACCTCACTGGACATATATGTTATTTTCAGCAAATCCATTCAATAGAAAAAGATTTTGTCACAGCATGTCAGTTACTATCAGCGGGTGCCGAGTTCTCAGACACAGCTCACTCAGAGTATACCAAGCTCCTATTTGTTCTCAGCAAAGGCATGGTAAGTTCCAGATTAAAACTCATTTATTATGTCAGAAAATTCAGATTTAATTGTCTTGTAATTGAGGAATTGCAGATGGTTTATTTTTAATGTGTCATTGTCATATATATATGGATGTCTCTATGATGTGACTATATCTTACCATCAATGATATACCTGTATTTACCTGATTATCTGCTAATTACCTGTCCATATATCTAGCCATCAATGATTTACCTGTATCTACCTGATTATATGTGAATTTACCTGTAACTATATCTTACCATCAATGATTTACCTGTATTTACCTGATTATCTGCTAATTGCCTGTCCATATATCTTAACCCTCAAGGATTTACCTGTATGTACCTAATTATCTGTTAATTTACCTGTAACTATATCTTACCATCAATGATTTACCTGTGTGTACCTAATTATCTATGAATTACCTGTAGCTGTACCTGATAGACAAGAAGACAACAGATGTCCATGGCACGCTGAGTACTGCTGGTCAGATGATAGAAACATACAATGGTCCACCTGTTCAGAAAGAGTCGTTAAAGGTGTTTTTCCTCGTCCTGCAAGTGTGTCATTATCTCATGGCTGGCCAGGTAAACTTTAACAAAGCTTACTTGTTCATGTAATCATAAGAACTTTGTTCATTCTATCTTGGTCCTAGCAACATATATGATAAAGCTACACTCTTATTTCTGAAAGTTTTAGGCATCTCTATGATTAAATCACATTACATCCTTTACAACAGTCTGACTGAACAGTTTCAGCCATCAATTTTGACTTCCAGTCTTTGATGTATTATGTACCTGTTTCTACCATATTTTATTTTGTTCAGCTCGTGTTATAGGGTATTCTTTCATCTGCTGAGTTTAATTCTCTAGTCTTCAAGACCGAAAATAAAATAAAATAAATTCCTTGCTCTTACAATAGATAATGATACCATACTATACTGGTCAGAATAAAATATATTTATTTGAGTTAAGCAGATATAATAAAATTAATCTTCCCAACAGGTGTATATACCAGATCTATTTTGTGACTGGTTCTATCAGTAGTGTAAATCTTCACATGTGCAGTATTATTGGTGCTTATTTCAGGTGAAGAGTGTGAAACCAGCCTTAAAAAATCTCCAGCAAATCATACAGACAATAACTCAGTTACACACAGATGAAGGTAGGAGTCCTTGTATCTCTTGGATGGTTGGATGATGTACTAGAAAAAGTTTGGTCTCTATTATAATGATCAAAGTAGTACACTGTAAATCTTTGGTTGGTTTAAAGTGATGGTTTTGTCATGATAATTTTCTGGTTACACCACTTTTCCATCTAGTGAGGTTTTCCCTTATTCATAGTTTTATTTCAGATTGTTGAAGTTTTGATGTGAAAACTTGAAAATTAAAGAGTACTAAAGTACTAGCATTACAAAAATGTATTTATAGACAGTTGACATATGGAACCGGACAGAATCCCTGTGGAAGAGGCAAATAAAATACATCTCTGCCATATTAACTCTGTATCATATTTTAAGTGTTCAATGTTCTTGTTCACAGAACCGACCTCCAGTAATCCTGTAGACATGTTTCACTGGCTTCCTATTGAACATATGTGTGTACTGGTATACTTGGTAAGTGCTATTCGTTTTCATTACCTATAACATATGTAACTTAAAGTAGATAACTACAGCAGCTGAGACCTCAGAACAACTATGTTGTAAAGAACGTTTTGATCCTTGTGAATTTTGCGTTACCTGTATAGCTGTCTTAGTTGTTCATCAGTTGTGTTTCATTGTCAAATGTTTTCATGCATTAGTTATGTTCCCTTTGGTCAATTAATTCAAATTTTCCCGTAGAGATTTGTTTTGAATGTTCTTGCTGGACGTAGATTTTTAATTACAAAATTCAAGGTCAACATCCTCTAAATAGATGATTTAATTAGTGTCATGTAATTTTTGTAATGGTTATATTGGGTGCATCAAACAGAAATTTCCAAGAATGCTTTATTCAGAAAGTGAAGTGTTTACTTGATTAATGTATAATGAATATCTTCTTGTTAAACACTTTTGATTTGATTGGTTTCCTTTACAGGTAACAGTAATGCACTCAATGCAGGCAGGATACATGGACAAGGCACAAAAATACACAGACAAAGCTCTTATGCAAATAGAAAAATTAAAAAGTAAGAGACACACAAGTGAATAACACTTTTCAGTACAAATTTACAATTAGATACTAATAAAACCAAATAATGCATTAAACTGCAGTCCACAGTTGTTACATTCTTCAAGGACTCGTCAGTGATGGTACATCATGCAGCTGTTATGTCCTTCAAGGACTCATCAGTGATGCTACATCACACAGCTGTTACGTCCATCAAGAACTTGTCAGTGATGCTACATCATACAACTGTTACGTCCTTCAAGGACTCGTCAATGATGCTAAGGGCCTAAATTGTTTAAACCTTTGAGGTGACTGAGGAAAAACTTAATTTGTTGAATTATTAAAAACCAGATGAGGAGATGCACTAATTCTAGAATTGAGTAAACATCATTAACTGCTGAATTAGATGATGGGGCATGTTTTTGTAAGATTTGTCAAAACAGTACACTTAGATAATCTCTGCCATTAATGCTCTCTTCAAATTAGAAGGAGGAATATACCTGACAGTCATCCGTGATGTCATATAGGTTCAGAGATTTTATTTGTAAAAATAAAACACTCTCAACAGTGGTCAGTGATTAGTTGGTAAATTGTCACGTTGATGTTTTATGTTGTAAACTGATTTACTTATTTTACAGTGTTAGATGCCCATCCACTGTTGTCACAGTTTCAGCTCATGTTGTTGGAGCACATAATAATGTGTCGACTTATAATGGGCAATAAAACCATGGCTATTCAAGAGGTGAGTAGAAACAGAAGATCTACAAGTTAGCTCATGTCTTGACTTCAGAACTCGCAGAGACCTGTGGATTTCTTTTATACACGACTGTCTCTGATTAGTCAATGACTCTTATATCATAATTCCAAAGGAAACTAAATTGCTAATTAAATTTGTCAACTGATAAATATAACAAAAAATGAGGCTGCGATAAAGGATGAAGCTCCACATGTCTTATAAGTAAAAACAATACTAATAAGGCTATTATGTTTATTTTTCCGCAGATTTTTCAAGCATGTCATGTGTGTCAGCAGCAGCCACGACTTTTTAGCACTCACTCTGCACAGATCCATACACTGTTGGTAAGTCAACTGTACCGTGAGTACCTTTTTTTCCTGTTTAAAAGTACGAGTGATGTCATTTCAACGTAACAAATATTGACATGGTCAAGATTTATAAAGTAACTTGTATGTTGTTGTTATTTACAGTATAACTGGCAGTGTTGTTAACTGACATGGTTTATATCGATATGAAAAGCCTGCCAATTTCAGATCTTGTCTAGAAAAAAATTTGGAATTTTTTCAGATTTATGCCTTTGATATGTTTTCATGAAATATCCATAAAGTAATTTTGATTATTACCTCAAACCTAAAATTATTTAAAATTTATAGTTGTAACCTTCTTTAGAAACAAAAACATTTAAAAAAGATCTTGATCACAGTTCCTGAAAAGGCTTGAATTCTTCACTTTTAACCCACTTCAACACTGACTGATCCTTACATGGGTAGGGGATTAGGGAAGGTTGGATGTGTGTATAAGTGTGCAAAGGATTAAAAGAGCACATTTTTCTTTGTTCAGTTTTTATTTTATTTTTTTTTAGGATGGGTATTGGTAAAAATAAAAGATAAATATTTTGCTATCAGTTTTATGTGAGGGCTACATATGGGGTATATGTCTTTAATCCATGAGGGTTGTGGATTGTACTGTAGCTCATAGCACGAAATACCGGTGTACAATCGTTCTAGGGATAGGAGAAGGGGAAAGTTAATTTGTATTTTGTAGCAGTCATGGGTGTGAAGGATTGAATAGAGTGATATCTAGAAAGTCTATGTGAACCATGACTGACTGTAACACTTAATGACATTATATCACTTAAGACTCACGTCTGTTATTCTCTGCCTTTTGTTGTTGATTGAAATCCATCTTTTACCTAATAGATAAAGAGGCTCACTTCATGAAAATTTCAGCTTTATAATGCTGTGTAGATATCGCTGTAGGAGCATTTATATGTTAACAAGTTGCTTTTATGTTGAAATTTACTGCAGGACAAAAATAGTGAAAATACTACAGTAAATATACTTATTTTAGTCTGTCAGATTTTTGCCAGATATCAATTTTTAACAAATAAACTTAACAATGAATTAGTGCATTCACAATAATTGGTATATTAATGACATACAGGAACTGTGAACAGTACAATAATATTTTAGTGTAATATCTTTGGCATGAATGGTGCTGAAATGAAATTAGTACTTAAATATATGTTTATAGTAGCATGATGTAGATTTATGTGAAGGTATTGTACTTGGTTTTGCAGGGATTATATGCTATGTCCATGAACTGTATGGAAGCTGCAGAGGCACAGTTCAAAACTGCCATTAAGGTGAGTTATATTGATCAGAGATGATCATAGTCATAGCTATTGATATTTACTTCCAGTTATGAAAATTAAAGATGCCAAACTCAAAAGTTTGCCCATCTTGAAGTTTTATGTCATCTTTAAATGGTCACTGATGAAATGAGAAATCAACACTAAATGTTGTTTTGTCAGATCACTTAACTTTGCTGACATGCTTCCTGTACTCATGTTAGTATTATTTTATTTATGAATGATCAGGATTTAATGCCATTGTACTACAGTGTGTAAAAATAATGAAAAAAATACTAACTTAACTTAATTGTTGATGTATGTGTTTCTGTCTGTAAAAAATATCAATCATTCTTGTATAATGTTTTATTGATATTAGAAACATTTACCTATCAGTAGAAATGTTTACCTATCAGTAGAAATCTTTACCTATCAGTAGAAATGTTTACCTGTCAGTAGAAACATTTACCTATCAGTAGAAATGTTTACCTATCAGTAGAAATCTTTACCTATCAGTAGAAATGTTTACCCATCAGTAGAAATGTTTACTTGTCAGTAGAAATGTTTAACTGTCAGTAGAAATGTTTACCTATCAGTAGAAATGTTTACCCATCAGTAGAAATGTTTACCCGTCAGTAGAAATGTTTACTTGTCAGTAGAAATGTTTAACTGTCAGTAGAAATGTTTACCTATCAGTAGAAATGTTTACCTGTCAGTAGAAACATTTACCTATCAGTAGAAATGTTTACCTATCAGTAGAAATGTTTACCTATCAGTAGAAATGTTTACCTGTCAGTAGAAATGTTTACCTATCAGTAGAAATGTTTACCCATCAGTAGAAATGTTTACTTGTCAGTAGAAATGTTTACCCATCAGTAGAAATGTTTACCTGTCAGTAGAAATGTTTACCTATCAGTAGAAATGTTTACTTGTCAGTAGAAATGTTTACCTATCAGTAGAAATGTTTAGCTGTCAGTAGAAATGTTTACCTATCAGTAGAAATGTTTACCCGTCAGTAGAAATGTTTACTTGTCAGTAGAAATGTTTAACTGTCAGTAGAAATGTTTACCTGTCAGTAGAAATGTTTACCTATCAGTAGAAATGTTTACCTGTCAGTAGAAATGTTTACCTATCAGTAGAAATGTTTACCTGTCAGTAGAAACATTTACCTATCAGTAGAAATGTTTACCTATCAGTAGAAATGTTTACCTATCAGTAGAAATGTTTACCTGTCAGTAGAAATGTTTACCTGTCAGTAGAAATGTTTACCTGTCAGTAGAAATGTTTACCTATCAGTAGAAATGTTTACCTGTCAGTAGAAATGTTTACCTATCAGTAGAAATGTTTACCTGTTTACCTATCAGTAGAAATGTTTACCTATCAGTAGAAATCTTTACCTATCAGTAGAAATGTTTACCTATCAGTAGAAATGTTTACTTGTCAGTAGAAATGTTTACCTGTCAGTAGAAATCTTAACTGTCAGTAGAAATGTTTACCCGTCAGTAGAAATGTTTATCAGTAGAAATGTTTACCCGTCAGTAGAAATGTTTATCAGTAGAAATGTTTACCCGTCAGTAGAAACATTTACCTGTCAGTAGAAATGTTTAACTGTCAGTAGAACTGTCAGTAGAAATGTTTACCCGTCAGTAGAAGCGTTTACCTGTCAGTAGAAACATTTACCTGTCAGTAGAAACATTTACCTATCAGTAGAAATGTTTACCTGTCAGTAGAAATGTTTATTTATCTGTAGAAATGTTTACCTGTCAGTAGAAATGTTTACCTATCAGTAGAAATGTTAACCTGTCAGTAGAAATGTTTACCTGTCAGTAGAAACATTTACCTATCAGTAGAAATGTTTACCTGTCAGTAGAAACATTTACCTATCAGTAGAAATGTTTACTTGTCAGTAGAAATGTTTACCTATCAGTAGAAATGTTTACCTATTAGTAGAAATGTTTACCTGTCAGTAGAAATGTTTACCTGTCAGTAGAAATGTTAACCTGTCAGTAGAAATGTTTACCTGTTTACCTGTCAGTAGAAATGTTTACATGTCAGTAGAAAGGTTTACCTATCAGTAGAAATGTTTACCTGTCAGTAGAAATGTTTACCAGTCAGTAGAAATGTTTATCAGTAGAAATGTTAACCTATCACTGTCTTTATTTTTCAGTTTTCCAAAGCAATGGAGTTGGAATCTTTTGTTCACCTCAATTTAGCAATAGTATACCTGAGAACCAACCGACAGGGGGAACTTGTCAGCATTCTTGAAAAACTTGAACCTGAGAAATTGTCAACTCAGTAAGTTAAAGTAGATTTACACAAAACATCTTGTAACAGATGTCATTATTTATTACCTGCATCCACAAGACCTCTGGTTTACTTATGTGACACTTAAACGGTCAAGCTAAAGAGGAGTTCTCTCTAGCTGAGCATTATATAACGACTAGTATCTTAGCAGGGTTACATATCAGAAATTCTGATTCATAGTAGGAATAACATTACGTAGTTTAAATAACAGAGGAAGAAAATGGTTACTATGATATAAGAATGTTTTTGTAAAACAAATGGCTCTGCCACAACAATTTGAAGTCTTAAAGTTATTTTGAAATTTTGTTTGAGAACTAAAAGAATTCATTTGACTGCTTAAAGAGGTATAAAGCCATTGTGGTAATACTACCTTCAGCATGTATTAAGGCTGGTATATTACTGCCATTTTATGGGTGGGTATCTAGTGTTCATCTGTCCCGTCCAGTCCTGTTCTGAATCAATTTCACATATTAATGCTAATTTACATGTCTTATAGCAATTTTCAAATTCATTAAGAATTAATAGGTCACTGTGATTTTTAAGTCATTGAGACGAAATTATCAAATAAATAAAAAGACAATAGAGATGTATATATCCCAAAGTGTCTTCCCATCATAAACTTACACAAACATATTATGGCCTCCCACAATGACACACATCGAAATGAAAATTTCATATTTTAACGACAAGATTAATAAGCTTATATGTACTATGTAAATAGTCTGTAATTAATAAGGAAAAGTCATTACTTCTTGAAGCCCTGTTGGACAATGAGATATATATCTTATGTAGATCAATATGTGACACTTGAATAAAACAAAATAATTATTAGATATTTTTAAAAAAGTTATTGTGATATCATTATGCTCTTTAACAGCTCCCACAGTCTGAAGGCATCCTCCTTTTATGTACGTGGCCTCCAGGCTTTCTTCCAGGCACGGTACAGTGAGGCCAAGTGAGTATGCTATTGATATCGTGTTTTATTTGGACAAAGAAGACATATATATTGATATTGTATCATATGCCTTAGTATTTATCAAAACTGGGTCTTTTTATTCAGTTTTGGTCCATAGATTGAAGATTTGATATTTTGTCCTGTTCCTATTGAAATGGGAAGTTTAAAGTTGGTGCAAAGCATAGAAACCAATTGCAATTGTCAAAAGCTTACCTTTAATGAAATCTTTCAACTTCTTTTATAGGCGCTACCTCAGAGAAACTCTTAAAATGGCAAATGCAGAGGACCTGAATCGACTGACATCGTGCTCTCTGGTGCTGCTCGGACATATATTTCTGTCTCTAGGCAACAATACTGTTAGTATCAACTGTCCAGTCTCTGGGCAACAATACTTAGTGTTCACTGTCCAGTCTCTAGGCAACAATACTTAGTATTCACTGTTCAGTCTCTAGGCAACAATACTTAGCATTCACTGTTCAGTCTCTAGGCAACAATACTTAGTATTCACTGTTCAGTCTCTAGGCAACAATACTTAAGTGTTCACTGTTCAGTCTCAAGGCAACAATACTTAGTATTCACTGTTCAGTCTCTAGGCAACAATACTTAGTGTTCACTGTTCAGTCTCTAGGCAACAATAATTAGCATTCACTGTTCAGTCTCTAAGCGACAATACTTAGCATTTACTTTCCTGTCTCTAGGTAGCAATAATGTTTATGGAAACAATATGTTTACATTAGATCATCAAACATGATAGAAGTTGTCAAGTTGAAAATTGAATCTTTTTCTTTGTTATCTGTAAATTGTTCTTGTTAGCTGACATGGCTACTAATTAATGGGCCAAGTGATCTTACCAAATAGCACACTGTTATCAAACTGATTATTTGATGATTCTACTAGAACAGCTGAAGAGATCTGTATCTATCTGGCTATTATTAGTCCAAAGGGAATCACTGTATGAAAGTAGACTTCGCTTCATTCTGTCTGCAATGGGGCAGATGCGCCAGGATGGAGAATGAAAGTGAATCCTTTAAAATCTTACATATTTAGTCTAGAAAAAAAAATGATAAATTGCTTTTAACAAATGGAGTTTTCTCCCTTGGGCAGAGAGGCTGCAGGCTACATTCATGTAACCCAGTTGAAACAGTTCAGGTGGTCTGGAATTATTCCAGTGTACATGAACTCACTTGTACCGGATGTTGGACCCAATATAGTAAAGCTCAAATTGCACAGTTTCGCAGAATTTCCTGTCAAGCATAAAACAATTAGCTAAAATTAAAATACCATCTATATCTCTCATACATTATAGCACAATGTATCTGGAAATATGTGAGTGTGCCAATCCTACTTTTTATGCTAAACTTCTGAAAACTAATGATATTCAACATATTAGTTTTGGACAGGTATGGCTGGACCTCTTAAACTGCATGTGCCAATATTCTGCAGTTCTTGCAGTTCAACCAGTCCAACTATCTGAACTGCTTATGCGAAAGTGCCCTCGGTCAAATACAGTGGATGTTACTACTTCAATACTAGTTATAATATGATGTAAGCTTGATATATTGTCTTGAACATCATAAGGCTGTGGAAACCTTATGTTTCATTATATACAGGGGATGTCTATTACTCTAGCGTAAGTGATCCTTTGGCCAAGAAACCTTCAAAAAGTATATTTGCTAAACTAGCTGATGGTGTGTTATGTGGAGGAAATAAGATAAAAATGTATGTAGGTAACTTTTTTCTTTTTATCACTTAACTGAATTTTAAATGTTTTTCTGTAGGAAGCTCTAAATATGGTCACACCAGCCATGCAACTTGCAGGAAAGATCCCTGATGTTCACGTACAACTCTGGGCCTCCTCCCTCCTGAAAGGTAGGTTGCTCATGGGTCATAAAAACTCAATTTCTAATCTATTTCTCAAAAAAACTAACATTAAGATCTTTCTCAAATATCACTTTATGTTCCACAGTTGTATATCTTAAATTTAGAATTTTGAGACTGATTGGAAACAAGCTGGCTGACAATCAGCTCTTTTAATTGGACTGATAAAAGTCTATCAGAAATTACTGAAGGAAACTTCAATATCACTTGCTGATTTCACATTTTTGTATATTATGACTTTTGGGTCTAAGATTTACTGTCAAAGAACCAGTACAACCTAGTTAGGTTGATGACACTATTTAATTAGGATTCCTTGTTCATATAGCGATTTTGTTGGTATCTGTCCCTTGTCAGATGTTGTCCATGATCTATTACACTGTTATCCTGCTTATTCATCCGCTTATTTAATAATTGACAAAATGTATAGAAACTTAGTGGCAACTACTGTAAATCACCTAGATTTTGCAAGTACCTTATTTCACCAATTTACCTTTTCAGACATATTTGCGAATACATGATTTCATGAGAAATGACATAAATTCACAAATGATGACTTATCAGAGAATTGATTTATTTCTGTGCATATAATTGCGAAAGGATTTGAATTTGGGATAGACTGTCAAGCTAACAAATTCTATATTACAGGGATTCTCTTATCACATAACTCTTTATTTCTGTGAAATAAGTGAAAACTTGTCAATTAATTTTAAGTGTTTATTTCGGTGCGGCCAGTAAGTTTTTAATACTGAGACACTCATATGGCATCATATTTATGACATCACAATAGTGCTATTCCATGATAATGTCACAACAGGTCTGTTATATGATAAAAAAGATTGTGTTAATGTAAATAGATGTTCCACTCTAGACATATGTAGAATTAATGGAATATGTTACCTACCTGGATGTTGTCAAGTTTGATTTATCTCAACTAAAGCTGACATTCTGTAACCAAGTCTTATTTCTTGTACCTAATTGTATCAAATTGCATAAAACTTTCTTTACCCTTTTCTTTATCATTACATTTTACTTGATAAGCTCTTTTTTCTGTTAAATGTCTAAAAGAAAATAAGATATGACATCACTTGACATTAGCTGTTATGTTAAGGTACCAGACAGATCGGATGAGACAGAAAAATCTTCCACTACCTTAAGTATGAAATTTTCATACATTATCCACATGATCATTGTTTTGTTACAGATTTGTACCGTCTCTGTGGTGATAAAGTCAATGAGGCTGAAGGTTTTAAAATGCACACTAGCTTTTCACAGTCCCTGTTAAAGGATCATTTTCAGTCATCACAACTCTCAGAACATGGCTTAATACAGGTATGGTTCTGGTCTTAATGACTTATCTTTAATCTCTCTCAGAAGGCCTCTTATAATTTGATCTTGAGGTATAGATGGAAATTTTGCTATTAAACTTTGTACCTTGTGGAGATTTTTTATCAAACTTTACACAATGGTTACTTATGACAGAATGATTTGTGTCTCAGAGTTCCAAAGCCATTGTTACTTTTTACTTAATGTCTCGGGGACAATATTTTATTTAGGAAATTACATAAGTACCAGTAGCATTGGTTAACATCCATCAGCCTTATATCAATTTACTTAAGTTTGATGTACTGAATCAGCTGATCTTCATTGTCCTGTTTGCAAGATGAGAGAGTGAAATATCAGACAATACTCAGAGAGATAATGATTGTCTATTTGTTGAAGTAGTATTTTGTTCAGAACTTTTTGTTTTTGGCTTTGGGATAGTATTGTAATTTTCCATGTGAATTATGTTATTTGAATCTAGCCTATTAACAATTAGCTCCCAAAACTTGTTTTGTTTTCCATGCAATTATGAACTAATTAGTTGGTCAGTCTTTTACCTTGCCAAAAAAAAACTTTCTGAATTCATTCTCATCACATATTTTGATTTTACGCAGGTGCAGTTGTAATTCAGGTTTTATTTTGCAACTTCAAAAATTGCTCCAGATTTCCTTTATTTTCAAAATTGATATTTATAAAACTGATTTGATGTGATTTTTCGCATTCTAATGTTTCAGTGGACAGAGGGTCCTTGTCCTTTCCATCTTAACACAACAGTTGGGTCAAGTAATATGCTGTGAAAATAAAGACAAGGATGGATATAGGTATATCCACCAGGAACTATCAAACTGCAGTGTAAGTTCAGCCCAGGATTTGTAATGCAGTATAAAATCAGTCAGGACTCATGATGCATTGTAAATTCAACTGGGACTCGTGATAATGCAGTGCAGTGCAGGACTCAAGATGCAGCTTCAAACTTGAATCAGGTCTGATGATGTTTTTGAAAGACATTTAGTCTGAAATACTGACACAATATTGTTAAGTTTGACAGGAATAGAAAGTGGATAGATTAAACAAGGCAAATATATGCTTCAATGGAAAGTTTAAACAATGAATGATACTTTGATGGAAAGTTTAAACAATGTATGACACTTTAATGGGAAGTGTAAACAATGTAAGACACTTGATGGCAAGTTTAAACAATGTATGACACTTCGATGGAAAGTTCAAACAATGTATGACACTTCGATGGAAAGTTCAAACAATGTATGACACTTCGATGGAAAGTTCAAACAATGTATGACACTTCGATGGAAAGTTCAAACAATGTATGACACTTCGATGGAAAGTTCAAACAATGTATGACACTTCGATGGAAAGTTTAAACAATGTATGACACTTCAATGGAAAGTGTGAAACAATGTATGACACTTTGGTTGAAAGTTTAAACAATGTATGACACATTAATGGAAAGTGTAAACAATGTATGACACTTCGATGGAAAGTTTAAACAATTAAAGCACTTTAATGGAAAGTGTAAAACAATGGTTAACACTTTGGTTGAAAGTTTAAACAATGTATGACACTTTAATGGAAAGTGTGAAACAATGAATGACACTTCGATGGAAAGTGTGAAACAATGAATGACATTTTTATGGAAAGTGTAAACAATGTATGACACTTCGATGGAAAGTTTAAACAATGTATGACACTTCGATGGAAAGTGTGAAACAATGAATGACACTTTGATGGAAAGTGTGAAACAATGTATGACACTTTGATGGAAAGTTTAAACAATGTATGACACTTCGATGGAAAGTTTAAACAACGTATGACACTTTGGTGGGAAGTTCACAATCAGGAATTTGTAGCACTTCGTTTGAGAAATAAAACAGGATTGATGGTGTTTTGATGGAAATCATACATACTAATGGTGTTACCAGTTGCCCAGGACAGATTGTGTATTGGAAAGTGTTACACTTTTTTATTATGGTTGTACAAGTTTGTGTACTTCATGAATTTGAAAATGGTGCCTACTTCAACACAGTGTTGACAACAGATAATCTAATTCATGTTTACCAAGTTTCATATTAGTATAGGTCATTCTGTTTAAGACCTGTAAAAAATCTTCGGTGAAAATGCAATGGCATTTTGCTTACGTTTTCTGCTCTTTGTTTTATTTGTTTAGGTAAATGCTGTTATTTTTACCAAGGTCGCTTTTTGCTTAAGTGGTTGAAATGGTTGGACCGGCTGAATTTGTAAGAGAAATGCTAGGCTTAGATCAAAACCGAGACTTGACTGTGGAATATTTGGCATGTGCAGTATTAGGGCACCAGTCATTCCTTGCAGAAACTGACTGAATGAATATGAAGTTTTCAGAATTTCTGCATAGAATATGCCAGTGCATACACATATTCCTGGAAATTTTATGATATACCGTGTGGGTTAAATAGAACGCATTATCATTGTTTTATTTGTGACTGAAAATTCCAAAACTGCAATTTAAGCTTTACACGTAACATTTCAAACATACAGTACAGTTTTTGTTTTTGTTTTCATCGTGGAATACTATACTGCCGAAACCGATTCATCCACCTTTTGCAAAAACGGCCCAATTTGATGACTTTTGCATTTGTAATTTTGGCAAATTTTAAGAAAAACATCTATGTTCCATCTACAGTGTACTTATTTGGTCATGATTTTGGACATAATTCATTTGTTGATCACTGAAATGAAGATACACATAAAGGTTGTAAGGTTTGGTGAGTGTTGGGTAGGTGAAATATAGTTTACAGTTTAAGCAAAGATCTGCATAAAAAAGTTATCTTTATGGCACCATACATTAAGTTATGTGCCTTGAAAGTAATTTTCAATTTTTCCAGTTCTTAAGTAAAATGTTATCAAGTACATTGCTGAATATGAATTATGGATGGATCTTAGTTTCGTTTTTCAGAGAATGGGATAGGAAATCCTAAATATGAAAACTGGGAAATAACGGAATGGAAAAAAATTTAATTACTGATCAGGATAAATGGTGGTTTTAAGAAGACAGATTAACACTCAGAGAAAGTTAATGATAGAAACGATACAAGTAAATACAGAAATATATAGAAAACAGGCGAAGTTTGACTCTCTACTTCTCTATGTGAATGTCTCTCTGCTTATGTAATTTGATATGTAATGGGATGGCGTTCTACCCCTAGCTACAGGGAATGGATTGTTCTCCGCATGTATGTACATTTTATATGTGGATGTGGTATAATTTTATGTAATTTTTAATCTGTGTCTGTAACTATATACCCTGACAACATAATGTTCCTTTACCAACAACTGGTTATAAATATAAAGTATCACACTTAACCCCTTAGTTGGATACCAGGTAATTCCTTATCATAGTAAGCTTCTTAAAATTCCAAAGAAAATTTGAGGTTTTGTCTAGCTGAAAAAACACACAAAAATAAGAAAAACTGAACTTAAACTCATGTCTTTACATGTGCTCAAATTTGTAGTGCTGAAGATGAAGTTTGTGATATTTTTCTGTGTAAAGTGAGAGGGGAAATATCAGAATTTCTTGCTGGTCTTTAGAACCCTGGGTCCCTAACTGTGCAGTGTGATGTCTTCTATTAGACTTGGGATTTTCCTGGGCCTAGATAAGAAATCTTACGCTGAAATATACTTTCCAAGTAATCTGTATTGTGGTTACAAGGTTAATACAAAAATGAAACAGTTAATAAAATGATAACTGAATTCCGATACCTCATCTTCAGACTATTGCATAAGTTTAGCACCTCATCAGTACAAGATTGTATTGACAAACGAGGGTAGCACTTATGAATACATGGTGTCCTAGATCAGTCTGCTTAACAATTCATTACAGTTTTCACTGCAAATAAGTCCCATCCCCTTGTTGTTATTGTCTTGTTTTGACAAAGAAGTGGAAACAAGAAATAGGTGATTTTTTCCTGTCAGCATCTACACCAGTGTTTTAAACAAATTGCTTCTATACCAGTTTCTCAGAAAATATAAGTACTTGAGTCGCTAAATTTGATTTATATATATCATAAACGGTAAAACTCAAATGAGGTCAAAAGAAAATATTTGGAGTAGTTTTTAATTTATTCACATTTTGTTTGGAAACATTGGTTTAGTACCACATAGGTTACCTGAGTATGAATTGGCATAAACTAGAGATTCTCAGATCAAAATGGGAAGACAGACAATCCAGAGAGCGACCAACCAGAAAATTGCTATTCAGAACAAAGTATTGTGGAGTTCTGGATTGCCACTAAAGTTTTGATGATAACAGTTTCCAAAACAGACTACATATACTGACTTTTTAGAAAATAGATTACTTTGAAGTAATTAATAAAAAAAGTTCTGTTTTTATAAATTGTTTTCGAGATGTTGGAGATTACAGAACTGTTGTGATGTATGCCATACTGATGTTATTATTGAAATTGGAACAGATTTTTATCCAAGTATTATTGTGCCATTTTTACTGCATTTTCTTGAGAATCTTTCGAAAGAGAAGATATTTTCCAAGTAATTGTAAATGTCAACTGATTATATTCATTGTGTTGAATAATATGAAAGGCAGCAGATGAGGGTGTAAAATATTAGTATAGTGTTCATGTGTACTTGTCCTTTGTCGTATAGAAATATTGTGTAACTAATAATCACAGAAACCGACCGGATGTAAACACCTTTTGACTGAATGGGCACATGGAGATGTAAACAGGTCCTAGATAACAGTTGGTTACAGATTTTGCGTCTCAATGACTCCTCCTATATCTAGGCATTTAGAATTAAGACAGAAAAGTGGATGTCCTAGTGATCCTGGATAAGTCTGTAGCTATCAGTGTGTTCCTGCCATTATCTGTATACATATTACTGCATCAGTCAAAAGGTGATTTTATGAAGAAAGCTCACATTTTATCCCAAGATTCATGTATTTTCTTATTTCAATGCTGCAAGTTTTTATTGGTAACCAGTTTCCCTGTAGTTCATACTTTTTAGCTCACCTAGTCCAGAGGACATTTGAGCTTATGCCACGGCACAGCGTCTTTCGTCCAGCATTAGGCATCCGTCAATTTTTTTAATAAAAATCAAGACTAGTCTTGAATGACTGACTAGATCTTGACCAAATTTTATCAGAAGCATCTTTGGTGGGAAGGGAACCAAGTTTGTATAAATATTGGTTCTCCGCCCCTAGAGGCTGAGCCCAAAAGTTGGAAAGTTCTTTAAGATACTACTTCTCTAGTTGGAATGATTGGATATTGCCCAAATTTAGGGCCCAGAAAGGGAAAGAGAGAAAATTATCTAAGATCCTTCTTCTTTTGTAGAAGTATCAGGATTCTGTACCATTTCATAGTAATGCATACATAGGTGAAAGGGAATCAATTTTTGATTCTCTAAAATCCCTCTTTTGTGGAAATGCATTGCTACTTTCTTGGGTCAAAGAAAAACATGAGTGATCATTTGATGCCTGTACTGTTGATTGATGTATCACTTCACATTCTAGTCCTGCATCAGTTCTGATTTCTCAAAGCAAACTTTAAATTAATGCTTTTTTCAAATACTGAACTTGATGATAAATTCTCCTGGTAAATTGCCTAGAAAATGTAAAGTAAATACTGTGTCAGAGAGTTTACTCCTAAGTATCTAGGAAATGTGAAGTGAATACTATGTCTGGGGGCTTTTTCCTGGTAAAGTACATAGGAAATGCGAAGTGAATACTATGTCAGGGGGCTTTCTCCTGGTAAAGTAAGTAGGAAATGCGAAGTGAATATTGTGTCAGAGGGCTTTCTCCTGGTAAATATCTAGGGAATGTAAAGTGAATACTATGTCTGGGGGCTTTTTTTTTTCCTGGTAAATTATTTATTAAATGAAAAGAATAATTTTGTAATGATAAATAATCAAGGGTCATTGTGCAATTTCAATTTCTGCATGCAAGTTTCTTTATCAGGATCTGGTGATCGTTTTCAACTCACAGTGTTGATCATTTAAGGCCAAGGCAGTCCACGTATAGTATCTGTAACATTGTTATTACTTTGACAAGTTTGACAGCTGATGGGAGACAGATTCTGTAACATGTATACCAAGATTTATTTGAAATGCTTTAATTGTACGAGGTGATCTTACCTTGTTTTATGTGCCAGGATCATTGTTAGCTGAGATATTTGCTTCCATCATTCTTTATGTAAAAAACATCAATTGATCACCATAAGCATTGTAATATGTACAATGTTGATATTGGCACTGCTTCTGTTCTGCATGTGTTAAGTTTCAAATCAGCAAGTTTTGGAATTAAATATCACAACACTTCTTGTGTTCTGTACATTTAGTTTGAAGTATTTCGAGTTTATTGTTATTTGCAGATATATGGAGGCCATTTTGGCCTTTTGTTTTATACATGTTTTATTTATATGTAAATAAGGTCCAACTGTGTATACTTCTGTTGTAATATCTTATGTGTCACTTGATCATCCATGTCTAATATAAATTGCATGAATTGTCACCAGTGTCTTTGTTTTTATTTACCATCATTCCTAAGTGAAGGAATCATTAAACCCACCTCTAAAGTATGGGGAGGAGGGAATATTAAACCCACCTCTAAAGTAAGGGGAGGAGGGGATATTGCACCCACCTCTTAGTAGGGAGAGGAGGGAGATATTACACCCTCCTCTAAAGTAAGGGTAGAAGGGGGATATTGCACCCACCTCTAAAGTAAGGGGAGGAGGGGATATTACACCCACCTCTAAAGTAGGGGGATATTGCACCCACTTCTTAGTATCTTAGTAGGGAGAGGAGGGAGATATTACACCCTCCTCTAAAGTAAGGGTAGAAGGGGGATATTGCACCCACCTCTAAAGTAAGGGGAGGAGGGGATATTACACCCACCTCTAAAGTAGGGGGATATTGCACCCACCTCTTAGTAGGGAGAGGAGGGAGATATTACACCCTCCTCTAAAGTAAGGGTAGAAGGGGGATATTACACCCACCTCTAAAGTAGGGGGATATTGCACCCACCTCTAAAGTAAGGGTAGAAGGGGGATATTGCACCCACCTCTTAGTAGGGAGAGGAGGGAGATAGTACACCCTCCTCTAAAGTAAGGGTAGAAGGGGGATATTACACCCACCTCTAAAGTAAGGGTAGAAGGGGGATATTTCACCCACCTCTTAGTAGGGAGAGGAGGGAGATATTACACCCTCCTCTAAAGTAGGGGGAGGAGGGGGATATTGCACCCACCTCTTAGGAGGGAGATATTACACCCTCCTCTAAACTGAGGGGAGGAGGGGATATTACACCCAACTCTAAACTGAGGGGAGGAGGGAGATATAACACCCACCTGTAAAGTTAGGAGAGGAGGGGGATATTACACCAACCTCTTAGTAAGGAGAGGAGCGGGTATTACACCCATCTCTAAACTGAGGGGAGGAGGGAGATATAACACCCACCTCTAAACTGAGGGGAGGAGGGAGATATAACACCCACCTGTAAAGTTAGGAGAGGAGGGGGAGTAAGGGGAGGAGGGAGATATTACACCCACCTCTAAACTGAGGGGAGGAGGGAGATATAACACCCACCTCTTAGTAGGGGGAGGAGGGGGATATTACACCAACCTCTTAGTAGGGAGAGGAGGGAGATATTACACCAACCTCTTAGTAGGGAGAGGAGGGAGATATTACACCAACCTCTTAGTAGGGAGAGGAGGGGGATATTACACCCTCTTAGTAGGGAGAGGAGGGAGATATTACACCCACCTCTAAACTGAGGGGAGAAGGGAGATATAACACCCACCTGTAAAGTTAGGAGAGGAGGGGGATATTACACCCACCCTAAACTAAACCTGTATTACACCCACCTCTAAACTGAGGGGAGGAGGGAGATATAACACCCACCTGTAAAGTTAGGAGAGGAGGGAGATGTTACACCAACCTCTTAGTAGGGAGAGGAGGGGGATATTACACCCACCTATAAAGTAAGGGGAGGAGGGGGTATTACACCCACCTCTAAACTGAGGGGAGGAGGGAGATATAACACCCACCTGTAAAGTTAGTGAAGTTGGGGGGAGGTGAGGGTATAGTAATCGGTTGTCCATGCTTGAGTGTATCAGAGCAGGATAACCATGTGTACAAGTTATCTCATGAACCCCTGAACAGGTTTGTTATATATTTTACAGCATAGCATCTTACTACCAAGGTCTACATCTGATAAGATTTTGGTGTTCATTGGTATATGATGAACTAAAGAAGGTTTTGTCTGCTCCATGAGTTTGCAGTCAGTCTTGCCTTAATGATGGGTCCCTTAGAGACAGGTTTCCAACTCCATTTCATCTAGTAGACTATAGTATAATGTTCGTATCAAGTTTAATGCAACAGACCATATAGTGAATCCTGCATCTTAAGAAAAACAGGGGCTGACGTTTCTAAAGATTTCTGGAAAAAATGATAATTATACCTTATATTAGGTAATCTCTTCATATTTTGAACTTTTGCCACGGCAATCTTACATTTCAGGCATTGGGAGCATATTGCATTAAGATCCTTGAAAGATCTTATCAAATTCTAGTTCGAGGACTGATAGATACGTTATGAGCCTTGTATTGAAGAAGATGTTATGCAGGGATGTCCTTTTCGGCTCTACTATTTCCTGACTATTTAAGGATGTGTGCCCCAAGACTGGTGTCATTTGGTCAGTTTATGTCAAGAGGTAGTACTCTTAGCGTAAACAAGGCAAGTGACTTTTGCAAAACGGACAAAATCCCTGAAAAAACCGTGATTCAATATATGCATAAGAGAGTTCTATCACCCAAGGACATCCAAACTGACAGTGGCAACACTAGGGAATGATGTCCCTTGATATGCTACAGTGAAAATGTGGTTTGCAGTATTTAAGTGTAGCAGGCAAAGCCGTGGGGACGACGGCCTATCACTTTTGGGACCCCAGAAGTGGACAATGAAGTTCATGTTATTGTTTGTCTGACAGGCGAGTCACAAAGACGTTTATCCAGAACATTTGGGATTTCCCAGGAAAGAGTACAGTAGATCAGAAGCACACCAGGCAGACTTTGTCACATGCTAATATGAACCTTTTAGTGGCAGTTCCTGCTAACCTTCTGCAGAGGTTGGTGACTATGGATGAAACATGGGTCCATCATTTCACCCCAAAGGCCAAACAACAGTCTTAACAATGGACGCAACATGGTCCAACACCGCCAAATAAGGCAAAGACTGTTCCATCAGCTAGAAAGGTTATGGCCTCTGTTTTCTGGGATGCTGGTGGTATTCTGGTGATAGATCAGCTGCAAAAGGGACAAACAATCAATGGCACTTATGCATCATTTCTTAGGCAGTTTAGTGAAAACTCCAGCGCCACGGAAAACTCGGTAAATGTACGTTGTTCCATCAGGACAAAGCCCCTTGTTCACAAATCTGTCATTGCCATGGCTGCCATTAATAATTAAAGCTTTGAATTGATTGAACATCTGCCTTATTGATCAGACATCACTCCATCAGACTTTCATTTATTTCCAAAATTGAGTAAGGTCATATCTGGTACCCTGTTATGGCCAGATGATGCATGCATGCAGTCGAGGACTTTTTGAACGCCAAGAAAAGGACTTCTTTAAAAGAGTCTTTGAGGCTGTTCAACATCACTGATAAAAGTGCATAGATACTTAAAGGATTATTTGAAATAATAATGCAATATGTCTGCCAGAAATCAAAACCTTACATATGAGGATCACAGCTTATCAATCAGCCCTCGTACGCACAGAGCCTTATCAGCAAATACCTTTAAAGATTCCTCAAATAAAGGACATTGAACTTTCAAGGCCAGATATGCTAGACAATCTTTCTAATTCAATTTGGCCTTGACCTCTAAGATCACAATTATGTATGATAAAAAGCTTAGGAACATCACACGTATCCTAGTGCTTACATGAAATAAAGTGCCATTAAATTGATAGTGTAGGTGAGGGATCATTTATTCGTTCTTTGAAACTAGCAACTGATAACAAATAGGTAAGGGAGATGGAATTAAGCTACGCTAAATCATATAAATGATCTGGACTTATTTTTAATGTCACAGGGGCCAAATATCAACTATTCTTAGAAAATTCATAAATCATCTTCATAAGACAGAGGGTACTGATATTTGGTCAGTAGGTACCGGCGATGGAGTGCAATACAATTTCCTGACGTAAACGACATTGACCTTTTTTCAGGTCACCAGGGTCAGCTGTTAAGTACCTTTTCCGGAGATCAGAGTGTAAAATCCCTCTTCATCATGAAGACCAGCGCTATATATTAATTCACATTAATGTATCTTGAAGACAGAATATTGAACATGTTATGATAACTGGTGGTTGTTGTGACCGTTTCATACCTCTGGTCCGATGTTGTGGGAGACTGATTTACAAGTTGCAGCTATCCATGAATCCACTCCTTTAATCTGATCAGCTACGCCCCTTGCAGATGAAAATATGGTTTCAAAATCTTCCAAAATTTAGATTTTCATCAACGTAGAATGAATCCTACCTTTCATAAGCCCACCATTATCAGATGGTTGGCTATTCAAATCGCCCTGCGTCCATGGTCCGTCGTCCATCCTAAACAATTTTTGTTATCGGTATTTGTTGAGAACCGCAGCATAGATCTTTCTCAAAGTGTATGTGTATGTTTCGCTTGATCCCTAGTTGTGCCTGTTTGATTTTGGTACTGAGCAGAAAAGGCAATGAAGTAAGAAGTACTGAATGGATATCTCTTAAATTTCATACATATGTTCCCTTTAGTGTCTCCTTGTGCTCGTTTGATTTTGGGACTGACCAGTAGAAACAAAATGGCTTCCAGGCTGCCATTTTGGATTTGGCAGGTAAAGATTATCATATCTGCAAAAGAATGTTCAAATATCTTATCATAAAGAGCAAAAACAGAGAAGAGAAGAGAAAAGGAAGGGGAAAGATCAACTTTCAAAGAGTATATAAAGATCAAATAATTGCAATCTTGATATATTTATCTTGATTTAGAACTACTGTATCTATGCCTTGGTACTATAATTATGCTTTGCTTCAATCTTGTTCCTCTGTTTCCATGATTATAAAACTATACTCTGTTTAGTCTTGGCATTTTTCATGTAATTTTGATAATTGATATAAATTGCGTTGCCTGTGATAAATCTTTTCTTTATGTATATTTTGAGAACTTGACACTACTTAGATGCAATAGATGAATGACCTTTATTCATATATGGAGAACTAGACGTTTGTTAGACTGCGTTAGATAGATATTTCCTTCATCCATATTTTGAGAACCTGAAATTAGTTAGAAGCTACAGATTAATATTTTCTTATTTATATTTTGCACTTATGTTATCAGTTACAAAATTTGAATTAAGATTTTGTTGACACGTCAGTATTCTCATTAATTTTCTGTCACCTGTATTTTATCTGACCTCAGCTTGTAAATTGATTGTAAATGAAGAGACATGCATTTAATAACGTCTTTCCATGAATGTGTATTGGTGTGAAACTCAAACTGACATTGCTTTGTGTTCATCCGCGTGGCTTTATTACCAGGTAAATTTAACGGTTGAAGCTTGTAGATTGTAGTTAAAAAGAAACTCGTTGTTGGAATTACATAATTAATTGTCACCTTGAGAAAGTTTTATGTAAAGGAACCGCGTGTTATGTTTTGTTGTTGATGTTTTGGAGTATAGATTTTTTGCGGCAGTGTCTTTACTGAGCTGCAGTTTATCAAGTGTATCTGAAAACCTGAGAAGTAATAACTATGTCTGATTTGCAGCCATTTTCTGTTACAGCACATATGTCTGATGGGTATCGATCGCTCAGACGACACCGACAGAGATAACGAGGAAGTTGTCTTGTCGATGTAGCTGTACATTAACTTTAAATTAAGGCATGAACAATAAAATCACAAAGATGGGAAGTTTAAACTGAGGGAAAGGATATATCAAATAATGAGACTTTGAGATGGGGATTCTCATTTGACTGCTCAGATAATTAAGGAGAAAAGTAAAAGATGCAACGAAGAGAGAAAATGATGGTCCTTTGGCTGAAAAAAGGTCTCTTGAAAAGTGAGACAGGTGGTGGGGAAGGGAGGGGGAAGATATAAACAGATCTTGGGGGGGGGGGGGTGGATTGTTTGTTAGGGTTGAGGAAAAGGACTCTATGTTAGGAATTGGGAAGAATTATTGGCTAGGATGGAAAAGGATGAATCTTTTTTAGGATTGAGGAGGTGGGCACTTTTTTGGAATTTGTTAAGAGGGACCTTTCTTAAAATTGAGTAGGAAGACACTTGGTTAGGACTCGAGATAATGATTATTTGTTAGGATTTAGAGGATGGTTATTTGTTAGGATTGAGAGGATGGTTATTTGTTAGGATTTGAGAGGATGATTTTTTGTTAGGACTTGAGAGGATGATTATTTGTTAGGATTTGAGAGGATGATTTTTTGTTAGGATTTGAGAGGATGATTTTTTGTTAGGATTTGAGAGGATGATTATTTGTTAGGATTTGAGAGGATGATTATTTGTTAGGATTTGAGAGGATGATTATTTGTTAGGATTTGAGAGGATGATTTTTTGTTAGGACTTGAGAGGATGATTATTTGTTAGGATTTGAGAGGATGATTATTTGTTAGGATTTGAGAGGATGATTTTTTGTTAGGACTTGAGAGGATGATTATTTGTTAGGATTTGAGAGGATGATTATTTGTTAGGATTTGAGAGGATGATTATTTGTTAGGATTTGAGAGGATGATTATTTGTTAGGATTTGAGAGGATGATTTTTTGTTAGGATTTGAGAGGATGATTTTTGTCAGGATTTGAGAAGATGATTTTTTGTTAGGACTTGAGAGGATGATTATTTGTTAGGATTTGAGAGGATGATTATTTGTTAGGATTTGAGAGGATGATTTTTTGTTAGGATTTGAGAGGATGTTTTTTTGTTAGGATTGAGAGGATGATTATTTGTTAGGATTTGAGAGGATGATTATTTGTTAGGATTTGAGAGAATGATTATTTGTTAGGATTTGAGAGGATGATTGTTTGTTAGGATTTGAGAGGATGGTTATTTGTTAGGATTTGAGAGGATGATTATTTGTTAAAATATTTTGTTAGGATTTGAGAGGATGATTTTTTTTGATGATTTTTTGTTAGGAGGAGGATTTTTTGTTAGGATTTGAGAGGATGATTTTTTGATTTGAGAGGATGATTTTTTGTTAGGATTTGAGAGGATGATTTTTTGTTAGGATTAGGATGATTTTTTTTTGAGGATTTGAGAGGATTTTTTTGTTAGGATTTGAGAGGATGATTATTTGAGGATTTGAGAGGATATTTGATGATTTTTTGTTAGGATTTGAGAGGGATTTGTTAGGATTTGAGATGATTTTTTGTTAGGATTTATGATGAGAGGATGATTTTTTTTGTTAGGAATAGGATGAGGAAGATTTTTTATAACTTTGGATATGGGTAAAGAACTATTGGTAAGGATTTAGGAGGACGAATCTTTGTTAAGATTTCGGAGAAATCATCATTGTTAGGATTTGTGAGAAAGAATCTTTGGTAGGATATGGGTGTAGGAATCATTGTTACAATTTGGGAGAAAGAATCTTTGCTAGGATATGGGTGTAGTAATCATTGTTAGGATTTGTGCGAAAGAATCTTTGTTAGGATATGGGTGTAGGAAGCATTGTTACAATTTGGGAGAAGAATTTGTTAGGATTTGATATGGATGTGAGGAATCATTTTTTGTTAGAAAGAAGGATATGGGTGTAGAATCATTGTTACAATTTGGGAGAATCTTTGTCATTTGTTAGGATATTGAGAGGATTTGATATGGGTGTAGGAATCATTGTTTTTTGTTAGGATATGGGTGTAGGAATTTACATTTGATGATTTTTTAGGAATTTGGGATTGTTACAAAGAATCTTTGTTAGGATATGGGTGTAGGATCATTGTTACAATTTGGTAGATAGAATTTTTGTTAGGATATGGGTGTAGGAAGCATTGTTACAATTTGGGAGAAAGAATCTTTGTTAGGATATGGGTGTAGTAATCATTCTTAAAATTTTGGAGAAAGAATTTTTGGTTGGATATGGGTGTAGGAAGCATTGGTACAATTTGGGAGAAAGAATCTTTGTTAGGATATGGGTGTAGGAAGCATTGGTACAATTTGGGAGAAAGATTGTTACAATTTGAGAGGAAGAATCTTTTTGGGTGTAGGAATTTTTAGGATTTGGGTGTAGGAATCATTGTTACAATTTTGAGATTTTTTCATTGTTACAATTTGGGAGGAATCTTTGTTGAGAAAGAATCTTTGTTAGGGATATGGGTGTAGAAATCATTGTTACAATTTGGGGGAAAGAATCTTTTTTAGGATATGGGTGTAGGAGTCATTTTCACAATTTGGGAGAAAGAATCTTTGTTAGGATATGGGTGTAGGAATCATTGTTACAATTGGAGAGAAAGAACCTTTGTTAGGATATGGGTGTAGGAATCATTGTTACAATTTGGGAGAAAGAATCTTTGTTAGGATATGGGTGTAGTAATCATTGTCACAATTTTGGAGAAAGAATCTTTGTTTGGATATGGGTGTAGGTACAATTTGGGAGAAAGAAGGAATCATTGTTACAATTTGGGAGAAAGAATCTTTGTTAGGATATGGGTGTAGGAATCATTGTTACAATTTGGGAGAAAGAATCTTTGTTAGGATATGGGTGTAGGATCATTGTTAGGATTTTTTCATTGTTACAATTTTGAGAGGATATTTTTGTTAGGATATGGGTGTAGGAATCATTGTTACAATTTGGGAGAAAGAATCTTTGTTAGGATATGGGTGTGTTACAAGGAATCATTGTTACAATTTGGGAGAATCTTTGTTAGATATGGGTGTAGTAATCATTGTTAGGATTTGTGCGAAAGAATCTTTGTTAGGATATGGGTGTAGGAAGCATTGTTACAATTTGGGAGAATGAATGTTTGTTAGGATATGGGTGTAGGAATCATTGTTACAATTGGAGAGAAAGAATCTTTGTTAGGATATGGGTGTAGGAATCATTGTTACAATTTGGGAGAATGAATGTTTGTTAGGATATGGGTGTAGGAATCATTGTTACAATTGGAGAGAAAGAATCTTTGTTAGGATATGGGTGTAGGAATCATTGTTACAATTTGGGAGAAGGAATCATTGTTACAATTTGGGAGAAAGAATCTTTGTTAGGATATGGGTGTTGGAATCATTGTTACAATTTGGGAGAAAGAATCTTTGTTAGGATATGGGTGTAGGAATCATTGTTACAATTTGGGAGAAAGAATCTTTGTTAGGATATGGGTGTAGTAATCATTGTTACAATTTGGGAGAAAGAATCTTTGTTAGGATATGGGTGTAGGAAGCATTGTTACAATTTGGGAGAATTTTTGTTAGGATATGGGTGTAGGAAGCATTGTTACAATTTGGGAGAAAGAATCTTTGTTAGGATATGGGTGTAGTAATCATTGCTACAATTTGGGAGAAGGAATCATTGTTACAATTTGGGAGAAAGAATCTTTGTTAGGATATTGGTGTAGTATTCATTGCTACAATTTTGAAGAAAGAATCTTTGTCAGGATATGGGTGTAGGAAGCATTGTTACAATTTGGGAGAAAGAATCTTTTTTAGGATATGGGTGTAGGAATCATTTTCACAATTTGGGAGAAAGAATCTTTGTTGGGAATTGGGTGTAGGAATCATTGTTACAATTTGGGAGAAAGAATCTTTGTTAGGACATGGGTGTAGTAATCATTGTTACAATTGGAGAGAAAGAATCTTTGTTAGGATATGGGTGTAGGAAGCATTGTTACAGTTTTGGATTTTTTGTTTGGATATGGGTGTAGGAATCATTGTTACAATTGGAGAGAAAGAACCTTTGTTAGGATATGGGTGTAGTAATCATTGTTACAATTTGGGAGAAGGAATCATTGTTACAATTTGGGAGAAAGAATCTTTGTTAGGATATGGGTGTAGGAAGCATTGTTACATTTTAGGATTTTTTGTTTGGATATGGGTGTAGGAATCATTGTTACAATTTGGGAGAAAGAATCTTTGTTGGGAATTGGGTGTAGGAATCATTGTTACAATTTGGGAGAAAGAACCTTTGTTGGGAATTGGGTGTAGGAATCATTGTTACAATTTGGGAGAAAGAATCTTTGTTAGGATATGGGTGTAGGAATCATTGTTACAATTGGAGAGAAAGAATCTTTGTTAGGATATGGGTGTAGGAAGCATTGTTACAATTTTGGATTTTTTGTTTGGATATGGGTGTAGGAATCATTGTTACAATTGGAGAGAAAGAACCTTTGTTAGAATATGGGTGTAGTAATCATTGTTACAATTTGGGAGAAGGAATCATTGTTACAATTTGGGAGAAAGAACCTTTGTTAGGATATGGGTGTAGTAATCATTATTACAATTTGTTAGGATATGGGTGTAGGAATCATTGTTACAATTTGTGAGAAAGAATCTTTGTTAGGATATGGGTGTAGGAATCATTGTTACAATTTGGGAGAAAGAATCTTTGTTAGGATATGGGTGTAGGAAGCATTGTTACAATTTGGGAGAAAGAATCTTTGTTAGGATATGGGTGTAGGAAGCATTGTTACAATTTGGGAGAAAGAATCTTTGTTAGGATATGGGTGTAGTAATCATTGTTACAATTTGGGAGAAAGAATCTTTGTTAGGATATGGGTGTAGTAATCATTGTTACAATTTGGGAGAAAGAATCTTTGTTAGGATATGGGTGTAGGAATCATTGTTACAATTTGGGAGAAAGAATTTGAGAGAAAGAATCTTTTTTAGGATATGGGTGTAGGAATCATTTTCACAATTTTGGATTTTTTGTTTGGATATGGGTGTAGAAATCATTGTTACAATTTGGGAGAAAGAATCTTTTTTAGGATATGGGTGTAGGAATCATTGTTACATTCGGCGAGAAAGAATCTTTGTTAGGATATGGGTGTAGTAATCATTATTACAATTTGGGAGAAGGAATCCTTTTTACAATTTGGGACAAAGAATCTTTATTAGGATATGGGTGTAGTAATCATTGTTACAATTTGGGAGAAAGAATCTTTGTTAGGATGTGGGTGTAGAAATCATTGTCACAATTTGGGAGGATTTTTTGTTTGGATATGGGTGTAGGAATTTGTTACAATTTGGAGGAGAAAGAATCTTTGTTAGGATATGGGTGTAGGAATCATTGTTACAATTTGGGAGAAAGAGGATATGGGTGTAGGAAGCATTGTTACAATTTGGGAATTTTTGTTAGGATATGGGTGTAGGAATCATTGTTACAATTTGGGAGAAGGAATCATTGTTACAATTTGGGAGAAAGAATCTTTGTTAGGATATGGGTGTAGGAAGCATTGTTACAATTTGGGAGAAAGAATCTTTGTTAGGATATGGGTGTAGGAATCATTGTTACAATTGGAGAGAAAGAATCTTTGTTAGGATATGGGTGTAGGAAGCATTGTTACAGTTTTGGATATGGGTGTAGAATTTTTGTTTGGATATGGGTTAGGATGTAGGAATCATTGTTACAATTTGGGAGAAAGAACCTTTGTTAGGATATGGGTGTAGTAATCATTGTTACAATTTGGGAGAAGGAATCATTGTTACAATTTGGGAGAAAGAATCTTTGTTAGGATATGGGTGTAGGAAGCATTGTTACAATCTGGGAGATCTTTGTTTAGGATATGGGTGTAGAAATCATTGTCACAATTTTGGAGAAAGAATCTTTGTTTGGATATGGGTGTAGTAATCATTGTTATAATTTTGGAGAAAGAATCTTTGTTTGGATATGGGTGTAGTAATCATTGTTACAATTTTGGAGAAAGAATCTTTGTTTGGATATAGGTGTAGGATCATTGGGTGTAGGAATCATTGTTACAATTTGGGAGAAAGAATCTTTGTTACAATTTAGGATATGGGTGTAGGAATCATTGTTACAATTTGGGAGAAAGAATCTTTGTTAGGATATGGGTGTAGGAATCATTGTTACAATTGGAGAGAAAGAATCTTTGTTAGGATATGGGTGTAGGAAGCATTGTTACAATTTTGGATTTTTTGAGATAAGAATCTTTGGAGAGAAAGAACCTTTAGGATATGGGTGTAGTAATCATTGTTACAATTTGGGAGAAGGAATCATTGTTACAATTTGGGAGAAAGAACCTTTGTTAGGATATGGGTGTAGTAATCATTATTACAATTTGGGAGAAGGAATCCTTGTTACAATTTGTGAGAAAGAATCTTTGTTAGGATATGGGTGTAGGAAGCATTGTTTCAATTTGGGAGAAAGAATCTTTTTTAGGATATGGATGTAGGAAGCATTGTTGCAATTTGGGAGAAAGAATCTTTTTTAGGATATGGGTGTAGGAAGCATTGTTACAATTTGGGAGAAAGAATCTTTGTTGGGAATTGGGTGTAGTAATCATTGTTACAATTTGGGAGAAAGAATCTTTGTTAGGATATGGGTTTAGTAATCATTGTTACAATTTGGGAGAAAGAATCTTTGTTAGGATATGGGTGTAGGAATCATTGTTACAATTTGGGAGAAAGAATTTTTGTTAGGATATCGGTGTAGTAATCATTGTTACAATTTGGGAGAAAGAATCTTTGTTAGGATATGGGTGTAGGAAGCATTGTTACAATTTGGGTTACAATTTGGGAAAGTTTTTGTAGGATAGGATACAATTTGGGTGTGTAGTAATCATTGTTACAATTTGGGAGAAAGAATCTTTGTTAGGATATGGGTGTAGTAATCATTGTTACAATTTGGGAGAAAGAATCTTTGTTAGGATATGGGTGTAGTAATCATTGTTACAATTTGGGAGAAAGAATCTTTGTTAGGATATGGGTGTAGGAATCATTGTTACAATCGGAGAGACAGAACCTTTGTTAGGATATGGGTGTAGTAATCATTATTACAATTTGGGAGAAGGAATCCTTTTTACAATTTGGGACAAAGAATCTTTATTAGGATATGGGTGTAGTAATCATTGTTAGGATTTGGGAGGAAGAATTCTTCTTAGGACTGAAGAGGAAGAATCTTTGTTAGGATTGACGAGGAAGAAACTTTCTAAGGATTGAGGAGGCAGAATCTTTGTTAGAATTAAGGAAGAAGAATCTTTCTAAGGATTGAGGAGGCAGAAGTTTTGTTGAGATTGAGTAGGAAGAGTCTTTGTTAGAATTAAGGAGGAAAAATCTTTGTTAGAATTAAGGAGGAAGAATTTTTGCCAGGATCGAGGAGGAGGAATCTTTCTAAGGATTGGGTAGGAAGAACCTTTATTAGAATTAAGGAGGAACAATCTTTGTTGAGATTGAGGAGGAGGAATTTTTGCCAGGATCGAGGAGGAGGAATCTTTCTAAGGATTGGGTAGGAAGAACCTTTATTAGAATTAAGGAGGAACAATCTTTGTTGAGATTGAGGAGGAGGAATCTATGTTAGGATTTTAGGGAAAGAATCTTTATTAGAAGTGAGGAGGACGAATTTTTGTCAGGATTGACGAGGAAGAATCTGTGTTAGGATTGGGGAGGACCGTTTGTTAGGCTTTGGAAATAGGACACTTTGTTAGGATTAGAGTAGAGAAAGATTTCTCAAAATTTGAGAGACTTTGGTTAGGGAGTGATGCTAAAGGAGAACTTTTGTGAGAGGATTTTACGAAAGACAGAGAGGTCCAGTTGCTTTTAGTGAAGTTAAGTCCGCGTTACGCGCATCGAGGGTACAACAGGGTATTATAGATTTCAAGGTGCACAAATCCCTTGTGTGGACAACTGAAATTAAAAAGATGTCAGGTGATGATTTTGGCTAGCTTATCTGTCTTATGAGATGTGATACTGGAATCATTGTCTCGTATACGCCATTAGCATTTGGTTATCGATTTTTCACCAATAGTATCCATGGTGATTCCAGTCGTTACAGTGGTTAATCTCTTCATTTGCAAGATAACGAATTCAGGTTCTGTAGAATGTTGTGAATAACTTCGTATATCATCACTTTTCTTGTGAGAAACAGTGTCAGATTAATTTCACTCCAGCCATGGCACTATCTTGTGTAATGTTATTCGTAATCTCTGTAAGGATGAAGATTGGCACCAATCAAAACATTCCATGCAAAAACCTGTAAATTTCCCTTGATAACTTCACACTTCCGAAATATAGCACAGTGGGAAGTAGATCGCGATGAGTAATCAATAACATAGTATGCTAACAAAAGGCGGGTAAATGCATTATCCGTAGATCTGCTATTGACTAAAATTACACCCGAGCTGCTATTGACCGTGCTTACACCCGATCTGCAATTGACCGTAATTACACACGATCTTCCATTGAACGTGATTACACGCGATCTTCCATTGAACGTGATTACACGCGATCTGCCATTGACCGTGATTACACGCGATCTGATCTTGACCGAAATTACACCCGATCTGCTATTGACCGAAATAACACCCGATCTGCTATTGACCGTGGTTACACCCGATCTGTTATTGACTGTGGTTACACCCGATCTGCTATTGACCGTGGTTACACCCGATCTGTTTTTGACTGTGGTTACACCCGATCTGCAATTGACCGTGGTTACACCCGATCTGTTTTTGACTGTGGTTGTAATACCCGATCTGTTATTGACCGTGGTTAAACGCGATCTGTAATTGACCGTGGTTACACGCGATCCTCTAATGACCGAAATAACACCCGATCTGTTATTGCTCGTGGTGACATCCGATCTGCTATTGACAGTGAATACACCCGATCTGCTATTGACCGTAATTACACCCGATCATCCATTGAACGTAATTACACGCGATCTGCCATTGACCGTGATTACACGCGATCTGATCTTGACCGAATTTACACCCGATCTGCTATTGACCGAAATAACACCCGATCTGCTATTGCCCGTTGTGACACCCGATCTGCTATTGACAGTGAATACACCCGACCTGCTATTGACCGTAATTACACCCGGTCTGCTATTGACCGAAATAACACCCGATCTGCAATTGACCGTGGTTACACCCGATCTGCTATTGACCGTGATTACACCCGATCTGCCATTGACAGTGATTACACCCGATCTGTTATTGACAGTGATTACACCCGATCTGCTTTTGACCGAAATTACACCCGATCTTCCATTGAACGTGATTACAAGCGATCTGATCTGGACCGAAATTACACCCAATCTGCTATTGACCGAAATAACACCCGATCTGCTATTGACCGTGGTTACACCCGATCTGTTATTGACTGTGGTTACACCCGATCTATTGTTGACCGTGGTTACACCCGATCTGTTTTTGACTGTGGTTACACCCGATCTGTTTTGAATGTGGTTGTAATACCCGATCTGTTATTGACCGTGGTTACACGCGATCTGTTATTGACCGTGGTTACACGCGATCTTCTAATGACCGAAATAACACCCGATCTGTTATTGCCGGTGGTGACACCCGATCTGCTATTGACGGTGAATACACCCGATCTGCTATTGACCGTGATTACACCCGATCTGTTATTGACCGTGGTTACACCCGATCTGTTATTGACTGTGGTTACACCCGATCTGCTTTTGACAGTGAATACACCAGACCTGCTATTGACCGTAATTACACCCGATCTGCTATTGACCGAAATAACACCCGATCTGCAATTGACCGTGGTTACACCCGATCTGCTATTGACAGTGAATACACCAGACCTGCTATTGACCGTAATTACACCCGATCTGCTATTGACCGAAATAACACCCGATCTGCAATTGACCGTGGTTACACCCGATCTGGTATTGACCGTGATTACACGCGATCTGCCATTGACAGTGATTACACCCGATCTGTTATTGACCGAAATTACACCCGATCTGCTATTGACCGTGATTACACGCGATCTGCTATTGACTGTGGTTTAACCCAATCTGTTACTGTGGTTACACCCAATATGTTATTGCCCGGTGACACCCGATCTGCTATTGACAGAGAATACACCAGACCTGCTATTGACCATAATTACACCCGGTCTGCTATTGACCGAAATAACACCCGATCTGCAATTGACCGTGGTTACACCCGATCTTCCATTGAACGTGATTACACGCGATCTGCCATTGACCGTGATTACAAGCTATCAGATCTGGACCGAAATTACACCCAATCTGCTATTGACCGTGATTACACGCGATCTTCTAATGACCAAAATAACACCCGATCTGTTATTGCCCGTGGTTACACCCGATCTGCTATTGCCCGTGGTTACACCCGATCTGCTATTGACCGTGATTACACCCTGCCTGATATTGACCAAAATTACACCCGATCTGCTATTGACCCTGGTTACACCCGATCTGTTATTGACTGTGGTTACACCCGATCTGCTATTGACCGTGGTTACACCCGATCTGCTATTGACCGTGGTTACACCCGATCTGCTCTTGACCGAAATTACACCCGATTTGCCATTGACCGAAATAACACCCGATCTGCCATTGCACGTGATTACACCCGATCTGCTATTGACCGAAATTACACCCGATCTGCTATTGACCGAAATTACACCCGATCTGATATTGACCGAAATAACACCCGATCTGATATTGACAGTAATTACACCCGAAATGTGTAAATAGTGTTTTATGATTGTCCATATTTAGTCAAGCAAATGTGTTTTTTAGTACCTGGTCGTAATCTACGATCTTCTAGTTCAAATCAATTTTACTGCCAGAGAAGTCGTTTAAATGTTAGAAAATATAGTGTTTTAAACAGAACTCAGTCAAATTTTAACTCTCTTGGTCTTGTTTCAGATTGTGATATGTTTTATTTGTCTCTCACTGCATTTAAAGCACGAATCATGAATGCCTTTTACCGATAGTTCCATATTTTGTACATTTAATAGTTCTATGTTTCATGTGGCTGTTATATCAGTTCTTGTGTTATATTTGTTATCCATTCTGTAAGTGGACCTCCGGGTCTGTAGGATTGGAAATTGAAATAGTCGGAAACTCGGTATTGGAGTGATATAGAATTTGTCGGAATCTCGGTATTGTAGTGATATAGAGGTTGTCGGAATCTCGGTATTGGAGTGATACAGAGGTTGTCGGAATCTCGGTATTGTAGTGATACAAAGGTTGTCGGAATCTCGGTATTGTAGTGATATAGAGGTTGTCGGAATCTCGGTATTGTAGTGATATAGAGGTTGTCGGCATCTCGGTATTTGAGTGATACAGAGGTTGTCGGAATCTCGGTATTGTAGTGATACAGAGGTTGTCGGAATCTCGGTATTTGAGTGATACAGAGGTTGTCGGCATCTCGGTATTGTAGTGATACAGAGGTTGTCGGCATCTCGGTATTGTAGTGATACAGAGGTTGTCGGAATCTCGGTATTTGAGTGATACAGAGGTTGTCGGCATCTCGGTATTGTAGTGATACAGAGGTTGTCGGCATCTCGGTATTGTAGTGATATAGAGGTTGTCGGAATCTCGGTATTGTAGTGATACAGAGGTTGTCGGAATCTCGGTATTTGAGTGATACAGAGGTTGTCGGAATCTCGGTATTTGAGTGATACAAAGGTTGTCGGAATCTCGGTATTGTAGTGATACAGAGGTTGTCGGAATCTCGGTATTTGAGTGATACAGAGGTTGTCGGAATCTCGGTATTTGAGTGATACAGAGGTTGTCGGAATCTCGGTATTTGAGTGATACAGAGGTTGTCGGAATCTCGGTATTGGAGTGATATAGAGGTTGTCGGAATTTCGGTATTGTAGTGATATAGAGGTTGTCGGCATCTCGGTATTGTAGTGATATAGAGGTTGTCGGAATCTCGGTATTGTAGTGATACAGAGATTGTCGGAATCTCGGTATTGTAGTGATACAGAGGTTGTCGGAATCTCGGTATTTGAGTGATACAGAGGTTGTCGGAATCTCGGTATTGTAGTGATACAGAGGTTGTCGGAATCTCGGTATTGTAGTGATATAGAGGTTGTCGGAATCTCGGTATTTGAGTGATACAGAGGTTGTCGGAATCTCGGTATTGTAGTGATATATAGAGGTTGTCGGAATCTCGGTATTTGAGTGATATAGAGGTTGTCGGAATCTCGGTATTTGAGTGATATTTAGGTTGTCGGAATCTCAGTATTGGATTGGTTTGCTTCCAATCAAGATATCAGTGGGTGTTGAATTTTGTTTAGCAAATGTTATGTTCGTCTCCCTTCAGACTTATTGTGACCTCTTCTCTTTAGTTTCATGGCATGCGATGCACGCGAATCAATATCAAAAGTTAGGTCTTCGGGTTTAGCAAATGAACTTGTTACCCACATTTGATTTTTCATTGTCCATTATTGATGTTTAACTAATCTTGGTTATAGAAATCACACTAACATGTCTTATCTGGTCGCCGTTTTGCTGTAGGAGCAGATGTGTATTGTTGTTTTAGAGATTGTTCTCCAGGACTGATAGTTCACTTATTATTAGTCCGTTAGCCATAGAGACTATCGATTACACAACATACTCAAAAATAGTTTACACACACCTTGTGTTACAAGACCATTTGAAAGAGTTTAGACTGCAGTGTTTTTGCCGAGTTTTAATATCGATCGCTGTGGCGACGGAACCGTTTTTGTTTAAAACTTGCGTTGTTGAAATTAAAAAAAAACTTGGTATTTATGACAGGGTGGGAGATTTAGTTCCAATGACAAATGGCCAAATATTTTACTGATGAGATCACGTGACTCGACAGTGTTTGTATTCATAAACTTTGAAAATAGTGCACGTACTTCTGGTTTTTTTTATATATCAGGAACCATAACCAGGTAAGATGGAAGCAGTGATTAGGGCAGAAAGGAGAAATGGGACAACCATGTTATCGCTATTTCCGATATTTGTGTCCTTATATATCAGTGATGGATCTAAATGATAATATTTGTAACCTGTCACTGTCGCCAAAATATTCATCACTTATGCGTGGTGCACCCTCTTAAAGATCGCTGTGTACCTTTAGCATATTTCCAAATCAACCAATAGGAGGTCCCTATTTCATTAGCTGATAGGAAGCCCTATTTCATTAGCTGATAGGAAGCCCCTATTTCGTCAATCAATAGGAAGCCCCCATTTCGTTCCCTCATAGGAAGTCCCTGTTTTGGGAAAATTTGCTGTTTTTGTTCCAAGCGCGAAATAAATCTGATTTTCGTTCCGTCTTCCCTAGCGGAGAAATATTGATAATTACTAGGATCGTTTAACGATAATCTGCATTCTCTTGTTCTGTAGGCCGAAATAACGGTAACGCAATTCGTTTTCTTGTCCCGTGAGGCAAAATTACAATATGATTTTCCTTCTGTTGTCCTGTGGTGTGAAATAAGGAGGATGCTTGTTCTAATGTCCTGTGATGTGAAATAACGATATATCTCGTTCTGCATCGTGCGGGGCGAAATAGCGACCCTTTTGTCCTATGGGGCGATATAACGATAATCTTCGTTCAGCGGTGCGACATCTTGTCATTACCGTTATCGTTATGTTGCAGTGACAAGACTGAATAGAGAATGTCGTTATTTCGCTCAGTGGACAAAGTAGTGAAACACGTGATTGGTAGAGTGAAATTATCATCTTCATTATTTCGTTGTTAAGTCTAAGGTTTTTCGTTACGTTGCTACAAAAAGTATCATTATTTCGCCCTTATTTTAGCCACCTAGTATTATAACGAGTGTCTGTTCAACCTGTTTCTGCCTCCTTTTCACTGACCGAAACATTAGTTTATAGGCAAGTCGATCGATTTTTGTAAACAAAGTGTGCAGGCATTTATGTAAAATCAACCACATTCTATACATCATTTTTTTGTAGAATTTCTTCTTAGATAATGGAGAAGGTATCGCTTCTAAAATGGTGTATAAAAACAGAGAGATTCACATATCTTACAAAAAGTTTATCGCCAGACAGAAAACACTTTTTTCTTAGACCGGAAATAAAAAATGGCATCAGAAATAAATCTGCAGAGATTGCATACGCGGCCTGCCTTATATGGTTATGTTTGACGTAGGCAGCTGATCTGGGTCGCGGGGGCTCTAGTGGGGACTCTCTGTTAAGTGTTCATATCGACATGTGGCGGAATTTATTAGGCTGAGAGTGGTCGGGCCTATTAGAACGGTTATGAATTTTTGCATGATAAAAAATCGAAATAAAAGTTTTTAAATTTTACCAAATTTCATTTTTTCCGATGGTAAGACAGTCATATTAGATATAGGTCAATATATATAGTTTGCTCAGATAGACTAGTTAACCTATTGGGTGAGAGAAATCACTACCACAGAGTCTGGATGATCCCTTGTTGGCGAGGAAAGCACATGTATTCACATACGCTATAGAGAAGAATTGTCAAAATGTGACAAATACAGAATATATTGTTTAAAAACATCAACAGCATTTTACAGGAGGGCGGGTCTGATCTGTATATGATAACACTGTATATATATTAGTTATATGTCAATTTTTATCCGACGATCCCCCCTTCCCCCGCCTCCGTTAATACGCACAAATCTATATACGTATGGAAATGTGTGCTCTCATTTTCTTGCTTCCATTTAAATATCGATTTGTGCACTGTGTCTAGCACATCACACCGGGGACATGCCGCATACAGTATATACCAAGTGTTCTGTTTAATCAGATGCTTTGTGTGATGTAGAATTAGGGAGAATTCGACTGATTTCATGATAATTATACAGTATCCTTCTCCATAGTCTGCACACAAAATAGTTCTGTCCCGATTTTATGAGAAATCGAAGATTTACACGAACTGACTTTTATTGCATATTGTTTGGGTTTCATGTTATTATTAGACGATCTAAGAATGATTTCACCGTCGGACCTGGTGTAATGTTCACACAGGTTAAATAGATCAATGTTAAATAGTGGGATATGATTGACGTCATGTATCAAGATTCCTGGTATAGGCGTTATGGTATTTTATTACAAATTTTATATGATTGTTGTCATAACTTCACTTATCGCTTTCTGTTGTGCAATTACTACGGTTCTCTCATTGATTTTTTGTGAAGTCAGGATACTGTGGGTTCTAGTGGTATGTGGTATAGATACTGATTTCATTGTTCCCGATATTGAGAGTAGCATCATATCACGCCTGCACTCTTTATTGTTGCTAAGTAGACGGGAGAGACTCTCCTTGACTCGTCCTGTTTCTAAGCATTGCATCAACGACGAATGTCAGGGTTCAGGCGACGTGTAATATTAGGAAAGACTAGAACGACGTGCAGCAAGAAGGGATATTACTTTTCGCATTAAAAATCTTCCCCTACCTGACACTACAGTAAAACACCACACCTATCTCACACTTCAGTAACACTCCATATCTACCTCACACTGCAGTAAAACACCACACCTATCTCACACTACAGTAACACTCCACACCTACCTCACACTGCAGTAACACACCACACCTACCTCACACTGCAGTAACACACCACACCTACCTCACACTGCAGTAACACACCACACCTACCTCACACTGCAGTAACTCTCAACACCTACCTCGCACTACAGTAACACTCCACACCTACCACACACTACAGTAACACACCACACCTACCTCACACTACAGTAACACACCACACCTACCTCACACTGCAGTAACACACCACACCTACCTCACACTGCAGTAACACACCACACCTACCTCACACTGCAGTAACACACCACACCTATCTCACACTTCAGTAAAACACCACACCTATCTCACACTTCAGTAACACACCAAACCTACCTCACACTTCAGTAACACTCCACACCTACCTCACACTACAGTAAAACACCACACCTATCTCACACTTCAGTAACACACCAAACCTACCTCACACTTCAGTAACACTCCACACCTACCTCACACTACAGTAAAACACCACACCTATCTCACACTACAGTAACACACCACACCTACCTCACACTGCAGTATCACGCCACACCTACCTGACACTACAGTAAAACACCACACCTATCTCACACTTCAGTAACACTCCACACCTACCTCAAACTGCAGTAACACACCACACCTACATCACACTTCAGTAACACTCCACACCTACCACAAACTACAGTAACACTCCACACCTACCTGACACTACAGTAAAACACCACACCTATCTCACACTACAGTAACACTCCACACCTACCTCACACTGCAGTAAAACACTACACCTACCTCACACTTCAGTAACACTCCATACCTACCTCACACTACAGTAACACTCCACACCTACCTGACACTACAGTAACACACCACACCTATCTCACACTTCAGTAACACTCCACACCTACCTCAAACTGCAGTAACACACCACACCTACCTCACACTGCAGTAACACACCACACCTACCTCACACTGCAGTAACACACCACACCTATCTCACACTTCAGTAAAACACCACACCTATCTCACACTACAGTAAAACACCACACCTATCTCACACTACAGTAACACACCACACCTACCTCACACTGCAGTAACACTCCACACCTACCTGACACTACAGTAAAACACCACACCTATCTCACACTTCAGTAACACTCCACACCTACCTGACATTACAGTAAAACACCACACCTATCTCACACTTCAGTAACACTCCATACCTACCTCACACTGCAGTAACACACCACACCTACCTGACACTACAGTAACACACCACACCTACCTCACACTTCAGTAACACTCCACACCTACCTCACACTGCAGTAACACACCACACCTACCTCACACTTCAGTAACACTCCACACCTACCTCACACTGCAGTAACACACCAAACCTACCTCACACTTCAGTAACACTCCACACCTACCTCACACTAAAGTAACACTCCACACCTACCACAAACTACAGTAACACACCACACCTACCTCACACTACAGTAACACTCCACACCTACCTTACACTACAGTAACACTCCACACCTACCTCACACTACATTAACACCCCACACAGACCTCATACTACAGTAACACTCCAAACCTACCTCACACTTCCATAACACTTCATACCAACCTCACACTATAGTAACACACCACACCTACCACACACTACAGTAACATTCCACACCTACCTCATACTACAGTAACACTCCACACCTACCTCACACTACAGTAACACCCCACACAGACCTCATACTACAGTAACACTCCAAACCTACCTCACACTTCCCTAACACTTCATACCAACCTCACACTATAGTAACACACCACACCTACCACACACTACAGTAACACTCCAAACCTACCTCACACTTCCCTAACACTTCATACCAACCTCACACTATAGTAACACACCACACCTACCACACAATACAGTAACACTCCACACCTACCTCACACTACAGTAACACTCCACACCTACCACACAATACAGTAACACTCCACACCTACCACACAATACAGTAACACTCCACACCTACCTTACAATACAGTAACACTCCACACCTACCTCACACTACAGTAACACTCCACACCTACCACACAATACAGTAACACTCCACACCTACCACACAATACAGTAACACTCCACACCTACCTCACACTACAGTAACACTCCACACCTACCACACAATACAGTAACACTCCACACCTACCACACAATACAGTAACACTCCACACCTACCTTACAATACAGTAACACTCCACACCTACCTCACACTACAGTAACACTCCACACCTACCACACAATACAGTAACACTCCACACCTACCACACAATACAGTAACACTCCACACCTACCTTACAATACAGTAACACTCCACACCTACCTCACACTACAGTAACACTCCACACCTACCACACAATACAGTAACACTCCACACCTACCTCACACTACAGTAACACTCCACACCTACCACACAATACAGTAACACTCCACACCTACCTCACACTACAGTAACACTCTACACCTACCTCGCACTACAGTAACACTCCACACCTACCTCACACTACAGTAACACCCCACACCTACCACACACTACAGTAACACTCCACACCTACCACACACTACAGTAACACTCCTCACCTACCACACACTACAGTAACACTCCACACCTACCACACACTACAGTAACACTCCTCACCTACCACACACTACAGTAACACACCACACCTACCACACACTACAGTAACACTCCACACATACCTCACACTACAGTAACACTCCACACCTACTACAAACTACAGTAACACACCACACCTACCACACACTACAGTAACACCCCACACCTACCTCACACTACAGTAACACTCCACACATACCTCGCACTACAGTAACACTCAACACCTACCTCGCACTACAGTAACACTCCACACCTACCTCACACTACAGTAACACACCACACCTATCTCACACTTCAGTAACACTCCACACCTACCTCAAACTGCAGTAACACACCACACCTACCTCACACTGCAGTAACACACCACACCTACCTCACACAGTAACACACCACACCTATCTCACACAGTAAAACACCACACCTATCTCACACTTCAGTAACACACCAAACCTACCTCACACTTCAGTAACACTCCACACCTACCTCACACTACAGTAAAACACCACACCTATCTCACACTACAGTAACACACCACACCTACCTCACACTGCAGTAACACACCACACCTACCTGACACTACAGTAAAACACCACACCTATCTCACACTTCAGTAACACTCCACACCTACAAACTACAGTAACAACACACCACACCTACCTCACACACAGTAACACACACACCTACCTCACACTACAGTAACACTCCACACCTACCTCACACTACAGTAACACACCACACACCTACACTCACACTACAGTAACACTCCACACCACCTCACACTACAGTAACACACCACACTACTCACACAGTAACACTCCACACCTACCTCACACCTAACACACACACCTACCACACACTACAGTAACACTCCACACACACACTACAGTAACACTCCACACCTACCTCACACTACAGTAACACTCCACACCTACCTCACACTACAGTAACACTCCACACCTACCACACACTACAGTAACACTCCACACCTACCACACACTACAGTAACACTCCACACCTACCACACACTACAGTAACACTCCACACACTCCACACCTACCTCACACTACAGTAACACACCACACCTACCACACACTACAGTAACACTCCACACCTACCACACACTACAGTAACACTCCACACCTACCTCACACTACAGTAACACTCAACACCTACCTCACACTACAGTAACACTCCACACCTACCACACACTACAGTAACAACACTTTACAGTCCACACCTACCACACACACTACAGTAACACTCCACACCTACCACACACTACAGTAACACTACCTCACACCTAACACTCACACTACAGTAACACCCACACCTACCACACACTACAGTAACACTACCTAACACTCCACACCTACCACACACTACAGTAACACACACCACACCTCACACTACAGTAACCCACACCTACCTCACACTACAGTAACACTCCACACCTACCACACACTACAGTAACACTCCACACCTACCACACACTACAGTAACACTCCACACCTACCACACACTACAGTAACACACCACACCTACTACACACTACAGTAACACTCCACACCTACCACACACTACAGTAACACACCACACCTACCACACACTACAGTAACACTCCACACCTACCACACACTACAGTAACACTCCACACCTACCTCGCACTACAGTAACACTCCACACCTACCTCACGCTACAGTAACACTCCACACCTACCTCACACTACAGTAACACTCCACACCTACAGTAACACTCCACACCTACCTACACACACACACACACACTACAGTACACACTCACACACACCTACCTACCACACACTACAGTAACACTAACACACCACACCTACCACACACACACAGTAACACACACACCTACACACAGTAACACACACTCACACACAGTAACACTCCACACCTACCACACACTACCTCCACACACTAACACTCACACCTACCTACACACACCCCACACACACATACAGTAACACTCCACACCTACCACACACTACAGTAACACCCCACACCTACCTTACACTAGAGTAACACTCCACACCTACCTTACACTACAGTAACACTCCACACCTACCACACAATACAGTAACACCCCACACCTACCTTACACTACAGTAACACCCCACACCTACCTTACACTACAGTAACACCCCACACCTACCTTACACTACAGTAACACTACAGTAACACACCACACCTACCTCACACTACAGTAACACTCCACACCTACCTAACAATACAGTAGCAATACACACCTACCACACACTACAGTAACACTCCACACCTACCTCACACTACAGTAACACTCCACACCTACCTCACACTACAGTAACACTCAACACCTACCACACACTACAGTAACACTCCACACCTACCTTACACTACAGTAACACTCCACACCTACCACACAATACAGTAACACTCCACACCTGCCTCACACTACAGTAACACTCCACAAATACCTCACACCACCGTAACACTCCACACCTACCACACACTACAGTAACACCCCACACAGACCACATACTACATTATCACTCCACACCTACCTCAAACTACAGTAACACTCCACACCTACCTTACACTACAGTAATACTCCACACCTACCTTACACTACAGTAACACTCCACACCTACCTCGCACTACAGTAACACCCCACACAGACCACATACTACATTATCACTCCACACCTACCTCACACTACAGTAACACCCCACACCTACCACACACTACAGTAACACCCCACACCTACCTCACACTACAGTAACACTCCACACCTACCTCATACTACAGTAACACTCCAAACCTACCTCACACTTCCCGAACACTTCATACCTACCTCACACTACAGTAACAATCCACAACTTCCTCACACTACAGTAACACTCCACACCTACCTCACACTACAGTAACACACCACACCTACCTCACACTACAACAGTAACACACCACACCTACCTCACACTACAATAACACTCCACACCTATCTCACACTACAGTAACACTCCACACCTCCTCATACTACAGTAACACTCCAAACCTATCTCACACTTCCCGAACACTTCATACCTACCTCACACTACAGTAACACTCCACAACTTCCTCACACTACAATAACACTCCACACCTACCTCACACTACAGTAACACTCCACACCTACCACACACTACAATAACACCCCACACCTACCTTACAATACAGTAGCAATTCACACCCACCACACACTACAGTAACACTCCACACCTACCCTGCACTATAGTAACACTCCACACCTACCTCACACTACAGTAACACCCCACACCTACCTCACACTAGAGTAACACTCCACAACTATCTCACACTACAGTAACACACCACACCTCCCACACACTTCAGTAACATTCCACACCTACCTCACACTTCAGTAACACTCCACACACACTACATTAACACTCCACAACTATCTTCAGTCCTCAATAACTCCCCATTCCTATCATCGCTTCACGGAAACACCACACGCCTACCCTTTTTCCACAATAACACTATACACTTACCCTCAATCAACGGTAACACGACACTCCTATCCTTAGTTCACGGTAACACCACATTCCTATCCTCAGTCAACGATAACACCACATCCTACGCTCAGTCAACGGTTATAGCACACTCCTACCCTCAGTTCATTGTAACAACACACTCCTATCCTCAGTCCACATTAACACCACACTCCTAGCCTTAGTCCACAGTAACAAGACACTCCCATCCTCAGTCAACGATAACAACACAATCCTACCTTTAGTCTACGGTAACACCACACTCATACCCTCAATCAACGGTAACAACACACTCCTACCTTTAGTCTACGGTATCACCACACTCATACCCTCAGTCAACGGGTAACAACACACTCCTACCCTCAGTCTACGGTAACAACACACTCCTATCCTCAGTCAACAGTAACACCACACTCCTACCCTCAGTCCAACGTAACACCACACTCCTACCCTCAATCAACGGTAACAACACACTCCTACCCTCAGTCCACAGTATAACCACACTCCTGCCCTCAGTCCACAGTATAACCACACTCCTACCCTCCGTCCACGGTTACACCACACTCCTACCCTCAGTCCACGGTAACACCACATCCTACCGTCAGTCCAAGGTAACACCACACTCCTACCCTCAGTCAACAGTACCAACACACTCCTATCTTTAGTAAACTGTAACACCACACTCCTACCCTCAGTCAACAGTAACACCACACTCCTACCCTCAGTCCACGGTAACAACACACTCCTACCCTCAGTCAACAGTAACACCACACTCCTACCCTCAGTCCACGGTAACACCACACTCCTACCCTCAGTCAACAGTAACAACACACTCCTATCCTTAGTCAACACTAACAACACACTCCTACCCTTAGTCAACAGTAACAACACACTCCTACCATCAGTCAACAGTAACAACACACTCCTACCCTCAGTCAACAGTAACACTGCACGCCTACCCTCAGTCCACGGTAACACTATACACTTACCTCAGTCCACGGTAACACCACACTCCTACCCTTAGTCAACAGTAACAACACACTCCTACCCTTAGTCAACAGTAACAACACACTCCTATCCTCAGTCAACAGTAACAACACACTCCTACCCTTAGTCCACTGTAACACCACACTCCTACCCTTAGTCAACAGTAACAACACACTCCTACCCTCAGTCAACAGTAACACCGCACGCCTACCCTCAGTCCACGGTAACACTATACACTTATCCTCAGTCCACTGTAACACCACACTCCTACCCTTAGTCAACAGTAACAACACACTCCTACCCTTAGTCAACAGTAACAACACACTCCTATCCTCAGTCAACAGTAACAACACACTCCTACCCTCAGTCCACTGTAACAACACACTCCTACCCTTAGTCAACAGTAACAACACACTCTTTCCCTTAGTCAACAGTAACAACACACTCCTACCCTTAGTCAACAGTAACAACACACTCCTACCCTTAGTCAACAGTAACAACACACTCCTACCCTCAGTCCACGGTAACACTATACACTTATCTCAGTCCTCGGTAACACCACACTCCCACCCTCAGTCCATGGTAACACCACACTCCTATCCTCAGTCCATGGTAATACCACACTCCTATCCTCAGTCCACGGTAACACCACATTCCCACCCTCAGTCCATGGTAACACCACACTCCTATCCTCAGTCCATGGTAACACCACACTCCTATCCTCAGTCCATGGTAATACCACACTCCTATCCTCAGTCCACGGTAACACCACACTCCCACCCTCAGTCCATGGTAACACCACACTCCTATCCTCAGTCCATGGTAATACCACACTGGTCTGGAAACTGGTGGCGATAGTGTGTAGGAAAGGGAAGATAACACTGCTGGTAACAGGCAGAGGCTACTTTGTACTAATGGATGAGAACTCATAAAAGAGAGCCATAAAATCAAGGGTCAAACAATGTCATTTTATGAAATGGAAAGAAATATCTCGGTGTTTGCCAGGGGGGAATATGACATCATACATGACCAGGAAGAGGTTGCAGACATTTCAATCAGAAATGTGGAGTGCCTGGATTTTCAGTGTGTATTCAACAAACCAACATCATCACACAACTCAGACAGGGAGCTAAGATCGACAAAAATAGCCCTTATTAGTATGGTTTAAATTGTCTGATGTTTATGGCGGATCCATCCTAGGCATCCTAGGCATCCTAGGTTACCAATCGATCTGACATTTGGATTAGATCTTGAAGGGAAACGTCCTACTTTGTCCAAGTACGTCTCTTCTCTCCGTGACAATTTGAAGAAATCTTCTGATTTGGGCCGACATTTCACTTTCTCGGCAGCTGATCAACAGAAGAGGAATTATGACAGGAAGGCGAGAGCTGTCAGTTAACAGGAAGGAGACTGAATACTAGCCCAAATTTTGGCGTTTGCTGGAAAACACAAGATTTCCGACAAATGGGAAAACGACGATTATATTGTGGTCCGTCAGCCGAGTCCAGTTTCGGTATACATAATACGAAAGTGTAGCGGTGACGGCAAGGAGAGGACTTTACATCGGAACTTACCTATCAATTTTCATCATGATGAAGAAGAGAAACCTGATTAGAGGCCAGCGCCTACAGTAAGGAACCAAGCACGGAAAAAGCTAAAGGAGGAGTTAGTTGTTTCGGGGGACGCGGATAGCGACTGCGATAAAAATGTCGACTCAACAGTCGTCAGGATCACTCAAGAAGAGGGTCCGCTATCAGATTTGGAGGATGGGGACTCGGCAATCCCCAATGAGGATAATTCGGCTCATGATAGCAGAGGAGATTCTACCCAGCCTACCGATGGTGACGACCAACCTCAGCCTGTCGTAGAGGATGTGACAGCGCCAGATGACGACCAAGTCTCAGGAAGTGACGAGTCTGGAGGTGTTACAGTCCAGATGGATGACGTTATGGAGGAACCTCCTGCTACTAGGAGTAGTGGGGCAGCATAGCAAATCCATTGTGCATTTTGTTATACAAGCACCAAATATGGCACAAATGTACATTAACATATTGCAAACATTTTGAGATATTGGGCCACTTGGAATTCTCTCTTTATGTACGCCATATTGGATTTCAAAATGGCCGCCACTTTGAAATCTACATTTGCGATTATCGGTGGGTCTAATGCTGCTATTGACTTGATTCTGGTGTCTAAATGTATGTTTTTGGGTCAAGGAATCCAATGGTAACAATCTGCATTGCGTATTTTTACCAATGGACCGCCATATTGGATTCCAAAATGGCTGCTTTATATTACATGACCGCTTCGCGATCTACATTTGTCTTAGGATCTAATGACTTGATTCCGGTGGTGGTGGTGGTGGTGGTGGTGCTGCTGCTGCTGCTGGTGGGGGTGGTGGTAGTAGTAGTGGCAGTGATATTATATTGTGTCATTCCAAGTTCATCGTGATGCATGCACGTCTATTGGAAATGAGATTCATCAGTTTGGTATGAAAGATGACAAACCAAGTTAGTCTTATCACAAACAATAATTGAAAACTAAACTTTCGAAAACGTCTGGTTCCTTTGTCAAGCATAGCGTACAATAGAACAGTGACGGGGCTAGGTTTTGTTGAAATCCACTCACTACCCGATAAGGACGAATGTGTGACTCCAACTGTCAAACCCATCATGAGGAGGAGAGTCAGGATCTGGTCATACTGGACACAAAGGACATAGCAGGTCCTGCTGCCGTGGAGACCGTGATGAATGCCAAGAGGATTGGCCAAGAGCAGTTCGAGGCTTTCACCAGAGAGTGTCTATTGGACAGAACAAATGCAGTGGGCGACCCCATTCCTCGTAACCAGCTGAAGGTGTTCAGCACTTCCCCTCCAAGAAGCCAGAGCAAAGGTCAACAGCAGCTCGCCTCCGTCAAGAATGACAGAGAACTCTTCGCACGCCTATACATTGGCTGCCAGACGAGGGATGGAAGCTTTGAGGAGTTCTTTCGTCACGAAAACCAGGCATGTCCCCCTGCACTGTCTAATGATGGAAACCTCTTCACTGGTAGCAGCCATCGTCCAGATGCTGAAGCCGGCTGCATCAAAGACCTTTGAAGAGTATGTACATCAGATCTTCATCCCATATATGTCTACGAAGCTGCAAACAGTGTCACGCCTGGATTTGGTCAGGAATAATTACTTTGCTGATTCACTGAAAGGTAGTACACGTGCAAAGCGGGGACAAGGAGTACGGAGACGTGTGGTGGCCGCCGCAGCCATACCAGGAAACTGGCAGAACATCCTACGAGTGGACAGCAACAAGACCGAGTTGTTCAGGTTCCTCTCAGCAGCTCTTATGAAATGGTTTGACCAGGAGGACAAGCAAATCATCATTACTGATGGGGAGGCAGTGCTCAGCAAGCCACTACTACCAGATCTGACCTCACTTGCCCCATGTAACCATGAAGAGGCTGACAGTCGGATGTTGCTGCATGCATCTCATGCAGCCAGGCATTGACACAATTCAATAGTTATTCGGACAGTAGACACCGATGTTGTGGTGCTGGCAGTGCCCGTGGCACTGGAGTTGCAATCAGAAGACGAACTATGGCTGGCATTCGGAACAGGCCGAAGTTTCCGATACCTAGCAGCACACGAAATAGCAGCTGGACTGGGACGAGAGAAGGCTCTTGCATTGTCAATGTTCTAACTGGATGCGACACTGTGTCCAGTTTTGCCAGACATGGCAAGAAGACTGCGTGGGCAGTCTGGACGATACTGCCAGAACTCACTGAGGCGCTGCTGCTGCTGCTGCTGCTGTCCTCCGCACCACGTTACATACCAAATGACGATGAGTCCACAACATACTTGTGAACTTGTTAACATCACACTGTTTATGTGTATCTGAACTTGTTAACATCACAGCCGATGCAATGTGCATCATCGAAAGGTTCGTGATCCTGTTGTATGATCGAACCAGCAAATGCATGGACATTGACAAGGCCAGGAGGAAACTCTTCTCAAGGAAGAACAATGTGCAGCTGATCCCTCCAACGAAGGCAGCTTTAGAGGAGCATGTCAAGAGGGCAGTGCATCAAGGTGGACATGTGTGAGGTCATATACTGCTGCCGGCACCAGAGCTCCCTCCACCAACCAACTGGGGTTCGTCAATGACTGAGGGACAGTACACACCATACTGGACCAGGCTACCTGAGGCAGCTCACAGCTGCATTGAACTGGTTTCTTGCAAGTGCCAGAAAGGGTGTGTGAGGTGCTGCAAATGCAAGAAGGCTGCCCTTCAGTGCACAGCCCTCTGTGTATGTGAAGGGGACTGCACATGACGATGAGTCCACAACATACACCTACTTGTGGCCGTGCTGAACTTGTTAACATCACACTGTTTATGTACACGTATCTTCAGTACCGATATATACCTACCCTCAGATACCAGACCATTGCAGAATGCCAGTATACACCTAGCCTCAGATATTAGACCATGTAGCATGCCAGAATGGTACCTAAGACATTTACAGACCTAAGACTTTACCACCCATTTAACATGCTTTCATAAAAGCATTCTTTTCAAAATATCGTTTTCAATCTTATATTTGCCTAGGTAATTTCCAAATACAATTATATAACAGACCGTGAAAGATAACATTCAGTTGAAATTGGTACCATTGGATTCCTTGTCCCCAAAGACATACATTTAGACACCAGAATCAAGTCAATAGCAGCATTTGACCCAGAGATAATCGCAAATGTAGACTTCAAAGTGGCGGCCATTTTGAAATCAAATATGGCGGACATAAAGAGAGAATTCCGAGTGGCCCAATATCTCAAAATGTTCGCAACATGTTAATGTACATGTGTGAAAAATTTGGTGCTTGTATCACAAAATACACAATTCTTTTGAATATTTGGGCTAAACCGCCCCACTAGAGATCGATGAGAGCAAGGCAACCTCCTTTGTGGCAACGTTCTGGAGAGTACGTCATGAGCCATGTGTGCCCAGGAACCTCCGCAGACTGGATCACGAGCGCGGATTTTCTTGTGTATTGTGGGATACTAAGTCCGGATTGAACATCGGAAGATATTGTGAAGATCGTCTGTGGAGAAGTGACATGATGGATTGCTATGTGCGCTGTACGGTACTGTTTTATTTTATTTATTTTTTTCAATATCTTAACTGTGTTTCCTGCTTATTGTGATTTTATAGTCAATGTGATATTTGTGAAAATACGAGGACGTCGTTTCCAAACCAAGGGGAGTGTGTAACACGGTCAAAATAATTAAATTCTGTTTGATATAAAATATATTTATTTGTCGTTTAGTGTAATATACTGAATCGGTGCGTTTCTTTGTTTGCGCTCTGTCATATGTATGTGTGTTGTACGTGAGTTGTGGTCAGCTACGGACTGGACATGTGACACTTGAAGGACTTTGACGAAGTTGTTAGATTGGTTGAAAGTTTCTGTCTTGTGGGTTTCCTTTATTGTCCTCAGTACTTCGGTACGTTGGAATTCTATCTCTCCGAGTGAACAGTGGAATTAATTTGTTAGTACGACTGTCTCTGAATATTTCTGGCATTTGCACCTGTTATTGTGGTGACAGAATTCTGTGGTGTCATATGTGCTGTCGTGTGTATCATTAATGTGTTAATGTCTCTCTCTCTCCTTTGAAAAAACGGGGCAAAGCTACAATTGGCCGGGTTGCGGGATGAGTGCAATGTTAAATGGTATTTATAAGACAGTTAAGGGTGTTTCATTTGTTGAGTATGTAGAATATTTGTTATAAGAGAGAAAGTTTGGTTGTAGTTTATGAATTGGTGCAGAAGAAGGGCATTTGAAGAAAGAAGTTGCAGCCATTTTTGATTCGGAGATGTTCAAAAAATAGACAATGGACATCTAGGTCCCCAAGGTGATTTATATGTGGAATTTTGGAAAGATTCTTGTAGTTTCTGAGAAACTGTGATAAGAAGAAAAGTTTCAGAAAATGTTTAAGTTCCAAAGCCCGGAAAATACAGAAAAATGTCCGGCATGAATCCATAATAGGAGGTGCACATTTTCAACATATATATAAACATGCTACAAAGTTTCAAGCTTCTACGTCAAAAACTCTAGGAGGAGTTGATTCTACAAAACGGGTACCCCTTTTCCCTTCCAAACTGCGGAAAATTACTTAGTTCCAAAGCCCGGAAAATACAGAAAAATATCCGGAATGAATCCATTATAGGAGGTGCATATCTTCAACATATATATAAACATGCTACAAAGTTTCAAGCTCCTACGTCAAAAACTCTAGGAGGAGTTGATTCTACAAAACGGGTACCCCTTTTCCCTTCCAAACTGCGGAAAATTACTTAGTTCCAAAGCCCGGAAAATACAGAAAAATATCCGGAATGAATCCATTATAGGAGGTGCATATCTTCAACATATATATAAACATCCTACAAAGTTTCAAGCTCCTACGTCAAAAACTCTAGGAGGAGTTGATTCTACAAAACGGGTACCCCTTTTCCCCGCATATACCCCAGCACTGTAGAGGACTAAATAGAAGCTATTTCAGGGACATCCGCCTGAGACATTACATTTTCCTTCTAAAAGATAAAGCTACTGGGTGTTCTATATCAGTGACTGTATGGATGTAAATAGGAATCGGTTTGACGAAACGCTTGGAAAAAGAACCAATACCAGCAGGGTAGTACAGCAAATCTCGATGGGTTTCTGAGACATTGGCAAGTCTTGCTGTTTATTACGTGAGTGTACCAGTAAAGGTTGTCACCACACACATGGCCGTTAATACTGAAAAATGGCACTAACCGTTGAGAAAATGAAGCGGTTTATCAACAAGCACCTGCGAAAGTGATTTGGAATTCCACCATGCTTGACTTCTACTAGCCTCTTTTTTCTATAGTAGAGCAGTCAAGCTCGAGTTCCCACAACATCCATTGTGTGAGAATGATTCGTGATATCATGACTTTGATGGACTCCAAATAATGAGACGATGTACCGAACTGTTGTAGAATTTCAGAAACGAAGCTGAAGATGAGGTTAAGAGCAGGAAGGATGTCGACACCAGGAAAGATGAAGCATGTTCAGAAAGAAAAACATGGAAGTCAAGAGTCTGGTCAAGATAGGAGACAGGCCGGAAGAACTATTTTTTCTTATCTGACATCTGGAGAAAAAACATTCTCTACTGCAATTTCTTCTCTGGTCGTTGTTTCCAACACCAGCAAATCTTCATTGGTGATATCTTGTCCAGACATCAGTTTGCCCAATCTGTGGAACCTATCTCGGGTCGGATATAGCTCTTTGGTCATCAGGTACCAGGAAGATCATCTTTATTGGGTTACATGGGAGGAGAGATGTAAGGGAGTTCAAGAAGAGCAAACATGAGGCAATGTGCAAGATTGTCGGTAGAGGTGTTGTCAATCCTGGAACATTCCATGTAGTAGAACTAGGCTTCGGAGGCTTCCCCGCACAGACTGTGTGACACATGTTCTCTGGACTTGAAGTGGCCTGGAGGTTCCAAGCAACAAAGAAGGCATCCTGCTGGCTAGTGGTGGAGAGACGTGCCAGTAGCTGTAGACTTATCGCAGACGCTTATTGTCTTATCCCCCTGTCAGCCCTTATTCTGGGGATGCACCGAGCAAGGAGTCGAAACACACAACCGGGATGCAGCAACATTGTCATCATCGCTTTAAATTTTCATCATTTGCGTGTTGACATTTAAAAGCGTGCATACAATGATTGGTTTCTATTACAAGTAGCTCAGTAATATTGTGTGATTCATCCTCCACTGTATTCATCATCGACAACAAAAGCATGACTTATAACGAATAGGAGCACAATAAATGGAGATAAATGAGGTCACTTCTTCAAGCTTTTTAGACTGGTTTGTTAGAATATTCAATACTTTCACATGTGCACTGGCGCAAGATTGAACATCTTTGTGAGGCCCTCATACACTAAGATGAATGCAACAGTTTTCTCAAACATTTCGACTAAAGTTGACGCTATTCTAAAAGTATCTGATGTATGAAAATTACGAAATGTATCTAATTATAGGGCTGCTGCACCTCCTCGTCTCGATTTTGACTTTTTTGTTGATCACTTTGGATTTTCCTCAGTCGCCTCCTAGGCTTCAAATTTTAGGCCCTTAGCATCACTGACGAGTCCTAGAAGGACGAAACAGCTGTATGATGTAGCATCACTGACGAGTCCTAGAAGGACGAAACAGCTGTATGATGCATTTAAATTCATTTTTTGACTTTACTGTATCTCGCTCTAAATTATGAAAAGGTGCTATTCTCTTCTGTGTCTTCCTTTGTGTGTCCTGTGTACAATCTTTGACAAAACAGACGAAATATGGATTTAAGGATTTTAGGAATATTTCCGAATTCTTTGGAAAGATATGGTGAACACATTGTGTTGTAACCGATTGGAGGAACTCTCCTAGAGAAGCATTTTTGTCGTTTGGGCATCCTCGTAACCAACGACACCGTTTACTGATGGAGCAAGAGGCGCCACAAACATCCTATACATTTTTTTTTCTATGACCTAGTTTTGGCTAATTCTACTTCAGTATAAAAATATTTCGGGTTGTCACTGAGGATATGTACTTTTCGTATTGACATTGTGTTGTTAAACTTAGAAAAGTCGTTTCGGCAGCAAGTTTTATCGCGATCTTCATTTGCCACCCAATGCACAACCAAGAATGTTGCCAAACCTCATGCTGCCATTCTTAGTACTAAGAAATCTTCCGATGTAGAGTTAAAGAAAAGGTTTTAGGAACTTCAAAGTGCTATTGATTAATATGGAGTATAAATTCGTTAAAAGATAAAGAATGAAATAATGAAAAATATTTTAGTATTTTTACTTTAAAAGGAGGAGTGTTACTATGTCTGTATAACACAGTGTTCTCTATACCCTTACAGTGAACTTTGTAATATCGCTGAAATATATAAAGATCATTTTACAATTATTTCACCTTTATGAATGTTTTGGAACACTCCGTTCACATGAAGAGGCTGAATATTGACGTCAATGTGAATTCCCAATCTTGTCTGTTTTATGAAATGTCCAAGTGTTTACAAAACCTCTGCATATCATTATTTGAAAACTGCCTCTCCTAAGTACTAGATACTGTGGGGTTGTTGAATAGCATAACATAAATATTCTTAAAAAGCTATAAACTTGTCGCAAGGCGACGCTTTTTATCTCATTTTCGTGTTGTTCTTTCTGTTGTTAAGACGCGCCTCCCCGCCCCCCCCCCCCTTACACACACACACACACACACAATAAATAGGTTCAAAAACGTATTTCACTTAACAAAGGGAACGTTCCCATCAGTTCATCACAACGATATTTTATTACTTTTTTATATTGAAGATATGACTTGTGTATTTATTGTAATTAATTACATACAATTTTTTTATCGTGTATTCAATGTATACCATCTCATTTAAAACTGTAAAGTTCAATAACAGCAGCAAAACTCTGTGTTAGTAATCAAATAATATCAAATAATCATACACGGATATAATCTTTCTATGAATTTCAAATAGACATTTGATTTCATCGGCAACATACCATGCATTTCTTGTTAAACGATGAAATGAGTTGTGAAAAGTCCCATAGTCTTGCTCAAGTCCGTAAACATTTCTGACTATGACTATGCCTCTCTCAATAAACGGGAGGGAACAGGAGAAATACCATAAGATGCAAGATATGTCTACTATGTTAGTACAGTGTGTAGTAATTATATATATATGATACATAGGCTAGCACTGGTTTGGAGAATGACTTTTCCCATTTGCATATTTATTTATCCTTTCCCTTCTAATCTAAATTGTAAATGACGAATCGATAGATGACTAATGGATCATTTTTGTGTATGGTGGGAATGATATGTCATATCATGGTGACATTGCTAACTGACTAATTGATCCAATAAGTCATGCTATTTCTTCGTATCATATCTTCTGATAAGCCAGTTTACAAATATTATCTTAACTTGACAACAAAATGTGTCGCCAAGATCCGCGCTTGTAGTATGACGTCATCTGATTTTGGAACCTGACGTCATTTAGAACTAATTTTCATGACGTCACAGTTCAATTACCGTCGCACACCTGTAAAATCTGTAAACTTTATTAAGATCCTTCCAGCTGAAATGTATATCCAATTATATGATAAGTAGAGGATATTTACATGGAAACCTAAACCTCATCAGAATCTTTTATGATAGTATCATAATATCATTTAAATGAAAAAAATAAAGGTTTGTTTCGGGGGAAAAAATCACACAGAATATATATATGAAAAAGTTCTTCTTTGACATCAAACACAATGGGACGATGTCCGGAGCCTTGAAAGTAGTCCACATTTTTCATTATTTAATTTCATTCGATTTACATGAAATAATTATGTAACACTCCCACAAAGACAAATATTGCTATCGAATGAAGAAAAACGATTATTTATATCATTCTTTTAACGAATAAATCATCATGTGAAGTACCTGTAGAAAACTTTTAATTTTAATAAATGCGCTTGGGGGGAAAGGCACTATAACACAGTAAATGACTTCAGTATACAAGCTGCAAGTCAAGTGTGTCTCCAGGTAGATCAGTACATTTATAAGCTTCGAATTGATTTATCAATATTGATTAAAATTATTTCAAATATTTAAAAAAAAATAAAGATTTGGAAAAAATATGTATAACTTTGTCGGAAAAAGAATCTGCTTATAGCTATCTGCTGCAGTGTCATTTCAAAGTGTATATTGTTTATTGGCAGTGCCATGTGAAGAGATGTGTGGTCTATTTTTAGAAACAAGGTCACTGGAGTATTGCCACATAAAAGCATGTTCGCAGTTTCCTCAAAGAGTCACGTGATTGTTGTAATCCAATCATTATTAGAGTGTTGTTTATCTGTAAACAATTTGTTTGTTTGCTCCATGCTACAACGTTGGTGAACCCCGCAGACATAGGATGCCATCTTTGAAAGAACTATTGATGGAGAGAAGATAACAAGGGACAAAGAGTGGCACAGGAATGTGTTATCGAACACGGAAGAGGCGGTGTTCGCGTTCAAACTGAGCCGGCGTCATTTCTTTGTGTTAGAAATTATTTTTAGCCACTGATTTCAGTTTATTTCTGGATTATACAGCAGATTTCTACCTTGCTACCCCGGGCCGATAGTGGATCGGTCTACGGTAAGTTCACATACACTCGGTCTGTGTGTAAGGTTGTTATATTCATTCATGAATCATGTTGGTCCAGTAACGTTAACGTGCTGTCATAACGTTTAAACGTTATTTCATGTGCTCAAAAGCTCTAGTTTGGCTAATGTTTTAACTTACTTGTGTGTGTACTATGTGGATTCCTGATGTTGACATCAGAAAGTTCTTAACAGATGCAGGAACCGCCATATAAACCGGACATTTTACTAAAAATTCTTGTGTTTACACGTGGTTTTATTTTGTAAGTACGATGTTATGAAATATCAAACAAATGTGCCTGCTTGTTGGGGTGAAATTGTGCATTACTTGATTTCAAAATGGCCGCTCGTGGATTCACTCGAATTATTCAACGTTGTGATAAGAACAATGCTAATTAGTAGATAACAGCTTTATATATACTAACGTAATCAGTTAATTGATTATTGATCGGCAGATATGTTGTTTATTTATCAATAAGGGCTGACGACTAGTTCAGTGTTTGGTTTGAATGTGTATCGTTCATATGGCAAGGTTAAAATGCGGATGCCATCGGGTCATCGGGCGTCTTGCACGCGAAAAATTGACAAGTGTCGGTCACTAGCCTCGTTTTGATTTTCCGTGAAACGTGATCTGACTGCCTAATTTGCATCAGGTAATAAATATAAAGCACTTGACGTCAAAAACTGACGCGTGCTGCATCCTCTGTATACGCTGCATACCATACTGTCTGTGAGATTTCTTCGTAAATAGAATTGGTATACAGGGGGTGGGGAGCCGCCATCTTGATAATCCCCAGGGGTGAGGGTCGCCTCGTGCAATGTGGCATTGAAGCGTGAAGTTGTAAGTATGGCTTGTAGCATATCTAAATACTCGCAGTGACGCGTACTTCACAAAGAGAAAACCACATTGTATGTCGTAGGCATGGTAGATTTGAAACAAGGCCAAACATCATCAACGTGTTCTGACAAGAGATTAGGTAGTATTAATTTACCAACAGTCTTTAGAGAAGACATCAGTGTTGTCATTTTCTTTACGGACAGCATACCTAATTAAAAATTGTGGCATAGAATATTGTAATATTCATAGCAACTTTGAGCTCACCAACGATACTCTGAATAAAAGAGAATCATTACCTTGGGTAATTCATTTATTGCACATTTTAATTATGCATGTCAGATTTAAATTTAACGCAGATGTGTTGTGAATGGAGTATACATATAATGTATGCAGGCGATGATAAGTGAATAAGTCATATGTAGAAAATGTGAGATTTCTATGCACTTGAATACACAGTTTCTGGCACTTTCAGGTTAATTAAGACGTAAAAATGGCATCCACAGAGGAACTACCTACAGAGGATATAGATAATAAACCAGAAGAAGATGGGTAAGTTATCTACACAATGAAATCTACATTTGGAAATATCAAATTGATATTTACTTATTTGCTCCCATGTCGATATCATTGGTAATGTAATAGCCACTCTGAATGAAGATACAGATATTAAGTTAGAACATGTAACATTTATTAATATCTTACACTAACAAATATATGTGGCTTTTAGTCTGAAGACAGTCTATCAATAACCATCATGGTCTTTACCACAGACAGGTGAATTTGTATGGCTAATATGACACATAAAAATGTGTTTTGTCTTCAGGTTTTTTTTTACACTTTTTAGCTTGAGGGTAGATTTGGGAACTTACCATTGACCCAACTCCGTTACAATATTCTTTCTGAGTGATAATGCACTTTTCTTTCCCGTAGGTGACTAGGGTTTAATTCCCTGATTGGACCTTAAAAATTTGGTGTCACCTGCATGACCCCATCAAGTTTCCTTTTGGTACTTTCCCCTCAGAGTAAGATCCCACATACATTTCCATTCCAGCATTCAAGATTGATGTTTGGGAATAGATTTAATGAAGGTTGTACCCCTCCGTTTTATTGAGGGACAGGGATATAGTGTGATCTTGAGAAACTCTAAACAGATTTGGTTCATATTTATGTTATTATGTCTTCAAGATCTACTCCTTATCAGATTCTGGTATGTATATAAGGAGCGGGGACGTTAATGTTTATTTTAGTTCAGAAATGTTGCATTTACATTCAGGATAAACATTTGCTTTTTATTGCAGTGATGCTGAGGCGATTCCTACCAAGCGGAAAAGATCCTCTAGTGACACTGAAATATCAGGTGATCAGCCAGAGAAAAGGTTAATGTCTTTTCATTGTAAATTAGAATAAGCTCTGGAGATTAGTTCTTTTACTATTATTTTTCATTCCCTTATTCAAAATCATCCTTGAAAATGTGATCTAAATTTAGTTTGATACCTTTTACTGGCGTCATGTAAGTAGATATAAAAGTTAGGCTACTGGAAAGCCCCACCTCTCTAGAAAATAATAGGGATAGAACTATTTCTGTTTAAAGTATGTAACATCATCATCAGGTCGGGAAAAAACATGACTTTGCATTCATTATTTAAACTGGCCCATAAAACACAGTGTATGGATTGTTTTTTTTTTAGCCAACGTCACTTCAAACTTAGTTTTTTAATTTTCTTTTTGCCTAAGTTGCATTTATTTAATCATGGTTAATCATAAAACTGGAAAAATAAAATTTATTTGCACAAGGGAAATTACTGAAAATAAATGCTGTACTTCAGGCTTCTATGTTACATAAGTATAGTTACTACTAAGAAACCAGAATTTTTCTGTAAACATTTGTAAGTAAAAATTATATACCTTGTCATTAATTAATGCAACTTTTGATAATAAATTGCAAAAGTTACTGTTTAAATGATTTAAGCTATTTTTAGTGACACATGAAATGGGTGTATCCTAGGCAGTTTTGTAAATTATATGCAAATACATGATTTTCCCCAAGCTGATCATAAGAGACATTGATGTCAATGACATAAACAATAAAAGATTAATAAAATTTCAAGGAATTGGTCAGATAAAGTTACTGGGTTTTTTTCAGACCATTTAATTTAATGTTTGAGCTAGACTTATGCTTGCCATTTTACATTTGACATGAAGTCACTAAAATGTGTTGACTACAAGCTTGCTTATCTTAGCTCTCATGTTACACTAATGCTGTACTTATGGGTAAACCAAATTCCAGACAGAGAAATTAAGATTTTTTTAGGCAGTGTTCCTTTCATTATCATCAGTTGTTTTGACATTGAAAATAGGTAATGTAGTATTAAAAAAAATTCCATTTGGGGTTTTCTTTGTGGCAATTTTGTGCAGTTGATGTTGTGAGACATTGACTTGAATGTTAAATGTTTCACAATTAATTTGATCTTGAAGCAGAATTAAAACATGAAAGTGCACTTTAAAAACTCACAAGTTTGGAAATTTAAAAAAGAATGGTCGTCAATCCTGCCGTTTTACCTCATGGCTGGTTAAAGGGGAGATAATAGCATAGGTGAAGAGGTTGTTATTTGAGTTATGCAATTACATTTATATATTGAAGATTTTCAAAACAATGCTGTCTCTAGATTAGTGATCTTAAATCCATTGTAGAGATTATAGCAACTGTTAAGTTAGCAATAGGAGAAGGCGATATCCTAAATATTACAAAAGAGATTCAGTTGATTTTTCATCGTTGTTGAACTATTATATGTAAAACCCTGTGTGGTGTGTTATTTTCTCCTGTGTGAATTTGTTACATTTGAGCATATATTGTATAAATCTGAAAATATGCCTCTACATGAAACAATGATTCCACTGTCCTTGACCTTTATTGTTTTTCTATGTTCTCTCTGCCTATCTAGATATCTATACTTAAAAGTCCATGGTATTTTCTGGTCACTGATCTTTGTGTGTTGGGTGTTGGAGAAAAACAGGTTATTATATATGGTAGTATTTTAATTAATGACAAGGGGTGTTGGTAGATATTTCAATCAATTATATTGAAATATCACATCAGGTGGGCATAGGGAAAGATAGGGGCTTTGAAAAATACATACAATTAGAACCGGATTGATGCACATTTTTGTAAAAATGGACTGGAAATTTTGGGGTGGGGTGAGGGATGAGGAGTGGGGAAAGTCTGTTTAGGTACCTGAGAACCTTGAAAGTCCTAATGTGAGAAACTTTGTAATAAATAGTTAATTGCTATGATGAAATGTTGAGAGACTGATGGTAGACAAAAAGTGATCATTATATGAACACACAAGAATTATTTTTTAACTGTCTTGTATACCAACAAAAATGTATCATTTTGTATGAAATGAAAATGGACAATTGATTTATCTTTTCTATTTAGTTTTAATATTACACATATTTACATGCAGAAAGAATCTTGTATTTGAGAGCCAAAATCTGTTGACCTTTTGAAAAAGAAAATCGGGCCTATGTTGTCGGTTAGACAGCATCGGACATTTGAAAACAGCTCTAATTTTATCAATTTACTGAAAGTTGTTTTGTCATAAAAGGGTATACAAATTCACAGAAAAAACTTGTCGGATGTTATTTCATATTTTCAGACTCATAGTTTTAATTGAAGATGAAAAGAATTCCATAACATTTTAAGTGATGGTTTAAAAAATTCGCTGAATTGAAGAATCTTCAAATGAATATTCCAAAGTTGTGTCTTGATTACAAGTCTTATTATTTCACTTTTTTCAGGACAAAATCTGAAGCTTCTGATGAGGAATCCTATTTTGAAAAAGAGAAAGAGAATCAAAAGGAGGATAATACAGAGGAGAATGATTCTGAAAATGTGCAGGACAGCATTGATGACTCCAACAGTTTAAAGGATGATGCTTGTAATACATCTGAAATAAAAGATGATGAGATAGAGAATGACTGTTCAAAAAGTGATGTAAGCAAAGAGGAAAAACAGGAAGCAAGTGGTAGGAAAGAAGACAAAACATTATCCAACGAGGATAGTAAGGATAATTCTACTAGTCTGAATGATGGAGAGGAAAAGAAAGATCAAAGTTCACTGAGTGATAACAGGGGGAAATGTGATTCAGATGAAACTGAGAATAAGAGAAACAAAATTGGTGCTAATGGCAAGAGTGATAGTACTTCAGAGGAAAATCTAGTGACATCAAATGGTGATGATTCAGAAAAAAATAATACCACAACATCCTTTGATGAGAAAAAATCAAATGAAAATGGTGAAAATTTATCTAACAGTTTACCACACAGACCACGAAAACGTTCTTTTCAACCCACAGAAATGAAAGTGAACGGTGTCAGTGATGGTAAAATAGATGATGATGCATCAACAGGCAAGTCTGAGGATAGTGAAAAAGAAAATCGTCGGTTAGATATAGACATTCCGATGGATCTCAGTACCAAGTCAAACTCCACAACAAATGGCAATGACATTATTATGTTGTCAGATTCAGAATCGGAAGAGGAACCTTTAATGAATGGAGATATTCATGAACTCACCCAGAGTGAAATCCATAAGAGGCGCAAGATCATTAAGCATTTTGAATCCGAGCTACGTAATGAAGAAGCCAAATTAGTTCTGTTGAAAAGATTGAAACAGAGTCAATTATCACATCAGCTACAGGAGCATACTAGTGTTAACAACAAACAACCCTCAATTAAACAATCTGTATCACAGCCACCACCTTTGGTGCGTGGCAGTCAGCCACAACAGCAGCAGCAGCAGCCACAGGCTCGTCCTGCTCATGCTCATAGCCAGCCCCCACAACTCATGCGGGGCAACCAGATGCCCCAGTCAAGCAGGACACATCAGCAGGGGCCGCCTCCTTTGGTGAATATGGGTGGTGGACAGCGTATTGACAATCGTCGTATACCACACATGGGTTATCAGGGTGGCATTGTCCCAGGACAATCGCATCAGTCTCATGGAAGTCATGGGAGTATCATGTCAAACTACCGACAGAATCAGAATTCTCAGGCGGCACAAGCTGCCCAGGCAGCTGCTCAGGCAGCTCGGGAGGCTAGGGAAGCAGACAATCAGACTCCAGCCCAGCGTCAGGCTGCAGCTAAAATGGCTTTGAGGAAACAGTTGGAAAAGACTCTGCTACAGATTCCTCCACCAAAACCTCCACCCCCAGAAATGAATTTCATTCCCAGTCTGGGTAGCCCTGACTTCATATCACTGCTTGGTTTGGAGGAAGCAGTCAATTACATCATTGATGCTGCACTTATATCAAAAGGACAGAAAAATCCTGATGAAAAGATGGTGTGTAATCCTTTCACATGTATTCAGTGTAACACAGATTTTACTCCTGTGTGGAAACGTGAGAAAGCAGGGTCCAAGAATGTGATTTGTGAAAATTGTGTAACAACAAATCAAAAGAAGGCATTAAAACAGGAGCACACAAATCGCCTGAAAAGTGCGTTTGTAAAGGCTCTTCAGCAGGAGCAGGAGATAGAAAGGATGCAGTCCCAAACAACGACATCCTCATCCAACAGTGCGAGTGCTTCCTCCAACTCCTCTTCTTCTTCTTCGCAGAGCCATACAACGGCTAATTCTTCGAGCAACAATGGCAGCAGCTCTTTGTCTTCAGGGCCACCCCCGTCCTCCCTTCCTTCATCAGTTTACAAGGCAACATCCGAGACAATTCGCCAGCATCAGAACTTCATACAGGCACACCAAGCGGCAGCTGCCCATCAAACAGCACTGAGGATGGGTCAGCCTCTAGGTATGGCTCCATTTGCAGCTGCTGCAGCAGCTAGAGGGGGCTTTCCCTATCAAATTCCATATGGGGCCAAGCCGTCTGATTTACAGCTTCAACGACAGTATCTCCTAGACATGATTCCGAACAAGGGAGCAATGTCATGGCGACCTTGATTTACATTGGATTGATAGTGTGTAGATGTATCACCTGCGATTTATTGTCTCTTCTATAAAACTGCTTATGTTAGAGTTCAGTTCATCATTAATTATATCCGTCAAGCATTTTATATGCATTTTATATTCCAAGAGAGAAGTGGTAACATAAATTTTGAAAAAATTATTTGAACTATGACACTCCTCAGTTGTTAAGGTGTGTACCTCTGAACTTTATATATAGACGAGTGTGGCCATATTTCATTTCCCAATGACCTTTTGGATGGCCGTAGGAGATTTTTGTGCTAGTCTCCCTAATAGAAAATGATCTAATTGTCTACTTGAACTTATTCAACATTACAGTGTGTAAGTATAAAATAGTAAATATCAGTCAAATCAAGCATAATATCACTTATTGGAATTTAAAGAAATATGCCTCATGGGGTATATTATGAGGTATATAATGCATCATTAAAGGAATTGGACTCATTTTGCCCTTTTCATTGTTAACTTGACTTAATTTGACAACATGCTTCAAAAGCTCTCGATAGTTATTGAAGTTCAAAAGTCCTGATACTGATCATTTTTTCTTGTTGCTGTGAAATGTCCGTAGTCAAAACTCAAAACAACGAATTTTTTTAAACTTATTTTTCGTCTTGTCTATTGCGCATTTTTGTTTTTTTCTCATGTATATATACACAAGTATAGGTAAATGAAGTTTACATTTTCTTAGCTTCTTTACGGTTATAAAACCAGAAAGAAAATCACTAACTCCAATCAGTTTTCTGTTCTGATTGTGTCAAATCTGAACACTAGTCTTGTGTTTAAAGTCAGATGGTGTGATTTAGAATTTTAACAGTTTCGATGCTCAAGTAAATTTTTGGATCATGTCATGTCACATACATTGATATCATTCATTTTTGTACATGAAAAAGATTTGTACTGGTATACTGCAATCACTTCATCACTTGTTAGACTGAATTATTCATTTCTCTATTGTATTCAGGATCATGTATGTTTGAAAATATAGAAATATGATTTAGTAAGATTTATTTCTTTGTTGTCGAGTGCTATATATTATAGTAAACTTGAGGTTAATTTTCATTTGGCTTTTTTTTCTTTTGTATTATGAAAAGTTCTGGAAAAAAAATGTAAAAAAATTGTTGGGCGGGGGGAAGGGAGGTTGAGTGGGAAAAACATGTACCTCATCAGTCACTGATGGTTAATACAGACAGCAGGGAATTTTTTTTTTCGTAGATTAGCTTGGATCAATGCTTGTGATGTTCTGCCAGCGTTTCCATATTTTTCACCCCATAGGAATACTGTATACGGGGAAAATTTTGCTGCAGTGCAAATTTTGCAATTTTGGCAATATCACAAAAATTTGGGTGGGGAGCTAAACTTTGATTTAAGATGAAATGTAAATGTTGTGTACTTCTGGGCAAATTTAATAGTGGGTGAAAATGGTAAGTCATATACGAGGGTGTTAAGTAAAACAGGGCAAATGTTAAACCGTATACAGCATCCCCTCCCTTATACATGTCAAAGGAGAGCTGGTCTCGACTTATTAAATCTTCGCAATATTCATTATGTTTAGGTAATTATATGTATTTATATAAATTAAAAATATGATGTGTTATATGCCAAAAGTAACCTCAGATACACACTAAAATGAGATTTTCTCTGTTGCATGGAACATTTTAGATAAACATTGGTCATTTGTACATAGAACTTGTTAAGATGTTTTTCACTGCAGTTTGGAGGATGTATACAGTGGAACCTCATACCTGTACTAGGTATACAGGTAGATGACCTAGATCAGCAGTTATGTTTGTATTTAAGTACCAGTACAAGATGTATGTTGTGGCCAAATAAAACTTGTTGCCTGATAGTGGCTGTGGAAAAGAAAGAATTGGAAGACAGTACAGAATCTTTTTTATTTCGTGTGCATATTTTTTTGGGTTTATTTTTTTTTTGAGCAATTATTTTGATTTGTATAGTGCTTTTATAATCGAAACTAAAATATGACATTTGCAGGGTAGGTATCAAAAGAGTGGACAAGATTACCAAGTCTATATGTTTTACTAAATGCCTTGTAGATCCCACTGTACAAGACATTGTTATATATTGCTAGTGCTACTGATGCTTGTCTTTGTTGCTCATCTTGTTTTTCCACTGTACATATAAAAGAAATGGCACAAGCCCTGCTTAGAATCACTGGACTAGGGTTTGTGTTCCACTTAATAAAAACGGCTAGTATTTATGTCTTTTAAAATTAAGGCTCTCTTATAGTTACTGGAATTCAGATAAAGATAATTTTTCCTCTTTATAGTTTTAATGCAAAGCATTTGCTGTCATATAAAGGAAAGCTTTTTGTCCTTTGTTTGATTTTACAATCTATAGTTATGGACATGTTTTATGAGTTGGTATGATCATGAAAAGAATGCATTGTGTAACAAGGGGAGATAAACGGGTACCAATGAAACGCTACAAGTAATACTACAACCAGTCATGCGAAGAACAGATGGAACTTGGGACTTTATACAAAAATAAGAAATGTTAACTTTTTGATAAAAGTAGCACAAATCAAAGAGAAATGGATCAAATAACATTTTCAGAAATTTAAAGATTTATTGAATTCTAGTCTATTATAGTATGTAAGTGTATGAAATTGTATTTCAGATACATATTTTTTTTCTTGTGCAAATTGTAAGGATTTTCATTGCATTGCACAATTCATAACACATTTCAACTAAAGGAAATAAAACCTATTTCAGTTTGGATAACGATTTGGCAAATGGTAAATTAATGTTGAAAACTAAAGGAGTGGGAATAGGGGCTGTTCAAAGTCTCCTGTTATTACACATGGATATTTTAAGAACTGTTTCAGTTCACATGTTAATATTGGTTGTATACAAATCAAAACTATTTATTATTATAGCAGACTGTTGGGTATTTGATTGTATTTTGTATGATAAGCAATATCATGTGGGACAGCTAGCTAAGCTCTGAAGGAAAAGCCTGTTGCGGCCATATATAGCTAGCCATTCATGACATAACTGGTCCTCTTCGGAAGTTTGTTGTTGTGTTCAAGACACAAGTGTCACATATTTGTACTTTACCAAGCTGTATAGAAATTGTTATTTAATGTCAAACATTGTAAAGTAAATGTTTGAAAATCATGTTTTGGAAGTTTTTGTTGTCGATCCATTTTGCAGTGCAAGGGAGATAATTTGATTAGAATCCCCTAAACGGTAATCAAGAGGTTCGAGAAGTATGATGCATCAATTGAGGTATAGCAAACAGACAAGGGAATCCTTGTAAAATATGGGCCAATCATGTTGATTTTGAGTTGAGTCTTTCAATAACAACTGTGAATTCAGGTGTTCCAACCTTTTGGCGGTATTCATTAACTCTGGCAAGATTGCCCGTTTTGAAATACATAAAAGCGATCACTACAAATGCTGTTAAGAAAACATCTTGATTTAATGTTATCTTGTTAACAGAGAGAGTAGAAAACCTCATCATCAATAGCTCAATCATTAATAAATATCAGGTTCAAGGACATAGACAAAACAGGTCGATACATATAAAGGTCATGAGAATTTATAATTCATCACAAAATATTCTTTGCACAGATTTGTTTCACAAATGGAAGGTGATGTAGTTAAACACATCAGAAACCATCACAGACTGACCGAGTTTACTTCTGTATACATCCATACCAATGTAAAAACAACCTGTGGCATCTACATACCTGGCCACACCAAAGTAAATCTACAAGTCATACAGAAGACTTAAAAAACCTGGCCCTGTAATACGCTAACATCAAAATATCAGTAAATATTACAAAGTAGATATCACTTTCTTGGTTAAATCTGAGGCTACTACAAAAACATCAGGTGAACAACATAAATGATTTTTTTGCTCAATTACAATTTCTTTTTACAAAATAACAAATCAACACTTTGTAAGCTAGAGAGATGACCATTTATCATTTTGAAATAAATTCTGAACTGAAACTCTAGATCATCAAATTAAATTGATGTAATATTAGGAGTTTGTTGAAACTTGTGACTTTATACTATTGTATTTATCCTGCTTTAAGCCAATCCATGTACCTGGTATATCAATGTTACTAAAATTATCAACCTATGGTATTTAACTGTCCTGTAATAAATCCATCCCCTGGCTTTAGTTAGAAGTAATGTATCGGGCTCATGGGCTCACTACGGAATGAACATCATATTACTTGCCACATTACTGTATGTTAAAAAGAATGTTTCCACCACAATGCAATGCAATAATTTATCAACAGTTTGAATCACTAGCAATTTCACCTGATAAAGAAATCAGAGGTGACATACTATAAGTACTAATAGTAGTTCAGAATGAAATCAAAATATTACACCATTAGAAAGATAAGTTAAGTGGAAAACAAGGTATATTATAGTACAACACTAATCTTGTCTACAATTATCAGCCTCAAACATTCACTTCGGTTACACGCTCATCTCTCAATTACTGCCTCCCATACTCTACACAAAAGCTTTGATCAAATCTGCTCCAGAAAAGTACTCCACACTCCAGCATTTTTCCTGCATAATTGATACTTGTGAGTCAATCAATGACAAGATGGCTATGAGAGTGATTATCATCTATAAATGCAATTTCCTAATTAAAAAACATAACAAATTTGTACAAAAGACGATAAATGTTTACATAGAAGACTTTTTCTTCTAAGCTAAAAGAGAAAGACTTTCCTATCTATGTTAGGAATATAAATGTACATCATCAAATTTCTGTACTATTACACATCTATATCACACATAAGACTATAACTTGATAATCCATGCCAAAAAAGGGCATATCTCCATTACACATGCCTTATTTGCACATTTTCCAATCATTAAGGATGCATGTCAATATACTTTAAATGCCAATATTATATAAAACACAGAAAAATCACAAGGATAACTTTGTCCATTCATCCTTAAGATTTGCATTTTCAAATTCTACTGATCACCTTCATACAGAAAAAAAAAACAAAACAGCAAGATAAATATTTTGAATTGAATCTACCTGCAATCATTGACGTTACAAATTAAAATGAATATCACACAACTTGTGATATAAAGCAGTTTCCAGGGCAGTTTTCGTTGATCATTACAGCCTAATTGACAGGAAAATCTTGCATTCAGTTAGTCAGTAAAATTTTGTGAATGCTAAGACTTAAGGAAGAGATACCTTGACACTAAATTTCATGCAATGAGAGTCAATTTGAAGTTGGAGCAGTTTTATTTATGACTGGAGCAATTCATGCCACCAATTACTGAAGATATTCTCATTTTACAAGTCGTATAACTACATTTAAAATGTGCTAGCTTCTGGGACCTGTATTCCTTATTCCTGTTGTGTCTGTGAATATTCAAATTTAAGTCATTTCCATTATCTTGAAATATATATACACATATTTACACTAACATAGACAATGGCTTAGTTTATTTCTGTTACAGTCAATCAGATATAGGTTATAGAGATCTTACTCAGTTTTATCTCAACAATGATGCCATGCTAAAAGTTAATTATACACTGATTTTAAAATCATCCCTGTAAAACTTCAATCTTATTTTAAACAATATTCATGTTTAGTTCATTCTTCAAAATGTGATAAAACAAGTTAGATATGGACCTAGTAATAGTAGACTTTACCCTAGAACTGTGGCTATTAATCTATCCTATACTATACGAGGATTGCTTCAATATAACAAAAAGTTGTAACAGGTTTGTTGGCCAATATGATATAATTAAGGTGTACAGTATATTCATTGCTTAAGTCTCCCCTAAAAATGCCCAATTAAAACACAATTCTATGAGTAATAATGTTTAGGACACCATTTTTCTCTAGACCCATCATAGATATCCAATAAGTCATTTTTCATTACATGATTTGGATTAATCCTCCGGACAATCGTACAAAAGTGAGTATGTAGTTAATACAAACATTCAAAATAAGTGTTAATATCAGGATAAAATGACACAACCCTCTAGCTGACCAATGGTCAGACTAATGCTTTGATTTGGATGTCTTACAATGAACCAGTCCTGTATAACAACAGTGAAACCAGAAAACCTACTGATCACATGGACACAGGAAGTCTTAAAATTTTCATTTATTGAGCAAATTTCTGGTTTCCCCCACAAGAAAACAAAGGCCATACAACAAACCCCATGCAGCTGATTATGTTGTACATCACAACAACTTATAACACAGTTGATGGGTAACAAAAAGGTGCAACATCAAGAGGCCTTCTCTTTGTAACTAAATGTAGTGATCAACAGTATACTTATTATTTTCTCAAGAAAGTTAAACATAAGATACAGCTTGAGCAGTCTTGTCCCCAGACTAGTGATACTGAAGAGCAGAATACACACACAAAAAATAACGCTTTACCATGGTTCTTTGGTGTATTTAACAGTCATCTATCAAATTATACAAATCAATAGTGGTCAAGTGCTAACAGTTCTCAAGATGTGACACTGATATGGAATCGGATACAATGGGAAGTGGTAGGTGTAGAGAATATCTTACTACTATAACATTCGGGTAGCTACTATATACTACTTCACAATTCATTCATGAATTAGCTGATCCTGGAGGATGCTATAATTTGTGTCATTTGACTGATATGATATATTCTATAGCAGTAAGATTCTTGTCAAAAACACAAGAGCATGAAAGGTTTTGGATTGAAAAACTAAAAACAATTATATGGTTTCTTCCTTCTAGTACACCCATCCTAATTTCATATCTTTATTAAGTTCTTGTCATCAATATGAGTTTTTACAAAGTTGAAAAAATACCCAATGAATGATGATATTGACTTCTAAAACAAAATACCAATGAAACATGTTTCATAAAACAATTTTTTTTTCTAATCAATACAAGAAAAACTAATTTTACAAATGATGAAATGCCTCACAAGATGTAAAGTTCTTAACAGTACTAATAATACTGGTTTGATCACAACAGGAAACAGTAACAGCATCATCCATTTTACAACTTGTACCTAAGATGAAAAGTTTGGCAAGTTAAAGCAATTTTTTCATTAAAAAAAAACTTCATTTATCACATGAAACAAAAATATCTGGATCCGCAATAACACAGATGCAGTGTGAACAACCCCACCCCCTTCCCTCTGTATCTTGTGATGCATCAGGGTATTGTACCTTAAATCATACAAACTACCTGCTGTATGACTGCATACCACTTACAAATAACATGTGTGAAGTCTAGTATTCTAGCTGTTTCTATGTATCGACTTACACAGGAATGATAAACAAACATTCTCATCCACTGAACACATACATATTTTAGAAGTAATTTTATTTTTGCACTTTTCATTCTGGAATCTTTGCGCTATAATATGATTGCACCAATTTGATTCTATACGTTTGTATAATAATCACTGTGGATGGAATTTAATTGTGCCAAGTTCTATAGATGTACAGTATCTTTGTATTAAATAATTTTGCTACTGGACACTATGAAATAAAGTTTTCTCTCAAAAAATAACAGAGTTGAAGTAGTCCTTTATAAACATACAGAATAGTAACTAACATATTGATATGATAATTTTATACAAACTTTATCCTAGTTTAAAATCTGTCCTCTTTGTTGAATATTTGGCTTTGATGCCTTAGGTTTCATTCTTCCTAGCATCATCTAACTTTTGCCTGCACAAAAAACCTGCATGTGTAAAAAGCATGTCAACTTGGTCAAATCCAACTGACGAGGGCAGCATCAGTTTGCTAACTGACCATTTTCTCTGTAACAGGACTGCTTCCATTTGAAATCCTCAAATTGCTGACATTTTTGAGAGTTTCAGTATCTGACAAATCCAGAGACTCAAGGGTAAGCTCAGGAGCAAGCAGTTGTCTGCTGAAGTCATGGTTTCTCAATTATTATCACACCTATTTAGTCAACGCCTTCAAATCCTTCTGTGTTTTCAACGGCTAACAGAAGTTTTTTCCTCAGGTCCTCGTAGTTGTCGTAAGGTGGAAGATCAAGTCTGTTGAAGCTGCAATGGTAGAGGAAATATTACAATCACCTACAAATGATTTTTGATTATAATAGATATTAGCATTATTAATAACCCTTATATGAATACTACTAATTTATGATTTTGATTCTAGTTAGCAACTTTGAATACTTTTTCATCATCATTTTAACCTTGGTTTTGCCGGATTAGCTCACTATTTCACCCACTTTCATATTTATATACCATGAAACTGTGCCTCTCTGGTCTTTTCTCTTCATTCTATTTACCTTCCTTCCATTGCAATACCTATCTCCTCCCTTCTCTAAAATGTGTGTACATGTATTCATGATGTGTGTTTGTATATGTGTGAATGCATGTAAGTGTGTAGAAGTGTATGTATTATGAGCAACACTTAGACTAAGGTTCATATGTCACCACAAGAGAACCAAAGGCTTGTTACATAAGTTAAACACTTTAATGCCAGATTTTGAATTTTCACTCAAATGATTGATTTTTCTGAAACTTTGGAAGGTAGTCATGATATAGTCAATACAGAATAAAAGAGATACTGTTGTATGTAGTTATAAACATATCTGTCTTCCACTCCATGTTTGTTATTTACTGTTACTAAAAGACAATTGTCTGGCCAGGTGTTACTGGTGTCGTTCCTTACTGACAGTGATATATTACACATGTACTAGGAGAGAATTGTCTGACCAGGTGTTACTGGTGTCGTTCCTTACTGACAGTGATATATTACACATGTACTAGGAGAGAATTGTCTGACCAGGTGTTACTGGTGTCGTTCCTTACTGACAGTGATATATTACACATGTACTAGGAGAGAATTGTCTGACCAGGTGTTACTGGTGTCGTTCCTTACTGACAGTGATATATTACACATGTACTAGGAGAGAATTGTCTGACCAGGTGTTACTGGTGTCGTTCCTTACTGACAGTGATATATTACACATGTACTAGGAGAGAATTGTCTGACCAGGTGTTACTGGTGTCGTTCCTTACTGACAGTGATATATTACACATGTACTAGGAGAGAATTGTCTGACCAGGTGTTACTGGTGTCGTTCCTTACTGACAGTGATATATTACACATGTACTAGGAGAGAATTGTCTGACCAGGTGTTAGTTCCTTACTGACAGTGATATATTACACATGTACTAGGAGAGAATTGTCTGACCAGGTGTTACTGGTGTCGATCCTTACTGACAGTGATATATTACACATATATTACACATGTACTGACAGTGATATAGAATGTACTAGGACAGAATTGTCTGACCAGGTGTTACTGGTGTCGTTCTGACAGGTAGGAGAGAATTGTCTGACCAGGTGTTACTGGTGTCGTTCCTTACTGACAGTGATATATTACACATGTACTAGGAGAGAATTGTCTGACCAGGTGTTACTGGTGTCGTTCCTTACTGACAGTGATATATTACACATGTACTAGGAGAGAATTGTCTGGCCAGGTGTTACTGGTGTCGTTCCTTAAAGCTACATGCAATTATTCACTAAGGAAGATAGCAACTTCCTGGTTCTTTACTTTTACCATAAACAAAAGGGTTCACAGTTTATCAGAAACCAAACATTAAAGATTTTTATGAAAGTAATTTTATCCAGCACCAACAATGAAGTTCGAAATAAATGCTACAGTACCAGGTGTGAGCTCGTGGCAACTTCTTGGTGGTGCCCCATTTTTCTATGGTGAACAGTTGAGGACCATTGCTACCATACAGTTCCCTAAAACCATTCATTGGAACGCGAGATGTTCCTGTAACAAACTGGAGCAATCGGGACCGCATCTCATTATTCACCGAGTACACTGCCTGAAAGTACAAAATTCAAAACAACATTATATATGGTAAATTTCAAATAACAAGAAATCAATCCACTTTTTATTTCAATTTTTTACTGAAGCTGTAATCAAACTGATGATATCAGTTCTAGTGTTTTGCTTGTGAAGAGAACATGACAAGTTACCTTCCAGAAGGAGATAATAACTGGGTGGTTAGGATTGTATTCTCCTTTGTAGGCAGTGTTGTTTTTCCAGTCATTTACATCAATGTCCTGTAGCCCACACATCAACAACTCCAGCTCATTCTCATCAAATATCTGCAGTAGTGTCTGGGGAACTAGAGCATTGAAGCCCTTCCTGAAGGCTGTCATCTGGTTATACACTCGGGAGACAAACCTCCAGTTGATCACCAAGCTGTAACACGCAGTGAATCCAATAGTTAAAATAGGATTTCTTTTGTTACCATACAGTTTATTATCTTGATGGGGGATTTAAATTTGCTATGCTCACAGCCATTAAAGATCACACAAAATAAATATCTGCCACGGCAAGAAATATAAAGCAATGTTAATCAATAACGTATCATTATTCTAACTTAACAGTCCTTATTTTATATAATTCATCTCGTTATCACTATTTCAACTCAATAGTTCTTACTTTATATACTCCATCTTGTTATCATTCGTAACCACAATGTTTTTTCCATCTGCTTTAAGTTCCCGTTCAGTTATCTGAAAGATCAAGAATTTGTGTTACACATGAAACATAAAAACATACCAGTCTCCATACATATCAAAGGTTTTCATGGGTTTACTTTACTCACCATTACAAATTTATTTATATTTACCTATTAATAATTTATTGAGAATCAATTCTCCCTTATATGGTTTTCTTTTTTTTTCTTTTTAGAAAAGAAACAATAGATTTTCCCCATTTGGAAGTGCCCCTAAGACTCCATTTATACAAAAATACTTTTCCTACCAAGAATGCTTCAGACCAACTTAGGTTAAAATCTACACTGTCATTCATTACTAGTAAAGATCTATAGAAAAAGTTGATGAGGAATGACAGACATATCTGTTAAATCAAAAGAAGAAATTAATTGTTATTAAACACCAATAGCAATTTATGATCACTGCCAGCAGTTGCCTCACCTCTCCAAAGTAGTCCTCTTCCACACTGAAGGTCAGATCAAGGTCAATAGGGTCATTGTCCCGTATCCAGCACAGCGAGTTGAAATATTCGGAGTCCTGTTGTTGTAAACAACATGAAGGTCAAATACATTCAATGTGAAATGTAACTGACCTCACCTTTAGACAATGTGTCCCTCATATGAACATGAACCACAAACAAATAAAATGTGACATGCTTGTTATCTGTTATCATAGCAGGAAGATCTACTGCTATTACTAAGATTATTATTAACAACATTACAAGTTTAAAAAATTTTTTTTTATTAAGCATGCATAATTTAAAAGACATAAGACCATTGTATGATTTCCATGGAATTCCAATGTATCAAAGTTTTGTAAAAAAAAAAAACCCTAAAGACAAAAATGAGAAGATGAAGACTTACAACTGGCTCCATATCCTGCAGAAGCATGCTTTTTCCCAACATCATCTTGTAAAATGGACGAATGAAGAATCCTAGAACACAGAAAGAGAGCTGAGATGCTTGCCATCACTTGACAGTAGAAAACAGCAGACATACTGCTGTACACCTGAGACTTATTAGTCATATTGTTATACACATGTCATAAGATATACAAGATATCTAGCTGCAAAAACTGATCAATTATCAATTATAGAAGGGAGAAAAGAAGAACAATGATATGTTCTATACAGGAACTTGATGATGTGATACCAAGGTATAAACATAAGACACCATTTACATGAACTTGATGATGTGATACCAAGGTGAGAACATAAGACATAATTTACATGAACTTGATGATGTGATACCAAGGTATAAACATAAGACACCATTTACATGAACTTGATGATGTGATACCAAGGTATAAACATAAGACACCATTTACATGAACTTGATGATGTGATACCAAAGTATAAACATAAGACAACATTTACATGAACTTGATGATGTGATACCAAGGTATAAACATAAGACACCATTTACATGAACTTGATGATGTGATACCAAGGTATAAACATAAGACACCATTTACATGAACTTGATGATGTGATACCAAGGTATAAACATAAGACACCATTTACATGAACTTGATGATGTGATACCAAGGTGAGAACATAAGACACCATTTACATGAACTTGATGATGTGATACCAAGGTGAGAACATAAGACACCATTTACATGAACTTGATGATGTGATACTAAGGTGAGAATATAAGATACCATTTACACGAACTTGATGATGTGATACCAATGTGTGAACATAAGATACCATTTAAAATTGATGAATGCTCTTCAAAACAACTTTATTGGACATAAAAATAAAAAAAAAAAACAGTAATAATTCTGTGAGGAAGGGGTATCAGGTGCTAAATTTGGTACACTATACTCCTTAGTATGACCAAGTTTCTTTATCCTAGTTGCAAGTTTATGTTATAGACATGAATTCTTATCAAAGGGTAATAACTCTGTAATCAAGAGGTTGCAAGCCATAAATTTGGTATATTGCATATTGTCTTAGTGTGACCAAAGTTTACACAAAGTGTCATTACCTAAGTTTAAATGCAAGAAAAGTTATGCTCCAGAACACAAGATTGTAAAAAAGGGCAATAACTCTGTAATGGAGGATTGCAGGCCTTGAATTTGGTACACTGCACATCATTTTAGTATGATTAACATATAGATCAAGTTTCATGATCCTTGCTTAAGTATGGGCAAAATTATGCTCCAAACACAAACAGACAGACAGAAAGACAGTTGGACGGACAAATCAGCTACAATATACTCAAAGGGGAAAATTTCAAGGAAGCATAGCAAAATTATAATAATTAGCTTTACACTGCCCATGTTTAAATATTAAACTCTACAAGCAATTGTGCTTGGTATATAACAGCTTCAATCTTACCATCCAGTAGTTTTCCATGATACACCGCCATGCCAGCAATTCTGCCAATAAACTCAAAATAGGACAAGTGGTCATCATTGGCAAGACCTGACAAGGGATTGATCTGTAGTGTATAGTTGTCTCTGAAACACAAAATTATATAACACTCTTAAGGTTTTTTGGGTCTAACACACAAAATTATATAACACTCTTAAGGTTGTTTGGGTCTAACACACAAAGTTATATAACACTCTTAAGGTTGTTTGGGTCTAACACACAAAATTACATAACACTCTTAAGGTTTTTTGGGTCTAAAACACAAAATTACATAACACTCTTAAGGTTGTTTGGGTCTAACACACAAAATTACATAACACTCTTAAGGTTGTTTGGGTCTAACACACAAAATTACATAACACTCTTAAGGTTGTTTGGGTCTAACACACAAAATTACATAACACTCTTAAGGTTGTTTGGGTCTAACACACAAAATTACATAACACTCTTAAGGTTGTTTGGGTCTAACACACAAAATTACATAACACTTTTAAGGTTGTTTGGGTCTAACACACAAAATTACATAACACTCTTAAGGTTGTTTGGGTCTAACACACAAAATTACATAACACTCTTAAGGTTGTTTGGGTCTAACACACAAAATTACATAACACTCTTAAGGTTGTTTGGGTCTAACACACAAAATTACATAACACTCTTAAGGTTGTTTGGGTCTAACACACAAAATTACATAACACTCTTAAGGTTGTTTGGGTCTAACACACAAAATTACATAACACTCTTAAGGTTGTTTGGGTCTAACACACAAAATTATATAACACTCTTAAGGTTGTTTGGGTCTAAAACACAAAATTATATAACACTCTTAAGGTTGTTTGGGTCTAACACACAAAATTACATAACACTCTTAAGGTTGTTTGGGTCTAAAACACAAAATTACATAACACTCTTAAGGTTGTTTGGGTCTAACACACAAAATTACATAACACTCTTAAGGTTGTTTGGATCTAACACACAAAATTACATAACACTCTTAAGGTTGTTTGGGTCTAACACACAAAATTATATAACACTCTTAAGGTTGTTTGGGTCTAACACACAAAATTATATAACACTCTTAAGGTTGTTTGGGTCTAACACACAAAATTACATAACACTCTTAAGGTTGTTTGGGTCTAACACACAAAATTACATAACACTCTTAAGGTTGTTTGGGTCTAACACACAAAATTACATAACACTCTTAAGGTTGTTTGGGTCTAACACACAAAATTACATAACACTTTTAAGGTTGTTTGGGTCTAACACACAAAATTACATAACACTCTTAAGGTTGTTTGGGTCTAACACACAAAATTACATAACACTCTTAAGGTTGTTTGGGTCTAACACACAAAATTACATAACACTCTTAAGGTTGTTTGGGTCTAACACACAAAATTACATAACACTCTTAAGGTTGTTTGGGTCTAACACACAAAATTACATAACACTCTTAAGGTTGTTTGGGTCTAACACACAAAATTATATAACACTCTTAAGGTTGTTTGGGTCTAAAACACAAAATTATATAACACTCTTAAGGTTGTTTGGGTCTAACACACAAAATTACATAACACTCTTAAGGTTGTTTGGGTCTAAAACACAAAATTACATAACACTCTTAAGGTTGTTTGGGTCTAACACACAAAATTAGATAACACTCTTAAGGTTGTTTGGATCTAACACACAAAATTACATAACACTCTTAAGGTTGTTTGGGTCTAACACACAAAATTATATAACACTCTTAAGGTTGTTTGGGTCTAACACACAAAATTATATAACACTCTTAAGGTTGTTTGGGTCTAACACACAAAATTATATAACACTCTTAAGGTTGTTTGGGTCTAACACACAAAATTATATAACACTCTTAAGGTTGTTGGGGTCTAAAACACAAAATCATATAACACTCTTAAGGTTGTTTGGGTCTAACACACAAAATTATATAACACTCTTAAGGTTGTTTGGGTCTAACACACAAAATTATATAACACTCTTAAGGTTGTTTGGGTCTAACACACAAAATTATATCAAATCAGTCTTAAATGAATAATTATTCCATTACAAAACATAACTGAAGAAATAAAAAAAAAAAAAAACATGTCCCAAGGTCACTGTTATCATTAAGAGAGGCACCAAATACTCACTGTTATCATTAAGAGAGGAACTAAATACTCATTGTTATCATTAAGAGAGGCACCAAATACTCATTGTTATCATTAAGAGAGGAACTAAATACTCATTGTTATCACAGGACAAATAACATACCTGACACAGTCTCCATTTTCTTTTATTATTTATTTCTAAAAGTGCTAAACAGATACATAGCTATGTCCTGTACTCAGAGGTTCTGCACAGAATTATGACGACAAAACTAGAATTATTTTGACTTGACATTTTAAAAATGATAAAGCAGTCTAGAAACTCACAAATGAAAACAATGCCATTTGAATTTATATATCTCACCTGGAGATGTAGAAGATGCACTCAGAGTTATCAATACAAATAAAACTAGCGGTCCAGATTTGGTTAGTCCAAATTACTTAAAGAAGCAGGTCATGAGTTATCAATACCATTGTCTTGTTTGTTTAATGCATCACTGTCTAAGAAAAAATTTCCATCAGCCTGGAAGATTGCTAATGTGATTCCAGTTTATAAACAGGGAGATAAATCACTTGTTTCAAATTATCGACCTATTTCACTCATTAGTTGTATTGGTAAAGTATTTGAAAAGTGTGTTTTCAAACATTTGTATAATTTCCTACATTTGAATGAATGTATTACTTCTTACCAGTCTGGTTTTACTCCGAATGACTCGTCTGTTTGTCAATTAACTGATATAACATATACTTTCTATCAGGCTGTTGATAGTGGAAAAGAGGTTCGTGTTGTTTTCTGTGACATAAGTAAAGCCTTAGACAGAGTGTGGCATAAGGGTTTGTTGTTTAAGCTAAAACAAAATGGAATATCTGGTAATTTTTTAGAATGGTTTGGGAGCTACCTCCAGGATCGAAGCCAGCAGGTAATTATTGAAGGAAGTTCTTCAACTACTAAGGAACTACATGCTGGGGTTCCACAGGGCTCAATATTAGGTCCACTTCTTTTCATTGTTTTTATAAATGACATAAATAATATTGATGCTCATATTCGGCTTTTATCAGATGATACATCACTTTTCATGATCGTTGAAAATCCTGAAAGTGCAGGGACTATTTTAAATTCTGACCTAAACAAAATTAGTACCTGGGCCAAGCAGTGGTTAGTTAATTTCAACCCCAACAAAACTGAAAGAATGGTCCTAACTAAAAAGAGGACTGCTACAGCTCACCCTCCCTTATTTATGAATAATACCCAAATACAAGAAGTCCAGCAACATATACATCAAGGTGTAACTATAGATGGAAATTGTTCTTGGCATGCCCACATTACTAATATCCTTGCTAAGGCATGGAAAAGGCTAGATATTCTTAGAGAGTTAAGGTTTAAGTTAGATAGGAAATCTCTAGAAATTATGTATTTTTGTTACATACGTCCCATCTTGGAATATGCTGATATAATCTGGGCTAACTGTACCCAACAAGATTGCCAAGAACTTGAGAAACTTCATACTGAAGCTGGCAGAATCGTGACTGGAGCAACCAAATCTGCTTCATCCAATTCCATTATGCTTGAAACAGGATGGGAAACTTTGGCACATAGGCGTTACAAGCATAGAATATTAACTTCATACAAAATATTTCATGGTGCTGCACCATTATACTTACAAAATTTGCTTCCTTCTAGGATAGGAAATGCCAAAAATTATGGACCAATTCAAATATGCATCTGCCAGCAAGTAGGACAAATATCTATATGAACTCTTTTTTACCTACTGCTATCAGGGAATGGAATGGCATACCAAATAACATAAGAAACTCTCCAACTTTGAACACTTTCAAAAAACACCTCGATAAACAAATTATTAAACCTCTATACTACTTTGTTGGTGAACGCTGGGCTCAGGTACTGCACACACGTCTTCGTCTTGGATGTAGTTCTCTAAATTATCTCTGTAATAATCATGTTTCAGATACAGATCTATGTGTATGTGGGCAGGTTGAAACTCCTTATCATTATCTAATGCAGTGTGTACGCTATAATCGAGCTAGAGAAAATACCCTAGATACATTAAATTTCAATTTATCACTAGAATTACTCATTTATGGTGACCCAAACCTGTCTCAAGATGATAATATCATTATATTTGAAAAGGTACAAAGGTACATCGTAGAGTCGGGTATCTGGCCCTGGAGGTCAGCCAGGGTCAATATGTGCAAGACAATGAACTGTCATTCTATACTTACAATTCTAACCAAGTTGACCCATTTCCATTAAAAAAATATACATATTATGATCAAAAATGTCATTTTTTGTATAAACTATAGTAAACTTGACTTCTTCCTCAGGAGAAAATGTGAGACCTAAAGGTCATGAAATTCACAATTTTGGTAAAGCACCTAAAGACCTTTCCATCCATGAAGAGCATTTCATTCTACAATATTTAGTTACTGAGAATAACTTTGAAATTTCAATCAATTTGACCCTTTTTGGCTCCACCCATCAGCCCCCCTGAGACGCTACACAATAGGCTATTGTATTAAGTCACAATGAAACCTTGTCTCAAGTAACCTAAAAATTTGAATATGATGAATATTTGTGTACTTACGTGGCTGAATACTCAAAAAGGCCATAAAACGGATTAAACATTTCCTTAGAAAGGAGGTAGAACCATTCACGAGCCACACCACCGTAATCAAGACCTGTGTCACCATCAAATTCGATCCATAATCTGTAACCAGTAAATGTATAACAAGATTTACAAATAAAAAATGATATTCAATTTTATAACAGACAACCACAATCAATTGAAATTAGAGTGTCCTAACATACAAAATTTTTATCAAGACTCAAAGATATATTGGATATACCTTTGACAATGCTGTGGAAGGGTATTATATAATGCAACAAGAGACTTGTATTGGAGTATAAGCCCTGCCATTAACAAGAGACTTACATTGGAGTATAAGCCCTGCCATTAACAAGAGACTTACATTGGAGTATAAGCCTTGCCATTAACAAGAGACTTACATTGGAGTATAAGACACCTGCCTTTAACAAGAGACTTACATTGGAGTATAAGCCCTGCCATTAACAAGAGACTTACATTGGAGTATAAGCCCTGCCATTAACAAGAGACTTACATTGGAGTATAAGCCCTGCCAATTAACAAGAGACTTACATTGGAGTATAAGACACCTGCCTTTAACAAGAGACTTACATTGGAGTATAAGCCCTGCCATTAACAAGAGACTTACATTGGAGTATAAGCCCTGCCATTAACAAGAGACTTACATTGGAGTATAAGACACCTGCCTTTAACAAGAGACTTACATTGGAGTATAAGCCCTGCCATTAACAAGAGACTTACATTGGAGTATAAGACACCTGCCATTAACAAGAGATACTCCCATATAAAATAAACACACAAAATGTTTCTGTCCTTTCATCCATTTCAGAGATCTGCGACAACTCTGACAATGTCCAGGGACATGCAGGACTGTAGACTTATAAGAGGTGGAACCCCACAAGGTCTGCTTAACACCTGTTTTACTGGTGAAAGTAGACGCTTTTCTCAACCAATCTGTCAATAATTTCCCCAACCAATAATGCATAGACAAATGGAGTGAAACTTTCATAACTTTGATAAAGTACTGACTGAAAGGCTAAACCTGTTGATAACATATTTATTTTGGACTTTTATTGTGAGATATAAGCTAACACATGCAAAACAACGCTTTAATAGAAAACGACTATCAATGGCCAAATTTGAAATTTTGAATACAATTTCCTTGAAATCAGTGAAATTTGTGCAAAATGCACAATTCAAGGAAATAATTCAGTCCCAAATCAAGATATTGCTACTGGATAATGAACCTGAATTATAGTCATATTCATAACATGTTTTGACGTCAGTAACTTCTTTGAGCATTTTAGGCCACAGTGTCTGAAAACACATCACAATTACCTATGGTCTACACATGTGTGCCAAGCTGTCATTCTCATTGGAGTAAAATCATCATAACTTGGCCATTTTTTCATAAATAAAACTAAAACTTTGTATATCAATGCATTATAATCGTATTAAGTAGATATCTATTGATGTCACTTTTTGATATTTTAAGCTATATAATTGAAGATCACAGAACATTGTACTCCTCATTACTCAATCAATTTTACAAACATTAACATAAAACTTGATTATTTTAAGATATATTTCTAAATCATTACAACTCTTGATGTTGCTGATAATCATTTGTTGCCAACTTTTAGATAGACCTGTAAGAATACATGTCGATGATCTCATGATTTTGTGATTTCTTCCATATTGTCTCAACTCAGAGAACCCTTTGCAAACCAGAGCAATGCTATTGTGTGATTGACACAAAGCTCTAAATATTTTCATGAACACCTGTCAATTTTGATAAGTTTTTAGTATGATTATTGATGGTTTCTGTAGCGACAGTATGCATGCTTGACACTGTTTTGAAAGATGGCAGCAATGTTTATAGCATATGACTGCTGCTAGGGGTCACTGGTAAATCAGAATTCTTTCATCAATCAGAAAGCTTGGATTGGTAGTAACAGCTAGGTTCAAAGGCTGTGACAAAAGTCTAAAACTGTAACTCTGTTACATTTAGCATAATAAGTCTGTTTGGCAGTACCACACAATAGTAGGAAACTAATTATTTATTGTGAAATATTTCCTGGCTAGGTAGCATATAGATGAGTTGCCTAATGAAAGCGACAAGATGTATGGTCTAGTCACAAATACATAATCCATACGATTTGCTATGTGCTATGTAGACAAAAAAGTTTTACAAATACACAACAACAATCATCTCACCTGGTTTTCAAAATATCTGGCTTTTTTACACTCATGATGGCGCGGTAAGAATCTTCAAATATGTTGTCTCTACTAATCTTAATATCAACTTTATTCGGCACATTTTGCTGAAACACAAGATACCAACATTGAATCAAACTTTCAATAATGATAAATACAATATCTACATGTTCTTTCTTTATAATATGACAATTTTTCTATCCAATATCTTTATCAAAATTGACGTACCAAATCAAAAACATTATAGAAGTAAATTTGTGGTACCCAGTAAAAATCCACTTAATAATAAAGGTTTTATGATTCATGTTGGCCAAGACAATGAATACTCACAGGTTTCCGTAACTTTGATCTGAAGTAATCATATTTTCTCTTGTAATCCCTAGAATACGGCACAGCCTGAAAAATCAGAATGTCTTGTCAGCGTAATACTACAGAGACATATCAGGACTGTATTGATGCATCCCCTCGGACTTTCGGTCAAAATGATGTAAAACAATCTTAATGAATTTTTAGTCATTATACACTATCAAATTAATCATTGTAAGTAAATGGCTTTAATAATCACCTTGTTATCAGTTTAATAATCCACTTTCAAAGTTTGCAATATTGTGCATCACGAATTTGAAATATTATCCAACCCTTAACCCTCTGTGATATTTTAATATAACTTTGTTTCCATTGTTATCAATTCTGTAATTGGACCCTCGGGTCTGTTGAATTGAATTGAAATAAATAACAGATCAATGAAAATTTTTTAAGTTAAAAACACTTTGATCACTATGGCTAACCAAAGTCCACACAAATCATGACTTCATACAAGAATAAACCTGTCTCTTAAAAAGGAAGCTTTTTACCTGTCCTCCTAACTTCTGTAGACGAGGGTCTTCCCATTGGGTCGTTTTGGTTGCTGCGGAAACAAAAACATATATCAGAAGGAACTTTTCAGGAAATAAAGATCAAGAGTTAGGATATAACAGTGACATTTTTAATAGATTATGTATTTAGATTGTTAAAGATCATAATTCAGAAAGTTCACAATTTCCTATTTTTTCTGACACTTTTGTCAGATATGTTTTGTTTACCAATGAAGCTTACAGTGATTTATGTAGAATACTCTGCCGTCCGAGTGGGTTCTCTCTTCCCATCCAGCCTGAAATCAAAAAGAAAGATTAACAGTGCTTTAGTTTGACAAATATATCTAATTGATATGCAATCAAAAAGAAAGATTAACAGTGCTTTAGTTTGACAAATATATCTAATTGATATGCAATCAAAAAGAAAGATTAACAGTGCTTTAGTTTGACAAATATATCTAATTGATATGCAATCAAAAAGAAAGATTAACAGTGCTTTAGTTTGACAAATATATCTAATTGATATGCAATCAAAAAGAAAGATTAACAGTACTTTAGTTTGACAAATATATCTAATTGATATGCAATCAAAAAGAAAGATTAACAGTGCTTTAGTTTGACAAATATATCTTATTGATATGCAATCAAAAAGAAAGATTTACAGTGTTTAGTTTGACAAATACATCTGATTGATAAAGTTTTGAAGGTACAATATTTCAGTATGTACCAGTCACCAAGTTAAACTAACTCAACATTTTTAGCAACAACTAGGGTTGAGTCTTAATCTTCCAACTGACTATTACTGACATCAAGATCGAGGACCAATACAGCAATGTTTACTGACATCAAGATCGAGGTCCAATACAGCAATATTTATTGACATCAAGATCGAGGACCAATACAGCAATGTTTACTGACATCAAGATCGAGGTCCAATACAGCAATGTTTACTGACATCAAGATCGAGGTCCAATACAGCAATATTTATTGACATCAAGATCGAGGACCAATACAGCAATATTTATTGACATCAAGATCGAGGTCCAATACAGCAATATTTACTGACATCAAGATTGAGGTCCACTACAGCAATATTTACGGACATCAAGATCGATGTCCAATACAGCAATATTTACTGACATCAAGATCGAGGACCAATACAGCAATATTTACTGACATCAAGATTGAGGTTCAATACAGCAATATTTACTGACATCAAGACATTGGTAATGGGTTCAAAATGACCTAGATAATAGTATTGGTAACAGATCCAATATAGCAATATTTTACCTCATTCATTTTATTGTCAATTTAATTCTTGTAGTTGCCTCAGTCAACATTTTAGTATACAATGCCTTGAGTCAAGGGCAATGAGTTGACTTGATATATTGTGATGTCATAATACCATTATCTCCATTCATCTATTTGTCAATCGTAAGAATGACTTGCCACCTTGGATGAAACAGAACTGGTTACAATTACTGATACCAAGTAAATATCAAGCATGTGGTGAAATATGCTGTGTACCAAGTAAATATCAAGCATGTGGTGAAATATGCTGTGAACATATTTTGTTCCTACCAGCAAAAAAATCTTTACCAGAAGATACTGAAAATTCTCAGATTTATATATCCATACATTGTGAACCTGGTCTTTTTTTTATTGGAAAACTATCTCCATGTTTTCTTTTATATTTTTCAGTCTTATTGAAAAATCATCTTTTTTTTCAATTTCTATTTAAATTTTGACTTTGACATCAATAAGTATAAACTCACTAAACTTTTTTTTCAAATTATGATTGATTATATAGCTGGCACTGTTATAAAATGACATTGTAGCTGAAGCACAGTTCCAAGGATTCCAGGTAGCTAATGCCCTAAGACCTTGTACCTCTCCATTACTTTATGTTCAGCTCTTAACTTATTGTATCTGCAGAGCAATACAGCTGTTTCTACATTTTGATGCATCTGTCTGACAGTAATGCAATATGATATTAACTTATCACTCACTTACACCATAATTTTACAAAATTACACCTAGATTTCCCTTCAAAAAGTACTGACATAGCCTAACCTCTAGCCTTCTTTAAACTTTTACTGCCAGTACCTCAATCCATTCCACAGGTTCTTTAGAATCTGACATAAATATGTCATGAAATTAAGAAAACAAAAAGGATGCTATAAACTATGTTTACGTTCTGTAAAACCAATGATAATCATAATTATTACTACTAACTGTCCAAAATTTATAATACTGCTATTGGTGTTTATACCATTACGGAGTGATCATCGTGTTCCTCCGCCCTTATCTAATATATCAATCTTTTTAAAATTGCTTTTGTTTACAAAATTTCCCACCTATGCTTCGTCTAGTGAATCGTAAAAACACACTTTAAACACCACAGGGAAATGTCAACTCCGAAAACATTGGAAAGTGTCACAAAAGGGTCAATCAACTTTGAATTCTTCATGTTGAAAAAGTGGATTGTTTTCATCTCAATCCTGAGGTACTAATATGGTGTAATAAAAGGGCTATTTGTATGGTAAATGGGACAAATAATGCAGGTTTCTTCAGCGATATGGAAGTTTGTGGACTAGTCAGTCATCCAAAATATGTAAACATTCCTTAGTGTCTTGCAATACTTGTTAAATATTTACTGGTAATCCATCATGTAAACTAAACTCAACTAGTAGTGATTCGTTACTTACAGGTAATGGCCCCAAATTTACAAGAAGGTCTTCATTTGAGGACGCCCTGGTGACTACATTTGGCATATCTCCGTGCTGACTTCTCATACTGGCAGTCCTAGTCGTGGCTTTTCTAGGATCCTCCTAAAGGTCAAGGTGACAGTTAGACAAGGAAGTCACAGATCTGCTACCACAGAATCATTACTAGATGTAGCTGAGACAACAAAACTAGTAGAACAACAATAATAACATTTACAGCTAGCAGTCCAGATACAACATCTATAACAACATTTACAGCTAGCAGTCCAGTTACAACCTCTATAACAACATTTACAGCTAGCAGTCCAGATACAACCTCTACAACAACATTTACAGCTAGCAGTCCAGATACAACGTCTATAACAACATTTACAGCTAGCAGTCCAGATACAACGTCTATAACAACATTTATAACAACATTTCTATGTCTATAACAACAATAACAACATTTACAGCTAGCAGTCAGATACAATGTCTATACAACATTTCTATGACAACATTTACAGCTAGCAGTCCAGATACAACGTCTATAACAACATTTACAGCTAGCAGTCCAGATACAACGTCTATAACAACATTTATAACAACATTTACAGCTAGCAGTCCAGTTACAACGTCTATAACAACATTTACAGCTAGCAGTCCAGATACAACGTCTATAACAACATTTATAACAACATTTACAGCTAGCAGTCCAGATACAATGTCTATGACAACATTTACAGCTAGCAGTCCAGATACAACGTCTATAACAACATTTACAGCTAGCAGTCCAGATACAACGTCTATGACAACATTTACAGCTAGCAGTCCAGATACAACGTCTATGACAACATTTACAGCTAGCAGTCCAGATACAACGTCTATGACAACATTTACAGCTAGCAGTCCAGATACATGTCTATGTCTATAACAACATTTACAGCTAGCAGTCCAGATACAACGTCTATGACAACATTTACAGCTAGCAGTCCAGATACAACGTCTATGACAACATTTACAGCTAGCAGTCCAGATACAACGTCTATGACAACATTTACAGCTAGCAGTCCAGATACAACGTCTATGACAACATTTACAGCTAGCAGTCCAGATACAATGTCTATAACAACATTTACAGCTAGCAGTCCAGTTACAACGTCTATAACAACATTTACAGCTAGTAGTCCAGATACAACGTCTATGACAACATTTACAGCTAGCAGTCCAGATACAACGTCTATGACAACATTTACAGCTAGCAGTCCAGATACAACGTCTAGATACAACGTCTATGACAACATTTACAGCTAGCAGTCCAGATACAACGTCTATGACAACATTTACAGCTAGCAGTCCAGATACAACGTCTATGACAACATTTACAGCTAGCAGTCCAGATACAACGTCTATGACAACATTTACAGCTAGCAGTCCAGATACAACGTCTATGACAACATTTACAGCTAGCAGTCCAGATACAACATCTATGACAACATTTACAGCTAGCAGTCCAGATACAACGTCTATGACAACATTTACAGCTAGCAGTCCAGATACAACGTCTATGACAACATTTACAGCTAGCAGTCCAGATACAACGTCTATGACAACATTTACAGCTAGCAGTCCAGATACAACGTCTATGACAACATTTACAGCTAGCAGTCCAGATACAACGTCTATGACAACATTTACAGCTAGCAGTCCAGATACAACGTCTATGACAACATTTACAGCTAGCAGTCCAGATACAACGTCTATGACAACATTTACAGCTAGCAGTCCAGATACAACGTCTATGACAACATTTACAGCTAGCAGTCCAGATACAACGTCTATAACAACATTTACAGCTAGCAGTCCAGTTACAACGTCTATGACAACATTTACAGCTAGCAGTCCAGATACAACGTCTATAACAACATTTACAGCTAGCAGTCTAGATACAATGCTATAACAACATTTACAGCTAGTAGTCCAGATACAGCCTCTATGAGTTCAATGTTATGACCACCACATCGTTGTCACTATCTCCAACATTGAGAATCTAAATAATCTTAGTACAAAACTTTTCCCACAAAATTGACTTTGGTCTATTTAAGAGAAGATTGACACAATTAGTAATGTTTTAAATTCATCATTTTCATTTTGATCGTGAATGAATTATTAGAAAATTGAATTTTAAAATGTGGTTAGTGTCTTCTTTAGTCAAACTCTCACAAACTGTAGTTGTTTTAATTCTTCTTTGCTATAATCTGTTTACCACTGCATTACTTACCCATGTGGTTTTCATGGTGTTGTGATCAATGAAAAAGACACGACCGTTTGGCGCCATACCCATTGCCCAGCCCGGCCCTAGTGGTTCCTCATCTAAATCGCCTCCTGTGGCACTGGGTTGCTGGTAATATAAAAGCCACAATAATGATGTTCCTGTTTGCCGCACCCTATATCTAGTGCCTTTTACCAAGAAATAATTGACACAGCACTTATAATTAGTCTTAGACTAGTACACCTAAAAAATATGAACCATCACCCGTCACATAGAATTATTGCAGATTGTATATATTGAAAGGTTGCAACCATGATGTCAATTAAGTAGCAGAATGTCCTTAAAACACAGGTGATCAAATCCATTGATCTATATTCTGATACCTCTACAACTGTAACATCAATACAGTGTAAAAATTTGAAAGGACAATATATTTTTTTAAATCAGACCTAACAAGAAAAATTTGCCTAACTGATATTTTCATATTGCATTACAAATCACTTCACAATGAAAGTTCAATCAATTTCTTCAGTAAAAGATGATGGATAATTGATTGATTAAAAAAATAGTTGATTATATACTCAATTCTACCTGGAAATAAATAAGCTGAGGTCAATATTTCTTATTCAAACATTTATGCACAGAAATATTATCTTAGTCTATATTTATTAGTAAAACATTTCTTTAATTAAGTCAATTTGAAGTCTGCTGTCAATCTCTGTAATAACTAGTAGTAACACAGATAACAAAAAATCATCATTAATAGTGAATGTTAAATTTTAATTATTATAACCAATGGATCATAATACTCCAGCACACTACCTATAATTTAGATCCCAGAGAGGAAATATGCCTTTATTCCTTTCTCTTGCCCAATTATATTCACACTTAAAAGATATAACCTTATTTATTAATGTATACCATTTAGAGCCAACGTCTCTGCTCAGTCAAAGGGGAATCCAAAGGTCCTACGCCTTTCATCTAGATACCCGATGGTATGCAAGGGATAGATGAGGTGAGCTTAAGTTGAGATGAATCAATCCAACAGACTAGGGCGCGTTCTTCTATGTATTTTTTGAACGCCCGACTTAAATTGGCGAAACCAGTAGACCAACTACCTAATAAATACACAGACGAACCTGCCCTCATTTGTTGGATTACTTCATCTCAACTTATTTAATTATCTGGTATCATGAGAAAATTACACTCAGCTCAACCACAAATCTTCTCTAATCAAACCACAAAGCCTTTTATAAGCCAAGAAGTAACTTACTACTTAAACAGAGAGTAGATAGCATTCATATGTTTTAAAATTTAACATCACAAAATTCAATATTGAAGAATAAATATCATGTTTTCAAATCAGACTTAAGATATCAAGAAAATGGACTGTTAAAATATCAAGTAAAATTTAAAAGAACATATAATGACAAAGCAAATCTGACTAGCAAAGGAACAGAAAGAGAATGTACCAAATTCTACAGGATTATTAACTCTCATCAGTCTTAAACAACTTTACAATCTACAACATCAACCTCAATGATTTTTATGACAAATGTAAACAATAAATAACATGCTAAATGAAGAAAATATTGGACTGACTTCATGGCTCTGTAAGAGGTACATAGGATCACAATGCTTTGTCTTTCAAGATTTTCACATGCATGAGTCCAGATCTGTGAAGATGGTACACCTTAAACAAGGAGTGGTTTAGAATAGATAATGGGAAGAATAGAATAGCTTTGTGACGGATGATTTGTATTGCATCTCTGAGAGTTAAGCAGTGCCAGCTAAACTGGTAGTCAGTATACAATCTAGCAAATACCAGACACCTCGACCTCATATAAAGCACCAACGCCTATGTCACAATGGGACTAGGTGGTCTAGCATGTTAACTGTTTTATTGATTTTACTTGCAGCAAGATCACTACAATTATACAAGTATTAAATTTAATGAGCATAAGTTTGAAGCTAGCTTTGGGATAACGTGCAGTTGAACAAGTATAATCTTAAGAATGAGAAACAACCCAGTCAGCAAGGTTGAAAGGAAAGGAGACAACTGTAAAATAAAAGTCAGTGTGAAGGGAGACAAATCATTGTGACAAAGTGATTGGAGATTACTAAATCCTTTGGACAGAGTGAAGGGAGAAACCAGAATCCTCCTGACATAGTGATGAGGAATAACTAAATCCAATGGGAGACACCTGAATCCTCCTGACATAAAGAAGGGACATAACTAAATCCTTTGGTCATAGTAAAGGGAGATAATTAATCCCCTGATTATAGTGAAGGGAGAAACCAGAATCCTCCTGACATAGTGATGAGGAATAACTAAATCCAATGGGAGACACCTGAATCCTCAGGACATAAAAAAGGAAGATAACTAAATCATTGGGACATAGTAAAGGGAGATAATTAAATCCCCTGGTTATAGTGAAGGAAGATAATTAAATCCCCTGGTCATAGTGAAGGGAGATAACTAAATGCTTTGATCAGAGTGAAAGGAGATAACTGAATCATCATATCATACTGAGGGATATAACTAGATCATCATTCATAGTAAAGAGATACATTGAATATTCAGGTCAGAGCAAAGGGAGGTAACTAAATCCTCAAGTCACAATGGAGGGAGACAATTAAATCCTCAGGTCAATGCAATGAGAGACATCTGTCCTGAAGTCAACTCCTTATAGAATGATTAGATCCTCTATATCGTAACAACTTTCTACATAAACTAAACAGAAAATCATTCTTTCAAATATAAATAAATTGATTCACATACGTTAGACATATCCCTTATTCAGAAGAAATGATGAATGTAAACACTTGTGATAAGTTTATATATCCTTGAAAATTAATAATAACCATCAATTTCAATCAAGTGTACAAGTTGATGCTGTGATACTTTAGTGTGAATATGAACTATTTCTGCTAAGGGATTTCTCACATACCTTGTACAATTTTTCAATGGACAAATCTCTTCTACATATTATATAATAATTAATATGTTATTCAATCCATTCAGTTCTAATTATTCAAATATATCTTGTTAAATAGTGTTTAGGTTCAGGCCTAAATCCATCAAATCACATCAACATCAAACAATTAGCATGGTCAGTACCTGTGAGACACACAGAGTGAATAATTCTTAGCATAGGATTAAGCAAGCATTAAGTGTTGATGGAATCTTATCTTGCAGGATATGCATCAAACTTTTTATCTGAACTGCATTTTTCTTTCATGATAAATGATATCAATATTTTGTAGATAACACAATACAATGTCACAGTCAACCCTTCCTGAGGTTAAGGAATGATAAGGTAATTGATTAGTTTTTGTTAGATAAATCATAATTATACTAATTATCCATTTGACTTGATATTGTAAAGAAACACAGATTAAAAAGATTTGAATTGGATTCAATATTCATTAATTCATTTTTTTGTAATATACAAGTACAGTATAGTATATATAAGTCAATAATTTTTTTCAATAAGTTATGAATGTAAAGTATATCAGCCTTCAAAAAAAAAACAACAACATTCTGTTGGATAGGGAAAGTGTAACAAGGCTTCATTTTTACAAAATGTAACAAGAGTAGAAAATCCTTTCATTTCTGTAGCTGACATGCCTTTAAATAATGCATAGCCCATTCAATAATTTACAGAAAAAAAAAATGTAAGAAAAATGCAATCAAATTGGATAACAGGTCATAAGCACACTTCCTCTAATACTTACTAATCTGGGAGCTGAGTTTACTGATGCAAATCTGTGACGGTTGAGTTGATTTCTGATCTGGAAACGCCAGTTCCATTCAATTTAGAAAGGCTATCATTTTTTGTTTATAATAATTCTTTTTTGGTGATGTACAGTATATGTTTTTCCATTGTTGTTTGGATCAATGATAAAGCTTTCCGTGGTATATAACAATATTATTGATTAGTAGGGAAATTGCACCGGAATTTTAATTGACATCAAAAATTAGCTTTCACCTTTAACACAAAAATTCTAAAATGTGTTAAAAATTTGTTTTTTCTAATAATACATTCCAAATTTGTTAATTTGAACTTATCATTATTATTTGAATATTATATTGAACTCTTAAATACTTGGTTGGCCCCAACAAAATTCTCTCTCTATCTAAGTAACAAAAAACTCATAAAACTTAAATCTGGAAAAATTCTGATAAAAAGTTGGTCCCAAAAATAGAAATCTTATTTATTTTGACAAAATATTAACACAGTCATTTTGTGTCTCAGAACACTCAGTGATCTTTTAAACTCAAACATTTGAGTCCTGGTCTCCATACTTTCCCTATAGGACTTACTCAAATTTTTGAGCACCTATGATATCTCTGTGTAACTGGACTCTTCAAAATTATGGACATGGTGCTGTGGGCTCATCAGAAAAAAATCTTACAAAAATTACTATTATTGTTATCATTGTGCACACTATGCCCTGTTATCACTTCAATTTGGAAAAGAAAATCTATCTGACTATTGCCACAATAAAAACATGCTCATATTATGAATAAGACTTCATTAAGAATGATGATGAACAGTAAACAACAATTTGGGAAAGCCCTTTACTGACACCCAAAATCTTGAGACATTTTGATGTGGAAATATGGGTCACAAGGAACCTACCTGCACAGTTGAACTTTGATATAAATAGCCAATGAATGATATACCAATGAGAAGGTGCTAAGTAGGATTTACTGATGATGTTTATTGCTTTTGTGTGAGCTGTGGTGCTCATCAATATCTTCTAACTACCTTGACACTCCAATGCAGTGATTTTTGTTGTACATGTATTTACTTCCATTTCCGATCTGAAACATCCATCTGATTACTGTAAGGCCTGAGCTAACACTTGCATGTAAATGTTATTACTTATTTAGTGTAACATATATTTAAATTTCATTAAGCTAAAACGTTCAAACTTCTTTAACATAAATTCTCTGATACCTCTTAGGGTTTTTCACATCACAATTCCAATGACTTCAAATTAACCAAGTTTGACTGCATATTACAAAAAGAAAGACTCTATTGCTGTGAAAAGAAATAAATAATGTTCACAGACAGAATCTAAGCAATATGTGTAAGCCCATCAATGTCCCCAGTCTACCATCCACTGGAGTGTGCAGACTTACCTCTGTTTGACCAGTAGATGCAGGGCGTGGAGTTGGTGTTGGACTATCCGTGTCTCCTTGCATACTAATAGTGTCTTCCACACTGATGTGTCGTCGAGCCCGATACATTTGGGCTGCCACATTTCTTTGTTGCTGACGTAGATCCTCCCCAGCTGTTTCTTCTTCTGTGGAATTACTTCTGTAATATATGAGATAATATGTGTAATAACACGAGTTCATTAAACAATAGTACATATTAGTACTAGACCTATACCAACTGAACCCTGACAAGAAAACAAGACCTATGAGACAAGGATTTTTCATTTTCATGACAAGTGTCAAACTGTGATAAAACAATTTTAATAAGCATAAATGAATTATGCCTCTAAAATTTGATCATTCCATAAAGTGCTCAAATTGGGTCCCACCCTTGTGGTCAAACAGAAGTCAGATTCACTATACTGTACATAAAAAGTGCTTCAGATCAAACTTGGAAAACATCCTTGAACAGAAGATGGATTTTTAAAAACTTGCAATTGGACCCCATCCCTCCCATCCTATGGGGATGGAATCCAATCTTTATACAGAACTGAATCTCCTACACCCAAGAATGTTTCAGACCAAATTTAGACAACATCCATTCATTCCTATGAGAGGAATAGATAACAGTAAATTTCAAAGAGAACTAATCAGGATTAGAATGTCTTCACATAAACTTAATCTAGAAAGTGGTCGATTCTGAAAAACTACAAAACAGAAGAAAACATTCCAAGTGAAATTTCGACTAGATCAAAGATGAATACAATTACATAATCATCTGCCTGCATTATCTAGATAGTAGGCAAAAAGGAATTAAGCCTTATTACACTAACATGTTCATGTGTGACTAATGGTCATCAAGGCATGAATCCAAAGCTCTTATTAACATGCGATCTACCTGTATTTTTTTATTGTCACTGAAAAGAAGCAATGTTAAGCATTGCTCACATGAAAGTAACTGACAATGTCAGATACAAATTTACTGAGAATATATAGTGAGAGATAGTGGCGTTTCAAGAAAATGTGATAACAGAAACTTGACATAAACTGATATGACATGTGGTTTCTAGTTCATACCCTAAAGGTCTTTCCCACTGTGTGGATCTGGTCTGTGTGTTGACATAGTATGTCCTCCCATTGGAGTCCATTCGTTCCTGCCAGCCTGCAGGGAGGTCACTGCTTCCTAATACCCTGTAACAAAACAAATCTTTATCAAGTCCAGTTAAGTTCATACATATCAAATTTTCAATAGGTAAGTCTTGGTCCAGACCTGAAGCTGCTATCTTCTTTCAGGTTCAGCCATATTTTAACCTGGTAAGAAAAAAGCATCCTTGCTACTCAAAGTATGTTTCTACAGTTGTGGGATTGCACAGTGTTACAGATGTGAGCAAGATGTATACACGATAAGTAAACTGGGCAAAATAAGCTATGGAACAGATGTGTGATACTATTGTGGTTGAAAAATTACTTATAGATAAGTGTGGGATAGGGTTTGTTTATTTTGAATATTTCTGTATTACACTCATTTTGCCATTAATTTGTAAACAAAAGATATATTCTCAGGTAAATCTTCAGTGCTGTGTTTGTTACACAGGAGACCTAGACAGTACCTATCTGGACATGTCACATATATACCTGTATACAGGTCATTTTTGTTGCTCTAGACACAAACACTACTTGTCACTTTCTGAAACTATACAATAGAAAGACTAATTAATGTAGGGTCCAGTGTTAATATTTACTTTTGTAATCACTGATGAAATTAAATATGCCTGTGATTGCTGTTTAGTTATAGCTACAGAAAATTTCCATTTAAATTTTCAATCAGTAATGTCAGCCAACCATTTTCACCAAATCCCACAAAATGTGCGGTCCTATCGCTCGTGTGGGTGCTAGGTCTGTAGAGTGTGTGTGCGTGTGTGTGCACATGATGTATGCACGACAAGCACACAAAGTATTTGGTGTGTTGAACATTACCACATCTGTATATTAGTTGAAGAAAACATGTAATACTTATGTATACTTACCCAGTAGGAGGATCCCATTGTGTGGTACGTGTGGTATGATTGATGTAGTATTTCCTATGGGTTTCCGGATGGGTTCGCATCTCCCAGCCTGGTGGTAGGGGCTCAGCATTTGTAGCCTCCTGGGTGGGGCCAGAGGCACCAGCCTCATTTAAACTATTGTTCATGTCTAAAAACTCCCATCCTGACTGCAAATATTTTCAAATATTATAAGCATACTTGTAGCAATCTTTATATGAGCTATATAAAATATACTTAAACTTCTTCATATTCAATAATATATTTTAAGTTTAATGCGATACTTAGAAGAAATATTTGGATACTTTTTACTACTATAATAAAGATACTGGAACAACTCAAAAATCTGTGGAAGGACGTGTAGTATAAATTTTCATACATCTTATTTACGTGACGTTTGTCCATTAAAAAGCTTTGATGGAGTTCAAGAAAAACTGACAAGAACATTGTTCTTTAGTTCTGTAATGCTTTTGTATGGAAAATTTTACGATTATGAATTGACCATTTCAGGGAACATTTGTGAAACTAACATTTTTTTAAATGTAAGGGAAGTAACTCTGCAGATGTATTTTTTAAGTCAATATTAATGATGAGGTTTTCATGAGAACAAAACATATTTCTGTGTTTCAGATACATGATTTACTAACTAACCGAAATAAAACAACTTGGCCAATCTCCAAGGTGGAAGGAAACCACAATAAGAAGTCTGTTTACATTTACTCAAAACTACATTAAGAGTTTACAATTTTATGAGGAAAAATCAACTAGCTGCAAATGAAAATACAAAAACTTTCAAAGCCAAATAGATATTTGAAATGCATCAATCTGACCTGTTTCAAAAATCTACAGCTGTGAAATTGCATGAAACATTCCCAATTTTGTTTTTAAATTTTCCATAACAACTTTATGAGCATAACCAGGCTTGGAGCAACTGGGGCCTGACTGCTATAGTTCATCCTAAACTATGGGTTAAACACCTTGTAAGGATGACCATTTTCCCATTACCAAGAAAGTAAATATATACATATAAATAAAACAATTAAATGTACCTGACTCACCTCTTGTTGTGGTTGTCCAGCTGCTGTATCTTCACCTTCCTCTTCCTCTGTGTCCGACAATGGTAACAAAGCCAGATACAGCCATAGGTGGCCCTTGACCCTTGATTTTACACTGCAACATGGAAATTTGTGTATGTTACTTATCACATCAATGTATTTCAAATTAATTAGAACTTCTAAAGGAAAAATCAATTTCAATATATTTGTGTTGTTGCATGATTTATGTACAGACCTACAATAGTTCCTATTGTAGGATTTATGACGGCTGTAAATCTGAATGCTTTACACAACTGTAATTTCATTGTGATTACACATAAAGGATTTTTTATTCTGAAATAAAAGAAATAAAACATTTAACCTAAGATAATTCTACAGGTAACAATACTTGTATCTCTGTCTACCATCAGGTAACAATACTTGTATCTCTGTCTACCATCAGGTAACAATACTTGTATCTCTGTCTACCATCAGGTAACAATACTTGTATCTCTGTCTACCATCAGGTAACAATACTTGTATCTCTGTCTACCATCAGGTAACAATACTTGTATCTCTGTCTACCATCAGGTAACAATACTTGTATCTCTGTCTACCATCAGGTTACAATACTTGTACCTCTGTCTACCATCAGGTAACAATACTTGTATCTCTGTCTACCATCAGGTAACAATACTTGTATCTCTGTCTACCATCAGGTAACAATACTTGTATCTCTGTCTACCACCAGGTTACAATAATTGTACCTCTGTCTACCATCAGGTAACAATAATTGTACCCCCGTCTACCATCAGGTAACAATATTTGTACCTCTGTCTACCACCAGGTAACAATACTTGTACCTCTGTTACTTGAACCTCTGTCTACCACCAGGTAACAATATTTGTACCTCTGTCTACCATCAGGTAACAATACTTGTACCTCTGTCTACCATCAGGTAACAATACTTGTACCTCTGTCTACCATCAGGTTACAATACTTGTACCTCTGTCTACCATCAGGTAACAATACTTGTATCTCTGTCTACCACCAGGTAACAATACTTGTACCTCTGTCTACCACCAGGTAACAATACTTGTACCTCTGTCTACCACCAGGTAACAATACTTGTATCTCTGTCTACCACCAGGTTACAATACTTGTACCTCTGTCTACCACCAGGTAATAATGCTTGTACCTCTGTCTACCATCAGGTAACAAAATTTCTATCTTTAATTCAATTATAAAAAGGACTTTGTGAATGTTAATGCATATAGTCCTAATGAAGTCTCCTGTGCTCTATTGTTTCATGTAATGAATATTTGTGATTTGTTCCAATTTAATATCCTCATCTGTTTCATGAAAATGTTGTGTCGAAAATCAGGTAGGTACGTGATAACATGTTAACTATTGTGATGTACTGCAAAACACGTTCCTTCCAAATTAGTTCATGACATATGGTTGCATATCCTTGATTTAGAGTCTTTTTTAAACATAAGTTTTTAAAGGTGCATTTTCATCCTATTATCTTTATCGTAATTGAGTACAGAACCTTTCAATGTTCTAGATGGTGTCATTTTGGTTTCTGATTTCTGATGCATCTTTTTCTTTTTTTTTAATTCTTCAATGATGTCTGATTGTCGCCAACATGACTAAGTCCAAAAAGTGCCAAAAGCACATATGAGACCAGAACACTGTTTACTGACTGGTAAATTGACAGTCAACAAATTACTTATTCTCCTATTCAACTGAGACTTCGTTTTCACCTGAAAATTAGACAAACATTTTGAATTTTTGACCCAATTTTGGTTGTACACCAAAAAATCTACAGTAACTATATATTATAAACACTTGATACTTTAAGAGAAATTGAGCTAATTTTCCTTTAATATGATGCACAAAGTAAAACTTCAGTCTCTCTCTTTGGTTGCAATGAGACAACTGTTGTAAAGACCAGGAAAGGGGTGGTGTTTTTATTGGTTACCACCTCTAACTGTTGGTAAATGTCTAGTTGGAAATAAACAGGAATATCAAACTATATATACCAGGTATAATATCCTATCAATAAAGAGAATATTGGTCCTTGTTGTTGTCTTCATGTACCAATATTATATGATAAATCCTAGCAAAGATATCAAACACTTTCCTGAGTTACAACATCAACAAATAATATTTTAGAAGCACATTTGTCTGGCTGATGTAAATAAAGGTTCTGGTAAGTGTATTTAAGTGAACTCTTTGTTTCAAACACTTGTATAATTCCAGAATGTTTTTTTTTTTTTATATCAAATCTAAGAAAAAGAAATATGGAGTTGTTTTTCATATAATGAAATGAGAAAAACAGGAAGACTATTCTTAAGTAAAACTTAAACCATCATTTTTGAGAAATCAGAACTTTAATACTAAAACAAGGAATATGTTGGGGTTTATAAATAAACAATAAACATTTATCCAATTCACGTACAAACAGCAAAATATATGGGTGTTTTAGAAAGGTATCAGTCCTTCAGACAAGAGATTTTCTTATTAGAAATACATTAACGTTTATTGCAAAACTTATTATTTCATCGGTAACAATAGTATTTTACATGAAAGGTTAATGTAAAAGATTCCTAGTATAGTCATTACTTGTTAATAGTATGGAGTAATTAATGAAAGTAATGGGAGTTTTGTCTGTGGTTATAACTAGGGAGTGACTTTTGTACAGAAAATATAGTTATGTAGATATAGAATGTAATTGATCCATGCCAGAAATAATGAATTGAATGTCTTCTAAGAAATGGATTTTTAAATAAAGTATTGTTGAAATTCAAATTTCAGAATGTTTTATATAGTATAGGTAGAAATTTGACCTCTTGCACATGCAGATTGTCCAGAAATGTGAAGGTATATATTCAGACTATGTTACATCATTATAGGGGATATTTTCATGACAGGTAACATCTAACTTCAAAAATCTTTTTTTCCTGTCAGAAATAAGAGTTCAAAGTGTTTCAAACTTTTCACTAATATGTATGCCAAGTTCAAATTGGTTTATTTTGCTCATTAGAATTTTGAAATTTGAATATAGGTACTGTTAAAACTGCAAAAAGAAGATGGTGAAATTACATCTTTTGTCCATCAAGCCAGACGAGCTCAGTAGACTATTAAACAAAGTCTCTACAACAGACTACAAAGGAAGATAACTGAAGTAAACCTATAAAACTGCAAAAATCATCAGTTTTACTTAAAAAAAAAAAAAGCCAAACCTCACAAATGTCAACAGTAAAGGGGAAGCAGCATGAAATGATAACAGTTGAATGCACTATGTGTACCTAGGTGTTTCTGTTCAGGAACTATTACAATGTAAACAGTGTACTGGATTGTGCTCCACAATTATATTTCCAGCAATGAAGCATTGCAATTCTAAGGACAGTACATTTGTAAACTATGTTAAAATGATACTGGGTGGCTGATATTGAAAACAGAAGATTTGTATATAACTGGTCAGTCAGTTAGTATACAGCACAGACATGCTGTCCAGTGCGGCCATTCCTGGTGGTCAGAGAAAGAAAAAGTGGTCATCCACAAAAATAAATGAATAAAATCAGAGGCCATCTTAACTACTTACAATCGATTCCATCTTCTGTTTATAGCAAAAAATATTAACTTCTTAACTTATAAAAATCATCTGACAGTAATAGAATGGATTTTTATATATATTCACTCAGTATCTAATACATCTAATTACTGGAAATATAACTTTCACTTCAAAACTTTCTGAAGTTTAAAATTTATCTGATTTTTTATCAGTGCAGGATTCTAGAGCAAAAAGTCATTAAAAGAGTGGAATCTAAGACATTACAGAGTGTGACTGTGTTTGTCAAAGAAACATGTAATTTATTCAAGCATTTTTTAAAGAAGGTTAAGAAACTAAAAAAAGTTCTATAATTTTTCAGTAAAAAGACATATTGCTTCTACAAGGATATCAGAAAAACATATTCATTGAAAACAAACACTATTAAATTAAACCTAAATGAAATAAAATATCAAATTTTTGCTCAAATGCAAAACAAATGAAGGTTGGGAAAAAACTATTGTGTTATAGCAATCACTCAAAGACAAAATAATCCATCAATCTCTCAAAGACAAAATAATCTATCAATCTGTCAAAGACAAAAGACAAAATAATCTATCAATCTCTCAAAGACAAAATAATCTACCAATCTGTCAAAGACAAAATAATCTATCAATCTGTCAAAGACAAAATAATCTATCAATCTGTCAAAGACAAAATGATCTATCAATCTCTCAAAGACAAAATAATCTATCAATCTCTCAAAGACAAAATGATCTATCAATCTGTCAAAGACAAAATGATCTATCAATCTGTCAAAGACAAAATGATCTATCAATCTGTCAAAGACAAAATGATCTATCAATCTGTCAAAGACAAAATAATCTATCAATCTCTCAAAGACAAAATAATCTATCAATCTGTCAAAGACAAAAGACAAAATAATCTATCAATCTCTCAAAGACAAAATAATCTATCAATCTCTCAAAGACAAAATAATCTATCAATCTCTCAAAGACAAAATAATCTATCAATCTCTCAAAGACAAAATAATCTATCAATCTGTCAAAGACAAAATAATCTATCAATCTCTCAAAGACAAAATAATCTATCAATCTGTCAAAGACAAAATGATCTATCAATCTGTCAAAGACAAAATAATCTATCAATCTCTCAAAGACAAAATGATCTATCAATCTGTCAAAGACAAAATAATCTATCAATCTCTCAAAGACAAAATAATCTATCAATCTCTCAAAAGACAAAATAATCTACCAATCTGTCAAAGACAAAATAATCTACCAATCTGTCAAAGACAAAATAATCTATCAATCTCTCAAAGACAAAATAATCTATCAATCTCTCAAAAGACAAAATAATCTATCCATCAGATAAACTACCAGGTGAACCTGCCTTTTGTCTTCCATCAGTGATCTACATTTCACTTTCAAAGAAAGCACTGTGCAAACTCATTTCCAGACCAAAGATCCTTTTTCTTTTTATATCAATATCTATGGTTAAGACAATTCTTGAATGATATCTGGTATAAGCATTATCATAGAGTTATTTTATATGATATTGACAACTACCAACTCTTTCTCAGATGCCCATAAAATACCTTAATATACTGAACATCTAAAGTTAGTTGTAGCTGTGGTTCGGTTTATAAATAGCTGCTCTGCAGTTAACAATTAATTAAGTCCACCTACCTGCGTGGTCTGAGGATGTAGTCTTTGGCTGCTAAATCACGACCCGGTCTTTCACAGGCAATACTGGTGTGTGCCAGGGGGATCTCCACCAATCCCAAAAAGTCATCTCGGGTCTGAGATAAAATATGTACTTTACAAAATTAAACTCTTAATATCTTACTGTTTATTAATATTGAAATTATGATGAAAATTTTTAGACTTTATTGTTCCATTCTAATCCCACTATGTCTGTTATATATGAAATACCGTAAATATTCGCGTATAGTGCGCACTCATGTATAGTGCGCAGGTACTTTTTGGAGATCAGATTAAAAAAAAAAAAATCTACAGAAAAATTAATTGACTGGTCACTGCGACGAAACATTTGATGTGGACTGATCCATTGATAATTAGGAAACCACAATGGGCGGGACCCTAACACATGTAATTACCTTCAGTAAACAAATTTACCCAGGTGACCTAACAAGCATGAAAGGCTTGGCTGATTGTATAATTAACGGTTAATTACAGTTAACACGTTGAGTACGAGGAGACTGATGACACCCGGCTTGGGCTGAACGCGTAATATTGGTCAGAAAACGATGTTGTTTTAACTGTCTGAACATTTTCAATCCTACCTTGTCCCCATAAAAGCAGGTGGTTTGTTCAGTATAGGCATGATCTTTCATGGTATCTGTACCCACCGCGGTATCCGAAGGTATTAAATAATAGATTGTTTACACCAACTTCGACATGGGGAAACTACGAACGCCATTTGACTACGCCGAGAGACTGTAGTTTCGTGCCGCCGGTCGCCACTTCGACATTCCAGAGTGAAATATCAAGGCATGGAAGAAAGAAAAGACCGTCTAAAGTCCCAACCACTGACCAGAAGGGCTGACATAGGTGCGACAGCGAAACACCCAGAGATGGAGAGAGAGAGCTGTATAACTTTGTATGCGATCACCGATATCCCGGCATCGGGCCATGCAGATTAAGAGAGGTCATGGGGTCACCAACTTTGGGCATCGGTGGGATGGGCTATCTGATTTATGAACAGAACGACAATTGCCTAAAAACTTCCGGATTCATTGAATTCCACAGATACATCATCAAAATGAGGCAGAAATTCAGACACTAATATAGCCCCGACCAATAGTAAGACCGACGGGAAACGAAAAAAAAATTAGATTCACCGTAATGCTAGCGTGAATGGCAGATGATTAAAACATTCGAAATTTATTTTTGGTGATTTTATTGTTGTTTTTATCTCCAAACTATCATATAAGACCGACGACTTTTACATATAACTATGTGAAGGGAGGTAATCCAATATGGCGGATGCAGAACTCGGGAATGATAACCCCAGGAATGGCATGTACCTGCGTATAGTGCGCATCCTCTTTTTGACACAACAGTTTCAGCTTAAAAAAGTGTGCACTATACGCGAATATTTACGGTATCAGAAATTCCTCAATCTGGACCTCCTGGTTATCTAAGACTCACTTGTATTATCTGATACTCACCACTCTATTGGAGTCAAACACTTCAAACAATAACACATTGTCTCTTGGGTTTACCTGAAATATAACATAAATATTTCATTATCACATAACACATGGGATGAGGATTTTGAACAGAAAAGAGCTTTACCTACATACAAAACACCTTAGATATGTTGAAGTAATGTAGCTGCAAAATAACTACGACATTAATTCCCCTCCAATGCGCAATATGTCAGCTTTGACCTTTAACCCTTTAACCTTCGCCAATGACCACCTTGACATAATAGGGTGTAATGTTATGAAAATATGGAGTAAATATGAACAAAGTTTTAAAATTTGTAGAGAGGTTTTCAAGATAAGACACTGATTTGTTGCTTTGGAACAGGATACAATAGGAGTAACAGATCTGGGTAACATCATAATGCCTTCCATATAAATATAACCTTCCATAAAAGAGAAAGCATAAAAACAGAAGGATTTAAAATATTGTCTGTATCTATATAACTTATCTATATAAGAGTAAGACTTATATGCTAATGAAAAATACCAGTGTGGAGCAGTCAGTTTAAAAACAGATGATGATGATGATCTGATAAAACGCTGACATTTCTAAAAAAAGCACCATCACATCAACAATGATTCTACATACCTGTAATAGTTTGTTCAAAGCTTATACCAGACTCATTATGAAATAATCCAACAGTCAAGATTTCATTATTACAGTACCAAACAGTGTGTGCAAGTGGTCAAATAAATATGACATCTTTTCCCAACTAAAATATGTTGTTATTTGACAATTCAAATGCCACATCTTTTCCAAACTAAAATATGTTGTTCTTTTACAATTCAAATGCCACATCTTTTCCAAACTAAAATATGTTGTTATTTGGTAATTCAAATGCCACATCTTTTCCAAACTAAAATATGTTGTTATTTGGTAATTCAAATGCCACATCTTTTCCAAACTAAAATATGTTGTTATTTGACAACTCAAATGCCAGTCATGAGTGAAGATCGTCTGGGCTGAATGATCCTACCACAATGCATGCCTTTCAACATGCAGCCTGATCTTAAAACTTTTGCCATGACTGCTTCAGCTGCATTTGCACTCTGAGTCAATCAATACACACTTTGAGTCAATCAATACACACTTTGAGTCAAACAATACACACTTTGAGCCAATCAATACACACTTTGAGTCAATCAATACAAACTTTGAGTCAACCAATACACACTTTGAGTCAATCAATACAAACTTTGAGTCAATCAATACAAACTTTGAGCCCATCAATACAAACTTTGAGCCCATCACTACACTTTGAGTCGACCAATACAAACTTTGAGTCAATCAATACAAACTTTGAGTCAATCAATACAAACTTTGAGTCAATCAATACAAACTTTGAGCCCATCACTACACTTTGAGTCAATCAATACACACTTTGAGCCCATCAATACACACTTTGAGTCCATCAATACACACTTTGAGTCAATCAATACACACTTTGAGTCAATCAATACACACTTTGAGTCAATCAATACACACTTTGAGTCAATCAATACACACTTTGAGTCAATCAATACAAACGTCAAGGACACTAAACCTGTAACCATTCATGACAGCATTTTCATTATCTTGTATTAGTATATGAAAGTCAAATTCCACTTTATCAATGCGTTTTCAAAATCTGACAATGTAATGAAACTCCCTTGAGTGTCCAACTTACAAAATCATAGTGCTGTTACTGCTGTGCAATACAACCCATACTAAATAAAGAACACTTGTGAAAGTTGTTCATTATAAAAATCAAATTTCATATTCATTGAAGATGAAAGTGAATTTTCAAAATGTCTGATTTCAGCATACCTATATTGTGATAATCAATTGAATTTTGAATTTATGATTATTGTTGCCTGGCAACAAATGAAGCATGCTTGCAGCTTTTCCGTATATGTTTACCCACATATACAACACCTGCTACAGTATTACAAAGTGCCACTACATTGTGCTGCAGGGTCAACTGAAGTACAATGGAGTTGCAGGATTTTTTGAAATGGTTGCATGGAATGATGAAGGAAAGTAAACTCATGCTAATGATACATGTACTGCTTTACAGTCACTGCATTTACACAAGGTTCACTTTCCTGGTAATTCATCCATGCAAAAAAAAATACAATCCTTGACTGAATCTTCTTGATTAAAAAATCCTACAATATGAAGGTGTTTAAGGACCCTCTATTCTACAAAATGAAGGTGTTTAAGGACCCTCTGTTCTCCAAAATGAAGGTGTTAAGGACCCTCTGTTCTTCTACAATAGAATATGAAGGTGTTTAAGGACCCTCTGTTCTCCTACATTACAATATGAAGGTGTTTAAGGACCCTCTGTTCTCCTACAATATGAAGCTGTTTAAGAACCCTCTGTTCTACAATATGAAGGTGTTTAAGAACCCTCTGTTCTCCTACAGCATGAAGGTGTTTAAGGACCCTCTGTTCTCCTACAATATGAAGCTGTTTAAGGACCCTCTGTTCTCCTACAATATGGAGGTGTTTAAGGACCCTCTGTTCTACAATATGGAGGTGCTTAAGGACCCTCTGTTCTCCTACAACATGAAGGTGTTTAAGGACCCTCTGTTCTCCTACAATATGAGGGTGTTTAAGGACCATCTGTTCTACAATATGGAGGTGTTTAAGGACCCTATGTTCTACAATATGAAGGTGTTTAAGGACCCTGTTCTACAATATGAAGCTGTTTAAGGACCCTCTGTTGTCCTTCCATATTGAGGTGTTTAAGGACTTTCGATATTTCTGAAATATGAAGCTGTTTTAGGACCCTCTGTTCTCCTACAACATGAAGGTCTTTAAGGACCCTCTGTTCTCCTATAATATAGAGGTGTTTCAGGACCCTCTATTCTGCTACAATATTGAGGTGTTTAAGGACTTTGATATTTCTGAACTATGAGGGTGTTTGAGGACCCTCTGTTCTCCTACAATATGGAGGCGTTTAAGGACCCTCTGTATTTTAAATTTTTGGAAACCCTGGTACATGTAACAGACACTCTTCTTGTGATACATCAATTATCACTGACCAAATCAATCAAACAATCTAACTTATGTATTGAACATATAGGTCAGTCTTGAAATAACATGTCAAAAATAATCATTCACTTTCCATCATTGTGCATCCATTGGCAAATATTTTGGTACAGCTTTCAACCAGAGCTGGTAGCTGCTTACATGTAATATAAGCTACACAAAAACAGTTTTATCTAATCTATGTTAATCAACATGTTTTACTTGTACTTACTCTGAACTGAAATTCTTCATTCCATTTTGGGTTCAATGTCTGAAAAGTAAATAAAATTAAACCATTGAAGTGTTTAACCACTTGACCATGTCAAAGTTATGTTTTTAATCAAACAATGACACTAGAATTGATCTTGTGTGTTCCTTATGATTTTTCTTCTATTACCGGTAATTGGGTGTCCACTTTGTATAATTTGCACTTTAATGTGTGGCTTGTTACATAGTGTTAATTGTTAAGTTTGTACATCCATAGATTATCATGCCAGAGACTAGGAATTTAATCCTGTTAGATATCATATTTTTTTCCTGTTCTGTTACACTTGCACACAAAAAAAATTTAATTAAATGGTATGATATTGTGAATGAATGAGTTTATTGAAATGACATAACCTATTAAAGCAACTATAATATTAAAAAACGCTATTAGAAAAAGATGTAAAATGTTATATTTTCCAATAGCATGTTACAAAACTAAGACTTTCTGTTAATTACTAAAATTAAATGTCACAGCAACCATTTTTTATTGATATCTGAAAAATAAAGAATGTAAACATTGCGGTCCTGATCTAATTCATACATTAACACTCGTAACCCTGATGCTGCCCATGCTTATATGCCTAGAAAGAAGCAATATGGCAGACGCAAATACAAAAAGGTGACACGGACCTTAAAGTTACCTTACAGAAGTGCCAGAAAGCGTAATAGGAAGGAGTCAGACCAGAAAAGAGGACAGACAAGAATTTATATTAGACAGGAGATAGATAGATGACTAAAGATGAAGGAGAATCTTGGACTGAATGCGGATTCGGATTTTGCAAAGCTGCTGCTTGACTGGTTAGCTTAACGTTAGCCTTATAATTATAACGTATCTGCCTGTAATTTATTATAATCCAGCATCCAGTGTTTCACGCGCAAAAATGTTATGAACAACACTACTAAAAGTGTTGTCAGATAAATGTTGAATGAAAATAGTTGTGATATTCGCTTGAATTTACTATTGACGTGTGTTTGTTGTTGACTGCAAGATGTGGTCCAATGGGGGGTATTCGTTCTAAGTGTAAAAATATGACAGTTCTGGTGTTACTGTAAGAATAACAACCATGATGATAAGCATAGCCTTCATAATAATCAGTGCAATATAAATTAATGTGTACAGACAAAGTACCCATTCCTGTACATTCCTGCACAATGACTTTTTTTTCCCCGATTGTATTTACCCCCTTTGGGGCCTCACTAGTTTAGCGCCCTCGACTGACATAGATAATTCTGGCACAACAAAGCCAAAACAAAACGAATGACCAAGATTGATTGTTTAAAATCATATGTTATAACACTATAGAATCATTTACTGCAAACAAGAATTAGAAGAAAGGCGCAAAAGCAAGTGTCATACATAAGACATGTGGGTTTGTTTACCTCGTAATTGATTTTTTCTTTGCGGCGGATGTAAATGACTTTGTCATGTGACCCACGCGGCTTTAACCGAGCGTGAACATCTTTATAAACAACAGTCAAGATAAACAATGTTCCGACGCCAAAAATATGTTAAAAAAAAAAATTTGATGTTATAGGCATGTGTATCGCTGATAATTCCAGTATTTACCTTCTTGATGACAGCGGTACAAACACTGTCAATAACACCAGCTTCCCTATCACCTCGGTACAAGCTGATTTTCACATAAGGGTCACTGAAAAAGATTATGAAATGTTTTTGAAATGTTAATTGCATCAAACAAATTGGTTGAACACCGAATCATTTCATAATATTTAAGCCAATTATTTCTAACTAGGCTACATATAGTATGCAGGTGTTGAGGGGTGCGTCCAGGATTTGAAGTTAGAGGAGGTGCAAATTTTTAGAACTGAAAAATATTTTTGCACAGGCAACTACGTGCCTGAAGGCACCTCGTCTGACTATGATATCCTCCAAAATAATATCCTTCAAAATCTCCTATTGCTATTTCTTGCAAAGAGTTCTAGAGATCATTCTCATCATACATAGATTTTCCTCTGTGCGTAGCTGGGTAAATGCAACTTTAATCTGCGACCTTGATAAGATAAAAATTGCTTCTTGGATTTTGAATGAAAAGGCTTTTTACTGATATATCTTGAAAGAAAGGGAGGAACACTTCTCAGAAACTTTTATGTGTCCATTTCCTAGTGTTTGGTTTTTCAGTTTTGGGTACCAGAGATAAATGTTGACAAAAGAAAACATATGTATCTTGAATTTTGACAAATCATAAAACAAAATTTCATAGGTTACGTTTTTGTTGATGATTTTTTTTTTATCCATGTCAAGTTTTGAGACTGGTTGCAAAGGTTTAAGAGAGCGAGAACTAAAGAGCTTATGTAGTAGAAGTAAACAAATTTGCAAATGAAATCACTGATATCAGGTCAGATTCGGGGCATAGCCCAAATTCCTATGAATACAAACATTTAATATCCCCAGTTCGTATGTGATTAAGGTGTACTAGACCTATCAACATGTGTGATGATGAATTTTCAGTTTATTTTTCTTACAAAAAATGGTCACTTGGCCAATTTTAGTGGGGGCATGTGCTTGGTGCTTCCCCCTCTGCCAGTGGTGACCGACATCAATAATAAGTTGCATCAATCTCATACTGTCCTTTGGACTCGATTGGTTCATAACAAATAACTGCTGTTATACTTAATTGTATTCATATTAGCTTTTCCTCTGTTTATCAACTTGTTTTTAACTAGTAGCTGGACTAAACCTATTTAACCTTTAGTTTCTCTCTCTCTCTCTTTAGGAAGGCTCCTTCCTCCCCTACAGGAACATTCCTTTTGGAGGAGGAAATCCGACAGAATACCAGACGGCTATAGAAGTACTTCTTTAACGACGTGTAAACATGTCACCAAATTTAGACGGCTAAATAATAGTAAGTTACTCACATGACACTAGCCCTGCCAAATGTATGTAGGGCAACCTAATTTGGACACTTAAATTTACACATATTACCCAGCATGCTGCCACCTGTTTGTAAGCATGCATAACTAAACGTGGCTTTAATGTCTAACTGATCATCTTACCTTGCACCAAATATATCTTTTTTAGCCAAATTTGTTCCGTTGATGACTTTGATCCGCAAAACCCGAGTTGTCCCCGGTTGATCCGACTGAAATATGTCAAATGAGAATTTAGGTGAAATAAGAAATAAAAGGAGATTATCATAGTGACAGGTGAATCGATAAATGCGTCAGTTAGTAGCATCCTTACCGACAATTCGGGTAAGCCTAGAATTTGCGTGTGACCTGCCATACAAGATATTAAATTTTCGTTCGCAGTCCTTTCGTCAATGTTGATATTCCATAGGACCCATTTCTATTGCGCATGGGCAGAAACGATGAAGATCCCGGATGTTACGAAATAAGTAACCCAGCCCTGCACTTCTAAATCAGTTCACGCACTTGCTTACAAAATAAAAAGTTGACCGAAATTCGTGTTTCGTGTCACTTTTACCTATAAGTCTGTTTTAATAGATTTACATTGCTTTTTATTGGTATTTTCAGCCCTTCAGACTTCTTTTTTATTTGTAGTTTTTCATGACGCAAAATATTGGACTTATGCAATACATTGACGACATCAAACACAGGTATATGACATTGCGAAACTACTCAGTCACAAGATTCGATAACATATACCATAAGTGACGAAAACCTAGTCATTTTCTTTTCATATCGCCGTAGCGTTGATAGTGAATATTTAGAAATATATTACATTGGCGCCGTACCGTGCACGTGATTTTTCAATGCCCCAAAATAATACTGTGCCAATGAAATTATAAACCGCTTATAATAAACGGAGACCTATATATGTTATATATGTCTCTGTAATAAATCACTAGATTCTATATAATACGTAAAAACACAAGTTGATGAATTCGCGTACATGTGTTACCTAATTCACCATAATGGTAACAATGAGTTATCATACTTCATGTATATTTCATCCTTGTGTTACCAGGAGTTTTCATGTTTACTTATAGGCTCTGGGGGTTCCCATGGATATCTCTCTGTTACACCAAAACTTGCCATTTTCTGGTAGCATATGATGAGACTCTTCAAAAAAGTTCAGTTAACATTCCTGAATCTGGTACGTTTTTTTCTGTACAACTCGATATGTGATTCGGGCTGGATGCCCTTGGGCAAAAACTGGAAATACTGACTTGTCTTGAAATACAAACAACCAGGAAGCCTTAGATCCCAAAGGTACCTTTAATTAGCATTTCTAGATATATTTTACACATTCTTGACAAGTTTGAATGCAATAAAATATGTTTCTCGTGGTGAAATGTCATTTTTTTTTTGCCGATATTTGCCGAAAAATGATTTTCAGTTTGAATAGCACTGAAAGTTTGCAGACTCCCCCAAGGTTTACTATTTATGTTATGATGACCAAAATTGGTCAAAATTATCCTTAGGGGGTCCTGATTAAAAGGAACTCTTCAGATTTGGTCTCCTTTGCAGGGTTTGGTGATACAGAGGGTCAATGTAAACAAGGGTTACCTCTACCCCCAAAACCGGATTTTACCGAATTCACACAAATGGCTCTACCTCTCAAGATAATTGAGAGAGGAGTTTTTTGGGGGGTCTAGGCATATGTTTTGGACACTAATAGATTCATTGGCATTAGTATCAATCCAATCAGACATCAATCTCATTTGCATAATCGCAAAAGACCTAAAATGTCAAAAACAAGACGATCCAGCCTCACAGGAGGCTTATTACCGTACAAATAATGAAAAGGAGCAGAACACTCTGATATCAACCCAGCTTAGGTGTCATGAAAGAGTGAGAGGCCTACTGACAATAAAGAATTTCACAGAAACATGTATGAGAGCTGGGTTTTCCATCACACCAAGGGCAGTTCTCATCAAAATTTCCTTTGATTCTAATCTACCGTTACTTTGATTCTAATCTACTTCTGGAAGGGATTCTTGCTCTCATTTTTGGAGTCTTTCCTGCATTTGCAGAAATTCACGCATTTTGGTTTCAAAGTCCTACAGGGGCATGAAAACCTCGCACATTTGGCACATGAGCACACAACTGTCCAGTGAGCCTCCAGGGTTTTCAATGATGTTTCGGGGATCAATTGTTGCTCGTCATTCTTGTAGGCAAATTCCTCTGGCTTCAACGACACTTCTCCGCTGTGAATCTCTATGGCATTCATGATTATGTACGAATTGTAGAAGCTTCTCTTGATATGCGGTTCTAGTCCTTGGGTTGTGGGCGGAAGATTGTGATGGGAACTACCCATGTTGTGGTGGTAGACTTCCGCCCGCAATTCATTGAAAATTGTTGCTTCACGTCCCTTGTTCATCACCTTGACCAAGTACCTTTCTACATCCTTCACAGTTGTTGGAGGAAGATTCCTAGTTTTCCCAAACTGCTTCAGATATTTCTCAGGTTCAGCCTTCAATGAAGCCTTCTTGGTTCCTACTTCACTTGTTATATTACATCCAGTCAAGCTGTGTACAGCCGGTAGTACTGAACAGAGGTCCGATTCCAGGCGATCATGCAGAGTATGGGTATAAAGCGAGTTGAATCTCCGACACCAGCACGAACCCACAACTCTTTCAGACCCTTTCGAAAGAAGACTTGCATGTGTTAAAGAAGGGCAACAATTACATCCGTATCCCCGGACATCACAACACAAATGCTGTGCCCATTCTCAAGTGAGTGCATCACATGTAGAATGATTCGGAGATCTGCTTCCTCAAAAGTAGACTGGAGCTCTGGCAAAGTGTTCTCCTTGCCTCGGTAGACCCTGTAACACTGTCCATCACTGCTGACCTGGCTGAGTACCACTGGATACTGCTGCAAGGGGGTAGAACAGTGGGACCGGATATGGGTGTGGATCAACTTCTCAAGGGTGAGCTTTGTTCGTGTTCGAACCCCAGAAACTGTCTATATTCTTGGGAAGCTGTGTCGACGGCTCAATGGAACTCAACTCTATTGGCTTGGTTTCAGATCTTGTCTGCCTCTCACTATCTTTCACAGATGCAGCTTCAGAATACACATTAAAGACAAAGTCACATCGACCATTCTTACGATGAGCGTCCGTGAATGATGTGAAACTCTCCAGGAGGTCGCTGAATGCTGACAGTTTTGAAGCATTGATCTTTCGAATGTTCGCCATGTTCGCTTGTTGAAGCGTAGCTGTAATCTTCTTGTTTCAGGTACACCTCTAATTCCTTCACCAGTTGACTCTTGGCTGGCTTTGTCATCAATCCTTTATCATCAAATAACACTAGGGATGGCGCATCATCATACTGTAAGAGATCATCAGTAGTGAGACCACGTTCCCGAGCAATTTCAATGTTCCTTTCTGCTATATTCAGCTCCTTCACATTCTGTTGTCTTCTGTGGCTTGTTGCGGATAGACTTCATTGTCTTCAAACTGGTGCGATGAATGCAGTCACTGATCCTACTTGTCTTGTCCAGAAATCTCTCCTTTCTAAACATCAGGTATTTCTCTTTCCCTTTTGAGGTAGCATTCAGCATGTGACTTCTCACGTCATCTGGCATCTCTTTCGTTACGAAGTTGGACAATTTCGTGGACGAACCAGCTGCGAGAGGATTTCCTTTTCCTTCAATGAACTTGATCATCCTCTGATGGATGGGCCTAGGTTTATACCATTCATAGGCTTGCAGATGCTTAGTATTGTATTACAAGATCTTGATGTCTGTAGAAGTTCTTCAGGTTTGGTAAAATCCGTTTTTTGGGGAGTAGGGGTAACCCTTGTTTATATTGACCCCATGTGTCAACAAACCCTACAAAGGAGACCAAATCTGGAGAGTTCCCTTTAATCAGGACCCCCTAAGGATGTTTTTGACCAACTTTGGTCATCACATCATAAAAAGTAGACCTTGGGGGAGTCTGCATACTTTCAATGCCCTTCAAACTGAAAATGATTTTTCGGCGAAAATTGGCAAAACGTAGTGCATTACATTAAACCATGATAGAAATGTATCAGCTACGTCTAAACATGCAAGTTAAAAGTACTATTGGATCTAAGACTTTATCTTTGCATGTTATTTGAATAAAACTTAATATTTGCCATTTTTCGTCCAAGGGCACCAAACCAAAAACACATATCGAGCTGTACAGAAAAAACGTACCAGATACAGGAATGTTAACTGAACTTTTTTGAAGAGTCTCATCATATGCTACCTTAAAATAGCAAGTTTTGCTCTAACAGCGAGCTGTACACGGGTACCCCCTCAGAGCCAGGAGTAGTTGTCATGTTGTAATATAACAGGGGTTATCATAAAAGTTATATAATACGAGTTATCATTTATGTGTTATAATAGGAGTTATAATTCATGTAATACAAATTGGCTAATTTGACGACTAATCATAAGCGAAAAGATTAAACAAATGCCTGGTAATCAGTGACATTAATTTTCTTTTTTTTTCTGGTTAAATAACATCGCCTTTTTGTCCCGAAAATACCAGAATTACTTAACGTTAATTACTGTTTACGTGTTTCCTCCCCGAAAATACGAGAATTAACAAATATTGATTCCCATCTTTTCGTGTTTGCGCCCCGACTGAAATACAATAATTAACAAACCTTAATTACTGTTAATTTTCAGTCTTTTCGTCTTTTTTTTGGGAGGGGGGACGTGAATTAAGGTTTATTTATTGTAGAGATATATGAGTTATACATTTGTAATGAATATAATGATTTATTACATTTTCGCGGTGAAATATGTTGTTTTACTATCAAAAAGAAAGGATATTTCTACTCTGTGAAAGTACATGTAATAAGTTACGACATTTTAATTTATTTTGACCGATCAACATTTACAACTAAAAACAGAAAATCTCCCAGAGTGCCTTATGGCACGAAGCTCTCGCTTTACTGTATTGTATTGCTCCTGGTCAATATAGAACATGTTTCACGTGTTGAATACTTTATACTAAATTATTTGATACGAACATATAAGTATATCAGGTGGAGTAAAGCCATGCCTGTAATGAAGCACGCATATTCAATTTTTTACGGCATTCTTAACATTATATCTAAATATAAAATTACACTCAGGGTACAATTTAAATATATAAATGAAAGGCGTGAAAAAATGTATCAAATTGAATATTAACTGTTTCTTGATAAATAACGTTTATATTTCATCTCGTGGAAAAGAATAATTAAATAAATAAATAAACACGGTGCTTGGTCGAACGTGTTTATTGCCTTTATTCAAGAAAAGAACTTGTCACAAGTGATATCAGCTTCTAAAGTCTTCGACTTGACGTTGTACAATATTAAAGTGATAACGTACATAGACATCAAACTATAAACACAAGCATACATAAACAATAAAAAACCCACATAAATAGAGAACGAAACAACAGTAAATCGTCAAAGGGAAAGTATGTTCATAAAGATATGTAAATCTTTTTTGATTACTTCTCAACATCAACCATCAAAAAGCCTTATCTATCAGAGCATTATTCATCAACCTACATAGTACTTCAGGCACCAACTCCGTCGGTCAAAGTTCCTATAATTAATGTTGTGTATATAAGCAGCCTTACCATACCCTGAATGCTTGAAAATAAGCCACAGTCTCACATTTTAGGGATGATGGTTATTTGAAGCTTTGACATGCAGATAGAGGCGTATGAACACCCGTTTAAATAACATAATCCGCCTGTTAAACAATTAATTCGCCCATGCCCTATGTTTTTTTTTTTTCAAATCATTAATGTAAGACAACCTGAAGCAGTCAGAAATCAGCAGTACATTAATTCTGCTAAATATTACCTCTGTTCAAATGAATTAAACTTATTTTTGATAACTCTAGAAAAGATTACCGTCCTCCGAGTGATATCAGCCTTGTAGACTACCTAAAGAAACGCCGGTCCATGTCTATCATGTTTTCCCGGTATCTAATCCTATGTAGTCTTTTAAATTAGATTTAGTATTTCTCGTCAAGAGAGGGTGAGGTTTACCTCGGGTAAGTATGACAGACTTTTAATTCGATATTTAAGTTGGTATAACGTCATTAATTAGGTTTATGTAGAACAGAACATTGGGTAACATACATAGTAAATATAGAAAATGTTTGATTTATGGGATTTATTGATCGGATGTAAAAGAAAACCATTGTGGCACGGATATGTATTGTTTAAAGTTTTCAGACTATACCCCCTCCCCATTAGGGGATTTCCCTGGTACCCTGACAACCCTTAAAAGGTTATAACTTTCGCTGTGTGATGATAATACAATACAGGCCTTTAAAACCTGGAAACGGAACCTTGCAGTCAGACATATCGTTACAAACGCTTTTATCACGTCTCATTGAAATAATATTACAATGGATTGAACAAGTTACAAATCATATCGATTTCCCCTGATAACAACAACATGGGAATCAGGACCTACAGAAGAATGACATTGAGTTATTTATAACGAAATAATAGAGAGCAGTAAGTTAGTTGGTAGTCAAAGATTATTATTGTTATAAATATATTATAATGTATTACCATTCTGTTTATCATGAAAAAAAAACAACCGCTAAATGTAAATTCGAGAAACCTTTTCAAACTGAACATGCTTAACTACTGTATTACATGGTAACGGAAAAGGTGACGGACAGCAGTATACTATATCGGAAATTGACAGAAATAAAAAGCCATGATAATGCAGACCATGAGTAATCTTGAGTAAAGTGTAAAGGGTCGTTGTAATAAAATATCGGTTTGTTTGCTGTTATGTCTAAAATACATTACAAAGTTCTCAACATACGATTTGATATTCCTAGCTCGACTCATAGACTTCAGGCTCTAACGCTACTGACGAGTGCTAGAAGGACGAAACAGCTGTTTGATGAAAACATCAATGACGATTCATACAGAGTCTCAAAACAGCTGTATGATGTAGCGTCACTGACGATTTATACAGAGTCAAAACAGCTGTATGATGTAGCGTCACTGACGATTCATACAGAGTCAAAACAGCTGTATGATGTAGCGTCACTGACGATTCATACAGAGTCAAAACAGCTGTATGATGTAGCATTACTGACGAGTCCAAGAGAGAGGAAAAAGCTGTGTGATATATCATCTCTGACGAGTCCTATAGTGTAGAAAGTGGAACAATCAAATCTCTTCTTGAAGATTTTTTTTTCTGGATCGGAGATTTTTTATTGGCGTGAACAAAATTTGTACTGAAATGAGAAGTATTGAGATACACTCTTATGCAATTAAAAGAGAAATAGTTTGAGTTTTGGATTATTTGAATTCAGCTATGACAAAAGTAATGTTTTAGTTAAGTCTATGGTAAGTTCACCTTTGTGGGGGAAAACCATACAGATATTTGAGGTTAATTCATATCAAAAAACAAAACAACACAAGCTTCCAATCATTACGAAACTGATTGCATTTAGCGTTGAGAGAACGTCTTTGTTCTTTAAAGCCAATGTCAAATTTCTAAAAATTGTCGCTTAATTTTAGTTTTGCCGGCAATTTCTGTATGTCTGTCGGACAGCCATTATGTCCTAATCCTTCGCATAATATTATTTATTTTTTGTCAAACAACGATTCAAAATTATCTCCTGAATTAAGCATTTATTATAGAAACATACTTTGTTTAGGTCGGTTATTAGACAATTTAAAAGTCAGCTCATTTTCTTTGGGAAAAAATTAATGATAACACATTAATGAATCAATATCAATTTTTTCATTTGAGCGCTGAACATTTAAATATTACATTTTCTAATGATATATTACTTTTCAGTAAGTAATCAATTTCTGCTGAAAACGCAACGTACCGGACAAAAGTGATATCGCCCTCGGTACTGTTGCTGTGGTCACGGGTGCAGTCCTTAAAGCTTGGCGATTACTACTTCCCTATCTCGGGGACAATATTAGGACATATGGCCCAATAATCAGGACAAATAATGAAAGGACTGGAGAACATGGAATATCCTGTTGGTGTATTCGGGAGACATTTGGCCATTCACCTTCAGAAAACGTTCCTGATATTCGAGGATAAGTCCTACAGCTTTGATTTTGTTGATCAAATAGTGAACAAAGTCGCTAATAACACCATGGCGTTTTTGGAATCTAGATATGAACGACACCATGGTAACAGTTATTTACCATGAGCCTGCCTTCGACGGTGTCGACATTTCTGGGTAAGTACCATAAAGTCTACTAAACCTAACGATGAGGCCTGTTAAATATTCACGAGGAAGAAATATTCTTCTGTGTGCATTTATGTGAGAACTTAGTATGCAAAGCCAATTTAACTAGCAATGTTGATCCCATGTTTAATGAAATAAGATCATCTCATACAATGGGTACAATGTATATTATTTTTGACTACTTTTCCATTTTATACTGAAGATATACATATATTGTCTATGTCATATTTAAGATATGCAAGATATTCAATAAACAGCTGTCATCATCGTGTAACCGAGCAGCGCTCAGTACCTGATTTAAATATTATTATCTGTAAAACACTTATATCAAATAAAATATTTCTAGTGGAATCTGTGTTTGTATGGTGACTTTCACTTTACCGAAATCATCCACTAAAATGTTAACTTAGAAGTATGCTTTAAATGAACGGTTTGAAAAAGTGCTGCAATTAAAATTTACTGTTAATAAAAAAAAATAAGAAAAGAAAAATATGGTGGAGAATCCGGGTATCGATCCCGGTACCTCTCACATGCTAAGCGAGCGCTCTACCACTTGAGCTAATTCCCCAGATATCATTTAGATAGTAAAAGTATATTTATATAGCTTAGTGCCATTGTTGGATGGCTTAAAATAGATCGATACGGTTGAGGCCGCCGTTTAGTGATTTGTATGTTCGTACAATCTAGGGTTCTTAGAGCAGTTTGCAGGAAAATGTGTGACGTTAGATACGATAAATATTCCGCACGGATGTCAGATGATTTGCCGCAAAACCCTCATCTGGACCTGGTAGTCAGAGAATCTACCGGTTTTAAACTTCATTTTTACAAACATCAGTATTTTGTCTGCTTGAATACTGGTCAACTTTTATTTTAAAAAACTCTAGAAATGTGATATCGACACAACAGAACAAGAATACACAGAATAATAATAATAAATAAATGAGATTGTATTCTTTGGTGTGGTCACCTCTTCAGAATACAATACCACTGATTTTGTAATCATGATCTCTCCATTGATATGTCCACTTCATTAGAACTGGTATCAACCTATCATGTTATTCTGATACAGTCAAACCTGTATATAAAGTCACTCAAGGGAGTAAAGAAAAGTGGCCTTTATACACAGGTGGTCTTTATATAGATGTTCAATTACTATAAGTTGCATTACATAGGGAATCAAAAAGTGGTTTTTACCAACAGATGGCCTTTGTATAAAGGTGGCCTTCTAAGACAGGTTTGACAGTATTTCAAAACTTCTCTTTGGTATTCTAATGTCTTCAATATTTGCTGTTCAACAGAACTATTTGTATTTATTTAACCAACTCTACAATTCACCTTTTTGGAGTCTGATATCCAATAAATCTGCATTATTTTTCAAGGATGTTCCACCTCCGCACAAAGGCCTGCAGGTGCATCTGGCACCACACAGGATTTTTGCCAGCAGGCAATTCAGCAGGCCACCACAGCTACTCAGGTAAAAGAAATACCTCATCATTATCATATTCCTACCCTGTCCTAGTCTCTATGTCCTTCACCATCATGTACACACTTCCTGGAAAAAGGGACCATCATATATGCAGTTATTTTCTTGACAATATTGTCGCTTTTTCACAGGAATTAACATGCTTGTAAAATAATAAGACATACATCAAATGAAAAGACATGTAAATATTACCTGTGATATTATAAAACTGTATATAAAGACTAAATATTGATACTCTGACTAGCCAGTTCAGTTTTGTGATATTATAAAACTGTATATAAAGACTAAATATTGGTACTCTGACTGGCCAGCTCTGTTTTGTGGTATTATAAAACTATCTAAAGGCTAAATATTGATATTCTGACTAGCCAGCTCTGTTTTGTGATATTATAAAACTGTATATAAAGACTAAATATTGGTACTCTGACTGGCCAGCTCTGTTTTGTGGTATTATAATGTAACAGGGTGAAAACACCATGCCAAAATTTGTTTTCTTCTTAATAACATTTATTCAATGCATAAAAAACCCTAGAAAAGAAACAAAGACAAACACTTAGTATTGCACACACATCAGGGGACATAACTCTCGCACTGTATAATTACCTATTTTTTCCTCTATTATCTAAATTATGGCAAATACAAATTGTTTACCAACTTTACAACATAATTAGATTATTTAAATTAACATTACTTATACAGTACTGTTATATGATTAAATAATACAAAACACAGAAAATACTTCTATGACTAAATTGTCTTACTTTCCTGAAACATACATATACTATCCATATTTCATATTCATTAACATCAAATATACATTTCAACGTAATAATTTTATATAGTAAACTCACCCTACATATGGTGTAGAGGTTTATAGAGGTTCTCTAATATACACACTTGAAACTATGCTGTCTCCCGCTATCACTCTCCAATTATCTATAAAATTAATACAACTACTTAATACTTGTCATATACCGTTTAACATGACAATAGACAACACAAATTGAGAATTAAAAATATGATCAGGCAACTTTGTAGTACTGCAGATAAACTTGGGATAGCCAAACTTCCAAAGAGAAAAATGATACAAGTATTATTCTATATACTTTATATTAAAAAAATACATTTATTCTACAGGACTAATTTATTGTAATATATATTAAACAATAAATTAACTACAATATTCTGAAATATTAATAAACATATAACTTACCAATTATAATGTATCTCCGTTTCTTTCTAATTAAAAATGCATCTTTCCCCTTGGGAATCTAAATCTGTTCCCTAACAAAGAACTGAATACCGATGTTCAAATCAAGCTTACTTTCCCTCTCATGATGGAATCTAGCCAATCAAAATCGTCAATGTCGGTTCACTGGACAGGTCAGTGGCTGTCATAGGTCAAACTTGTGCATGTACATGTATTTACCATATATGGGATTCATACAGGTAATAGTGAGTACAATTCACATCACAAGACATACTTACCTGGCATTCTATAAGTAAAAATGAAACATCATAAATATCTGACCCATGTCAGACATATAGACATGTTACCTATTAAAAATACATATAAAGGTAACAACCTGACCCATGTCAGAAGATATAAAATATGCATTTCTGACATTGTCAAAACATGCCCTAGTACTTAGGTAAAATTAAAAAGCATAAATAACACACTGTCACGATAAAACTATCTAAAGACTAAATATTGGTACTCTGACTAGCCAGCTCAGTTTTATGGTATTATAAAACTATCTAAAGACTAAATATTGATATTCTGACTAGCCAGCTCTGTTTTGTGGTATCATAAAGCTGACTCTGTTTTGTGGTATTATAAAACATAAAGCTGTATATAAAGTTTTGTGGTATCATAAAGCTGTATATAAAGACTAAATATTCATACTCTGACTGGCCAGCTCAGTTTTGTGGTATTATAAAACTATCTAAAGGCTAAATATTGATATTCTGACTAGCCAGCTCTGTTTTGTGGTATCATAAAGCTGTATATAAAGACTAAATATTGGTACTCTGACTGGCCAGCTCTGTTTTGTGGTATTATAAAACTATCTAAAGGCTAAATATTGATATTCTGACTAGCCAGCTCTGTTTTGTGGTATCATAAAGCTGTATATAAAGACTAAATATTCGTACTCTGACTGGCCAGCTCAGTTTTGTGGTATTATAAAACTATCTAAAGACTAAATAATGGTACTGTGACTGGCCAGCTCTGTCTTGTCTTTATATCCAAGGATATTGCAGATAATACACTTGTATGAAACAGATTAAATGCTATGTTGGTACAGATTACTTATATAAGCATCAATCATTACGGTTTGTATGAATCATACTGGTGATCAACTGGTAAATCAGCGATCATGTATTGGAAACTTTACATTCGATATTCGCAAAAATTTGATATCCATTTACATCTAGATCACAAACTTTTAATTCCTTAAATTTAATTATCTGGTTTCAAAATGAAAACAATGAAAATTTTGACTCAAGAAAATAACAATTTATATGATAAATCATTAAAGAGTGTTAATGCTTTACTCCATTATAATGATACTGGTGCATTCATTCAATGTATTAGTGTTATTTGTAGGTGTTTATTTCATCCTCATAAATACAATGATATGGTCTTCAATGACAGAATAGCATGGTACTTGACTAGATGTAGGCTAAGCTCAGTACATGTTATTGTAAATGAATAATTTGTATCACTCATGAGTCAGTGTCTGAGCAGAGAGAAGGTTACATATTAACATATCTTTAGATGGATTGACTTAACTACTCTTAATAGGGTTACACCTTCTGGTTACCCCCAAGTTATCTTTCCTTGGGTATTCACGTCAGTAAGAAAAAGGATGAGAGGATAAGATATGTTCAGATGTCTTTGAATCTTTGACTTATTTAGTACATGTAATATTCAATGAGATGTATAACTCATATGTCAAACATTGTCAACTTACTTCAAAATTACTTATGAAGTGCAACTCTTCAACATCATTTTATTGTAATACAAATCTTATTCTTGTGTAATATGGAGATGGATGTGATGGATGCTTCATCTGGTTTATTGAAGCAGAAGATGCTCACTCCACTGAACACCTGGTCCTTTGTTCTTATCTCTTCTTGTTTCCATCAATTTTGAATTTGAATTAAGATTTTGTTAACATGTCAGAAGTCTGGTTTTTGACAATTATGATTTGTCATAAGATGCTCGACAGATCTATTTCAAATCGTATATGTAGGTTTTCCTTGCCGAATAACATCACCACAGGTTGAAACAGAACTCTCTACATGTGTACTTTCACTGTATCTACTGACAACCCCAGCAGCTGAGGGGATTCTTGATGGAATAGCAGTTACAACCTTCCAACGGTCAAAGTCCAAGATGGTTACCTATCAACCATATTGTTTCTCTGACCAGTCCAAAACGTATTCAGGTACAGAAAAGATTGTAGTCAAATGTGTGCTACTAGACAAATAGCATGACTTGAGGTTTTTTCCCCTTGAAGAAGTTGTGAAGTTCTTATCATATTTGTCCCATGTAACTTTGAAAATGGGCTTCTTAGTTATTTAAGATCTTAACACATTTGACCTCTGCAAAGTGCAAAGTGGGACTCTCAGATATTCATTAGAACATAACTTGCTATCCCTTCATCCCAGAAAGCTACTGGCCCAATAAAGTGTCGCCTTTGGCCAATTCGTTATGGAAAAGAAGTCATTTGAAGAGAAGAGTTGATGATGGACACCAGCATAAGCCCACATACAATTTGGGCAAGAGAGCTAAAAACAATTAAAAAACATGCATGTCTTGTGAAAAATTTTATCATTTTAATTCCAACATGTACAAATATGATGTATTTCTTTCAAAATGAATCCTTCATTCATTAAGTAACAAAATGCATTCTAGCTGTGAAATTCACTATTTATTATACAAAACACTTAAATAACCCAGATATACAATATTTATGTACTTGAGTACAAGTACACTGTACAAATTTCCTATAATAAAATCAATTCTGGTATATTTTTTCCTTATTTGATATTTTTCTTCACTTTTTTGATAGGAATATATATAATTCATCACATCAGTCAAATTGAGCTTTATATAAAGGCTGTTCTATAAAAAATACCCATGTGTACTATTTGTGGAATACATCAAAATCATTACAGGCAAACTTGGATAAGGGGAGATAATCATGTCATACTCTCTTCTGCAATTGTTCTATCATTAAAGCTGTGTATAACTAAGGAATGATACATGGATTTATAATTAATTTAATGAGACACATCTCTGGTGATGTTGAAGTATCTGTTTTTTCACTATCACCTTTGACACCTCAATAAGACGATACATCTATGAAATCTTTAGAGCTGCTAACCAGTCACAAGAACATTTGAATTCTTGTAAGTGACTATAATGATTTTTTTTTTTTCATTGCCCAAGATTCAAAACCATTAACTGACAGTAAAATATATGTATGCAAATGAAAAGTGATGATTTTCAACATTTAATTTGATAAATTAGTCAATCGCATCGTAGTTCTTTAAGTATAAATCTAGAATGTTACTAATAATACATGAATGATGTCCTGAAGAAGCCAAAAGTAGGGCGAAACCCGTCAAGCATCAAATAAATTGATTAACCTGGCTCCTTTGCCTATTGTGATTTAATTCTACATACTTAATACATGATTAATGGTGTCTGGTGAGGAAAAAAAATCCAGCTATTATCAAATGTGAGCTCAGTCAGGTAAATACAAATTCATAAAAAAGCTGCCACTTAGATCAAATACACTGCATTATATCACATGACCTTTGTGTTGTATTTAACCAATGACTGTTATCACATGACCTGTATTATATTCATATATTTATGACCACTGTGTAATATTAATCACATGACCATTGTGATATATTTATCCCATGACTACTGTTTTATCACATGACCACTGTTATATTTATCACATGACCACTGTTATATTTATCACATGACCACTGTGTCATATTTATCCTATGACTAATTTTTTATCACATGACCACTGTTATATTCATCACATGACCACTGTATCATACTCATCCCATGACTATTGTGTAATATTTTACCTACGACTACTTTTTTTATCACATGACCACTGTGTCATATTTATCACATGACTACTGTGTTATCAAATGACCACTGTGTCATATTTATCCTATGACTACTGTTTTATCACATGACCACTGTATCATATTTATCCCATGACTACTGTTTTATCACATGACCACTGTGTAGTATTTAACATATGACTACTGTTTTATCACATGACCACTGTGTTATATTTATCCCATGACTACTGTTTTATCACATGACCACTGTGTAGTATTTAACATATGACTACTGTTTTATCACATGACCACTGTGTTATATTTATCACATGACCACTGTGTTATATTTATCACATGACCACTGTGTTATATTTATCCCATGACTACTGTTTTATCACATGACCACTGTGTTATATTTATCACATGACCACTGTGTTATATTTATCCCATGACTACTGTTTTATCACATGACCACTGTGTAGTATTTAACATATGACTACTGTTTTATCACATGACCACTGTGTTATATTTATCCCATGACTACTGTTTTATCACATGACCACTGTGTAGTATTTAACATATGACTACTGTTTTATCACATGACCACTGTGTTATATTTATCCCATGACTACTGTTTTATCACATGACCACTGTGTAGTATTTAACATATGACTACTGTTTTATCACATGACCACTGTGTTATATTTATCCCATGACTACTGTTTTATCACATGACCACTGTGTAGTATTTAACATATGACTACTGTTTTATCACATGACCACTGTGTTATATTTATCCCATGACTACTGTTTTATCACATGACCACTGTGTTATATTTACCCCATGACTACTGTTTTATCACATGACCACTGTGTAGTATTTAACATATGACTACTGTTTTATCACATGACCACTGTGTTATATTTATCATATGGATACTGTGCTATCAAAAGACAACTGTGTTATTACAAAATTACAGTTATTCAACCTCTGACTTACATGTTTGGTAGGGATCTAGACTCGCATCATATGTATTAAAAGATAAATTATACAAATTGATTGCTGAGATGGAAATGCTGAAAACTTCATAATCATGCATCAATTTCTGATTCTACATCACATGTAAACAAGAGCCCAAGGGTCTTTTATCTTTCACCGATCACCTAATGTTATTAGTGATGAAAAGACAGTGAGGGTCATATTTATATGACATGGTTTTGAAAGTAGGTCCAAATTTCATTTATTGATTCAAATAATGTGGAACTTCTGGTGATTAGGTGGCAGTGGTAACAAATTTGCATTTTAACTAGACTGGGGATTTGATTCCTTAAACAGATGTGAACGGTATGGGGTCAACATCTGACCATGTGGGGTTTCCCATTGAATATCTCGGTTACTCCCACAGTAAGACTTTTCACACTTCCACCCAAATCAAATATAATGATTATTAGAAGTTATCATAACTTGTCTTGCAATTGTTGTAAAAAGATAATCTTCACCATTTATATATGAGTGGTAACAAGAATTTTTGAAGGACAAACAGACAGATGCCAGACCATTGACGAATGGCGATTTGAACAGCCCAGGATCTGAAGATGGTTGGCTTAAAATATTAGCCTATGAGAAACCTAGAAATTTCATTTGTTAACCTAGGACAGGACATGTACATACCAAAAAAATGTCTTTTTGGAACGACAATCTTGTTCATAATGTTATTTATCAAAATGATGCACAGCGTAAAAGTCTACAGGAAACAACCCACAAATTGTTTAAAAGCAGGTGGCCTATAAATACTTTCACAAAAAAGCGATTGAAAACTAGATTTAGTTTCTCTTAAGCTTTAAAATTCATGCTGGTCAATTACTGATCAATAAAAAAGTCACACAGAACTACTGTGTTACAGGACATGATCAAATAACTATTTAAAAATCATACAGAAATACCATGTTATATGATGCTAAGGTAAATGAAAAAAATCTTATCATCAATATATAGACCTTATCCAACACCAGCATATACCGTAATTGTCTAAAAAAAAAAAAAAACGAAAGGTCTCTATATACCGGTAAATAGAATTCTTGATTTTCCATCTAGATTTTCATTTTGTCTTAAAAAAGTCTTGATTCTTGAGCAGCAGTATTGGGTGAAAAAGAATAAATATTTTGAAGAAAAAAGAAAAAAACATTGCACGTCAAGATGTTTTGAACATATTATCTTGTCCTATTGACTATTGATACTTGAGCAATAAACATGAGATCATCCTAGAGGAATATTGGAAACACACTTGTATATACATTTAGACACCCATGTTAACATACTAGTTATCTACTGTTCAAATACAAGTACCTATTATAATTTCTACAGTCTCGATTTAAATACTTCAATATGTATGCTGTTGAGTTGAATTGAACATGAGGAATAAAAGGGAATATCAACACAATAAAAGTTGATTCTTAATATCTCTAAAAAACAGAGCTTTCATTGTTAAATGCGTGATGGATATGGTTTCCATGTGATTTCTGTCACTGAAATGAAATACAAAACTTCACAAATTGAAATTTATAAATTGCCAATTTCTACAATTAATTCTATCATTCGAAATCAAAAGAAGAAGCTGTCTCTATGGTTCTGTTAGTTATCTACATTAAATGCTCTTTTGGCAATTTTTATAAGGTAGATTAATAAAATGTAAAGAGAACAATTTCAAAAGTGTTCAATATAAGTAAAATCTATGGTTTTTATATTACTGTAAGATGTGTTAAAAAAAATGTAATCATTAAAATTGCAATTACGATATCTTGGCCAAGCTCTACAGATTGAATAAAAAAAAAATCTATTTGATGTATATAAGATTGTTGTAATTGGATACACCTTTATTTATCAAAGACTCCACAAGTCATTGAATTTTGAACTGAATTATATTACTGTGCAACTGACATCAAAACAACACCAGTAGAAAAAATATCATTTCCTTCAAAGTTAAGAATAGGGAATGAACACAATGTTTCACTATCATCAGTACAGACTACAACATCCTGTACATTTTTTGTTATGAATACCCTTCTATATAAGATGATATGGCATGCTGTATAAAATATTCTGAGATCAATGACAGATTTAATTGATTGTTCCCGCTCACTACCAACACCCAAGGACTGCTTTCTGAATGATTACCAAAAACTAGAATACATATGAACATGTAAACAACCAAAATAATCTACTAATGGTAAAAACACAAGACCCTTTAGATTAGTACACTTAAATGAATATAGAATATTTGAAATAACAGTATTAAAGAAAGCTGTACACATGACCTCCTAATATGCTGTTTTCCTTTTCACTGGACCTCTGTATCCATGCATTTTACCTATTTGAGTTTTCTTTGTCTGACCCCAGAATTGAGACAGGAATTCCTCTTTCAAATAAATGGTGTCATGTCAACAATGAACAGCATTTGGACAACAAAACATACAAATGTATATGTAAGATAGCCAGCAGAGTGAAAGAAAAATAATCATTCTCCCAAATGTTAGCCAAATAGGGAGCTCTCAGCCCAAAGGAAAGATAATAAAGTTGGCAAATATAAGATTAGCCAAATAGTTGCCAACTTCATCATCTTTCTGTTGGGATAAGATCTAACTCAGCTCCTAGGGACTGTAAGATTGTATAAGTTTCATTATGCAGGGTATTATTCTGTCAGTTCATCAAACAGACACAAGATTATCCCAGATAAATGTAAGAGAATATAATGCTTGAAAACCATATTGAATCATCACTTTTAAAGTGAATAACATGATAAAAATCTAATTAAAAAAAATTAAATCAACATTCTGCTGAGTACATAATTCATAGAATTTACTTACTACACAAAAATAAAGGAAAAATAAATAGTGCTATTATATTTTATCTTTGCACAATATTTCTAAATACAAGAAGACTAGATTGTGATTTTCCACCTTAAAGAACAAATCGGATGGCCCATAACAGCAGTATAGTGAACCTATGCTTCATTTTCTCCATTCGACCTAAGATCAGTAAGTTTGAAAATGTAATCTGACCATTAACGATCTATTGTTATCCTGTATTCTTTATAACTGATTGTATTCTAATTACAATGTTCATTTCAACAATTCAATACAAATTTAGCACTTTTTGTGTAGGTGTAACATTCACAGCATTATGCTTTGGATATTATTTTGTCTGACCAGGAAGACAATTTGTGCAGAGAATGAAAATTTGTTAAGTAGTGTATTGTAACTTCAAATATATAATTATACATAAGGTATTCTAGTGCCTTTTGTAAGCAAAACAATATAATTTGTCATAGAGAATATAAGATATACCTGGCAATATATTGTAGCACTCCTAAAAAAAATCAAAAACAATAATCTATGTAACTTTTTTTCTTCTCAATCTTTTCAGTGTTAATATCACCATTTCTATCAGCAAACAAAAAGTGAGAAATTACCAAAGACCTGGTTTATGTATTGTATTGGACAGGAATCAGTTCTTCAGGGATCTCATACAACTCATCTGAAAGTCTTTAGCTTGTTTATAAAGATTTTCATAAAAAAAACCTGGACTTACAGGGTTTTATTTATACAGAACATTAAAACACAATAGCACTTTGTTAAACAGTATAATTTATACAGAATTTTTGTACACAATAGGACTTTGTTAAAATATCAAATTTATACTGAATTCTACACAGGAATTATTTCAGACAGCTTGTTATGTTGCACTGTAATAGATATTGAACATATTTGGTTAAAAAAAATATTTACATGTATCACGAGATGACCAGTCTATAAAGACTGAATGTGTAAGTGTGTACTCATTCATACAATCTGTGAGGATATCTTTCACTTCTCATTTGGCCCCATTGGTCAAACAACATTATTCCTTAACAAATATTTACATAGTGTATATCTACCCAATAAAAAATAGTGAATTATCTTCTTTCCAAAATATAAAGGTTGTATTCAAGAACAATAACTCCATTGGTGTAGGTAAAATCATTTATATCTATGTGTTTACTATATACAAAAAGCATAGTGTGCTCTTACTGACAAAAACCATTAGTGACACTTTTTATAAAAATACATGTATCTTTCATTGAAAAAGAAATTACAAGAGAAAGCCACTGTTTGAAAGTTGATAAAAAGGGTTGGCAAGACTGAATATCAACACCTGAAATTGTATCATGTATATATCCTCTTATCTGAATACAGAATTTACTTCAGCAATGAAAATTCATTGTTTGTTCCAAGTCATTAAAAGGATTTTACACTTAATTATGTGAGCTTAAATTGTACTAGTCCATATACATGACAAAATCACAGAAAAGTGCCAATATATATCTCAAACATTAAAAAATAAGCCTATTCCATATGATTTTTTTCTGTATAAATTTTCAGCTTCTTTTTCAAATTTGTACTTTTACTATTTTGTTACTAGGAATTATCTTGCTCTGTAAAAAGCAGTTGCATTCTAAATTAATGCTGTTTATTTTTGCATGCAAGTTAATGACTATCTGTCCTAACTAGATATCAGAATCTTGGTGAAATTTTGAAATTGAAGACTCTTGAACACAGGAATCTTAAAACGCTCCCAATCCAGCTGTCATCGACAAAAATGGATTAGCCTTGTGCACTAATTATACATTTTTATAATTCAATTTCTGTTGCCATAAAGGTATTTATAATTACGTGTATCTGAATTCATCAGGACCTATTTCTAAGTTTCATTAATGAATAAGTAAACATAATACATATAAAGGAAGTGGCATATTTACATAAACATTCTCATCAGTATGTTTACAGCTTGAAACAAACATTTAATCCTTCTGATGCTGTGTGGTGGTCAGTGTATGCAGTGCCTGCCGTATGCGTGACTAGTTTCATTGTCTTTTCTTTCTATCCAGAGTTTCTGCGGGAGATCACCTTTCCCACAGCAAATGCCAGAACAATACAGGCACTAATTATAAGAATATTGGTAAATAGACGGCCAGATGTCCTCATGACAGATCCCTGAAAAACAAAGAGTTTAGGTCATTATCAAATGTCTACAATTCTATTATTAAACCAGCACCGACCCCTACAGGTATTCGGAAATGGAGTGATGATTTTGACTTTGATAATCAGAAGTGGAAAAATATATTAATAATTCTGTTTACCATTACAGAAAGTTCTAAGCTACAGATCAAGTAAGGATTATACATCACATTCTGGTTACGAACTCCTTTCTTTTCAATATAAATCTAATTCCTAGACCTTTATGTACACTGTGTAATATGGAAAGAGAAACAATCCTTCACTGTCTATGGGAGTGTATAGAGGTACAGACTCTATTGGAGAAATTTGAATCTCTTCTTGATATTCTTCTGATTCCTTTCTGGATAAACAAAGAAACATGTTCATTTGGAATTATCCATCCTAATGCTAACACTGCAGATAACAAAATTTTAATTCTCATTGAACACTATGTTTATAAGTCAAGATGTCTACAAAAATCTCTTAATTTAAATGCTCTTATAAATAAGATTAAGGATCATTTCCATGTTCAAAAGTACAACATCTGTAGCAAAAACACTATTATGAAAAAAAAAAAAAAAAATGAGAATAATTGGAAAAAATGGATACCCATTATATATATACCAGTACTATAGTATGTATGCTAACAAGTCTTTTCCCAATGGCCATGGCTTGTCTATACCAAACTGTCTTTAAATTTATTAAATTTCCACAAAATTAGTGCTATTTTTATTTAATAATGATTATAACCCTCCCAATTCTCTATCTTTCTTTGTTTAGGATGTACAATGGTTTTTCTATGTATATGTATTCATGAGTGAGTATATGTGAGTGAGGAAATATCTTTGATAAGTGTAGGTGATAAGATTTTGTGCTTGTGTGTGTGAGTATTTTGTTAAGTACACGTAAGTTTGCTATGTGAGTGTAAGTGGGTGTGAATGTTGATGAGTGAGTTTGTGTGCAGGAAGTAGTAGATACATGTGCATGATGATAAAGATGATTATGATGATGTATGTACATGAGTAAGATGTATACAAGTCATAGCACACAAGTGTGATAGTGTGTAAATAAATGAATCAAGAAGACTCATGATGTTTCACAATTTATCATATGGTGAAAAATATCGAAACAGAAAACTTACATTCTGAGCTACCCTGCCTTTGGCAGTAAATAGGAGTTCATGTCTATACATGATTATTAATGTACCTACTGTACAGCTAAAAGAAATGAAATCAATTTTGCAATATTCCTTATAAAAAAAAGATTAAGCAAACAGTGAATGAAAATCTCAGTAATTATATGTCATGCAAGTATACATAGACACCAGATCATAATACTTATGAACTGGACCAAACTGAACTTAAATAACTAAACCATATACAAGCATAAGAAGATCCAGAATTTCAAAGATTTTGATTAAATGTATGAAATTTGTGGGTATCTAATTTCATGTTGTCCTTTAAAAATGTGAATAAAGCAAATTTAAAACCCACATTCATATTCAACTAAACAGGAATACATTATATCAGTTGTATTACATAAATAGCTATATATGTCATCCATGAGATGAAGTTAAAAAATATTTATACATTGTATATATATAGTGTATAAACATATATAATTTAACAGGCTCTAATGATAATATTCAAAGTTCATGCATTCAATTAATGCCCCAGTACCCTTTAACAATCTAATCAGCCATGACCTCTGCTGTTTACTATGACTACACTAGGTCCTTTATATTAGTTTGTTAGTACCAACAGACAAACCAATGCTGCTGCCAGGTAATATCTCGGATATTAAACTACATTCTTTCTACATGTATATCAAAGTCTCTTTACATTTGAACTTAATGTCAGGAAAAATTTGAAATAGACCTCCGACAGTACTTATTAATATATTTTTCATCTCTTTGCATAGTATCTGATGACATAATATTACTTCTAAGGAAATAGATTGGTGAAGAAATACATTAAATTCAATAATATTGCAAATATCTTTATATAGATATATAAAAAAAAAAAAAAAATGGAAAATAAAAATTCTTACCCAGCCTCCAAGACGTGCAACCGTCTCAGCAACTTTACTAGTTATGAAGCGTGTGGACCACTCAATAAACTTTTTAAATAAGTCTGTAGCTTTTGCCTTCAGGGAGCGTATCACAATATCTGAACAGAAGAAGAAGAGAACAACAAGTCTCTCCCTCGTTATAGCTGAAGACAACACATTGCTGAAGAATAGCTCTGATAACATGTCACTGAAACTTTCATAGGTAGCTGAATTCATGTCCACCTGAAAAAGAAGAAGAATTTAAATCTAACAGGATAGAAATAAAACATGTCAAAATATACAGCACATTTAAAATAAACATCTATACATGAAAATCCAGAGTGACGTCAGAGATTTAAACACTTGTCAATAATTCTTAAAGGACATGGTATGGTATGGTAAATGTATCCATCATAGGCTTTAATTTTACAGAGATCTCCTTTCAGATTTTTCAACCAATATTTTTCAAAATGGTATGCTTAATCAAAATGACATGAAGTTGCATTTTTCTGAACATTAATTTTACTGTATTTGGAAAAGGTGTTTCTTTGTGTTGTTTTCATAATGTAAAATCTCCTCTCTCAGTCTTAACTTCTTGGTGACTTTGTCATCTTAATCACCAAAAATGACACTATATCTTATTGAATGGCAGCTTAATTTAACAGTCTCTCTAGAAGAGTTACTTTCCTTGTTTGGTTTTCAAGATGTTATTCTTTCTGAAGACCTAGATCTGTTTTCAAATGATTTCTCTCAAATTTGTTGAGCTTAATCACCATGAATGGTAGCTATACAGTCTAATTCGACTTGGTTAGTAAAAGTTACTGCCCCATGTTTTCGTAAACTAAATCTTGTGTCTGGAGATTTTCTCTCACAGTTTTTAGGTGATTTCTTTTAAAGTAGGAAGGCTTAATCACCATGTTTTGTTTTTCCAAATGGAAATGAGATCTATTCCATCAGTTTTCAACTGATTTCTTTCAATTTTGCATGCTTTATAATATGACAAGAAATTTAAGTTTTCCTGTTATCTTTAACCTGGGACTGGAATACATTCTTGTTCAGAAATAATTTAAACTTACATCTCCAGCTCGTTGTTTTATTCGCTGTCGTTCCTTGGTCTTTGCAAATTCATCAGCCATTATTCTAAGCTCCCGGCCATATTTTGCCCATTTGGGATTTTTATATCCCTGTGGTGTACTGTAGTAGAAAGGAAACTGTCTTTGAATGGGTCAACAAAAGGAAAAGCACATTCCTCAAGACATTCTTATGGATATAGCATGTGGAAAATCTAAAAGTCAAATGGGAAAAGTTCGAAAGATAAAAAAAACAACCTAAAATTGCTATAAATTCAGTTACAATGTATCAGACTCTACCTTATTACCTTGTTCCTGACAATGTTGCTGACACTACATCACCAGGCTGTATCAGACTCTACCTAATTACCTTGTTCCTGACAATGTTGATGTCACTACATCATCAGGCTGTATCAGACTCTACCTAATTACCTTGTTCCTGACAATGTTGATGTCACTACATCACCAGGCTGTATCAGACTCTACCTAATTACCTTGTTCCTGACAATGTTGATGTCACTACATCACCAGGCTGTATCAGACTCTACCTAATTACCTTGTCCCTGACAATGTTGATGTCACTACATCACCAGGCTGTATCAGACTCTACCTAATTACCTTGTTCCTGACAATGTTGATGTCACTACATCACCAGGCTGTATCAGACTCTACCTTATTACCTTGTTCCTGACAATGTTGATGTCACTACATCACCAGGCTGTATCAGACTCTACCTTATTACCTTGTTCCTGACAATGTTGATGTCACTACATCACCAGGCTGTATCAGACTCTACCTTATTACCTTGTTCCTGACAATGTTGATGTCACTACATCACCAGGCTGTATCAGACTCTACCTAATTACCTTGTTCCTGACAATGTTGATGTCACTACATCACCAGGCTGTATCAGACTCTACCTAATTACCTTGTTCCTGACAATGTTGATGTCACTACATCATCAGGCTGTATCAGACTCTACCTAATTACCTTGTTCCTGACAATGTTGATGTCACTACATCATCAGGCTGTATCAGACTCTACCTAATTACCTTGTCCCTGACAATGTTGATGTCACTACATCACCAGGCTGTATCAGACTCTACCTAATTACCTTGTTCCTGACAATGTTGATGTCACTACATCATCAGGCTGTATCAGACTCTACCTAATTACCTTGTTCCTGACAATGATGATGTCACTACATCATCAGGCTGTATCAGACTCTACCTAATTACCTTGTTCCTGACAATGATGATGTCACTACATCACCAGGCTGTATCAGACTCTACCTAATTACCTTGTCCCTGACAATGTTGATGTCACTACATCACCAGGCTGTATCAGACTCTACCTAATTACCTTGTCCCTGACAATGTTGATGTCACTACATCATCAGGCAGATGCAGATGTTCTCTACTGATTTCATCATATACAAAATGTTCAAACAACTCCTTGCTTTCTTCTTTAATGTCTTCCTTTCTGCTGAACTGTGATGGAAAACTAAATCCACCAAATGAGCTGGACTCATTTCCTGGCATAACTAACGGAGTAAGATTCATAGAGTTTCGTCTTTTTTCGGTAAAAGAGCGATGTCTCCTCCTCTGGTGAACCACTGTACCATCATGTGCATCGTCTGCCTGTTGATCATGATCACCTTTTCCTTCTGTATTCATGCCTGAAAAATATACATGTTATATTGCATTTTTATGCTTATTGATTTTGGGGTTCATATCTTTTGATGTGTAGCTTTACACCAGTGAATGCAGCTTTGATTTACACCTGAGAAGTTAGTGTGGTATTGCAGCTGTACTGCCATGAAGTCAGGTTAGCTATAATTTACAACTATGAAGTGTAGCCTGACACATCAGAATAAGCGTAGCTTTACACATGTGATATCGATGTAGATTTCAACCAATATGAAGCTATATATAGAAGATGTGGTCAGTGTCTTAAAATGTATATGACGAAAGTGAAGAAAGACAAAATGGCAAGCTTCGGCGTGCCACTTCTTCTTCCTGATGCGAGCCTAAAAGCAACTTATATTTTAAGACAGTTACCATGTATTCTATTCTTTTCATCCTACTATAATTATTGAAAATTCAAACTGTCAAACTTCAACCGTTTGTTTGGTCTATTCAATCTTTGTTTACATGATATTACAAGATAGATATGTTTCATGTTCACCTAGTAGTAGTTGGCATTTTGTAAAATAACAGAAAAGAAAACTGCCCAGTCAGTGTCCAATTATGTTATAAAATCTACATAAATCTATTGTGTTTTTAGCTGGGTTTGTCACTCACAGCCAGTCTGGGCTATTTCATGGAAGTCTCTAAGTATAGTAGAGCTATTGAAAATAGATTGGACTTACTACAATACACAAACTGGCCCTGATTAAACCACCACATCTTCGATCTTCATGATCATAAGACCTGTTAAGGTTGTATTTTTCTCTAATGCACTTAGCTCTGGTGACTATCTGAGGTGTATGGATCAACGTTCCCTACCCGTGGCAGTCTGGCTATAGTTTCTCTGGAAGCCAAGACCCATCTATGTTGATGTGGTTGTTTCCTTGGGTAAGGCACATTACTCCAATTGTTTTTGAAGTCATGCGATGAGCTTCCTGTATGTTATTCAGTGAGATATAACCATAAGCTAATAGGCTGCAAAGAGACCCTGTCTCAAAATGATTCTGACTGGTCTCTGTGTGCAAACGAATAAAATTCACCCAAACATTCTTATATTTGTTGGTTGGTTACGAAATGATTATTCAATTAATAAAATTATCTCTCGATACTCTGTATCTGCTGGTCAGATACAAGATGATTATTTTATTACTAAAATCATCTCTGTATCTGTTACATCAACTCTTGAATCATATTTTGGAGTCTAAAACAGACCATGAATACATAGTCTATATATATATAGAGAGAGAGAGAGAGAGAGCTACTGATCATGAATACCCAGCTGAATTCAGGATTACTTGTCTTAACATATAAGTATGGGCCAGTCTGGAGGGTTCTGGACTAATCGACCATGATCAAGACAAAAACAAAATTGTTGATGGATAGTCAGAACCCTTCTGACTAAGAGCTTACATGCTCACATCTTTGTTAATTAACCTACAGTGGGGGGAAAAAAGCCTATATGGAGCTAATAATTCTGATGGTTGAGTCATGTAATGTCTTTATCCATGAATGTTTGTCTTTGTAAATTTATTATGATAGCCGACCACTATTTGTGTAATTTGTACTTAAAAGTCCTATATGTAAATCCAGGGACGTCCCTGGTAAATATCATATATTCTTCATACAATGTACTGTTATTACCACTGTCACGATACGTGGGAAACTGGGCCCAATCTTGAAGTAAATTAAACACTTCGTTGTTTTGTTCTTACCAGCGACGTATCTGTATTATACGTCCCTGTTCTTACGTAGCTTTTATGACAAAATGTATACTAGACCTGTATAAGCGACATGATCACACAGATTGAGACTTGTTACCATATTTGTTTCAATCATTTGGCTACTGTACTGTAGTCCTACATTACTGTAACGAAATAAAAAGCAGCACAAAAGCTACCTCAATGCACAGGCAGACAAAATTTTACCATCTTTGTGATATGGCGTGATACAGACAAATACCAAAGATTATTCTAAGAAATGTCCTCCTTACATCACTTAGTTACATAAAAAATGCATCGGCGTAAATAAGAAATCTAGACACTTCCAAACTTACTTTTCTTAACCAATATCCGTCTTTTCTTCGCAATTTCAACTTTTCAATATGGCGCCCAAAACAAACCTCAGGGAACTTGGCGGAAATTCCCGTATTACATAAGCAGTATTATAGTCTAAAAATAGATTATCGTCCAACACCAGACATGTCTAAACAGATAAGCATGGAATGAAGAAAATCACCATTATATTCATTAAGTATGTGCATTTGCGATATACCATCAATAAATTATAATACGCGTTCGTCAAGTAGGCCTAGTATTTTTTATTTATTTATTAGATCCTACTTCTTATTTGGAAAAGATTGATTAGCTCCCTTTAATAGTGTGGGTCAGACATATATAGCACAATATACGTCTCTGTGTGGGTCGACCAGGCCAAAAGGAATTCGAGTACTAGGAGAGACAAAACACTTATTTCATTTATCTTGTTTAAATAATTTTGATATTATTTAAGCTTAATTTATTTTCTATCAAATATTTGTTTTCATATCATTTTGACTACTGTACATGTGCCAACTCTATAAGAGACCGAAATATGTCTCGTAGCAGTAGTACTTGGGGGCCGTCAATTCTGACGATTAGTCCCAAGGGTTGATTAAAAAGACATATATTTTTAGAGATAAGAAGAATTTGAGTAATGAGATAGGTACGACACTGTTACAAGTGATTTGAAGGCGTCAGCAGTGTCGGCAGAAACAAGACTGAGGGAGTTCCATTGTATGATAGATTTTGAATAGAAGGAGTGTCTAAAGCAGTCTGTGGAGGGGTGTGTCTGAAAGCATATGAGTTGTGATGGCTTGATTAAGTCATCAAGTTGACAGGGAGGAGATTTTTAGTGCAACAAGGCCATGTACTATTTTGTAGGTCATAATTAGCCTGTGTTGCAAGCGGCGAATGTAAAGTGTTGGCCAGTGTAGATATTTGATCATGTTTGTGATGGAGCTTGTATTGTGGTAATCGTTATACTGGTCCAAACAACAGGAAGATGTATTCGGAAAAAAATACAAGAAAAGTAACATCAGTTTTCTATTAATTTTATTCATTATTACTGATATGGAATGTATTTCTACATTGTACAATATATATGAATTAGTATGTAATAGCAATGAAAAAACACCTTCCAGTCAGACACTCTCCCACTGCACTAATAGGAAGTATCTATGCGTATAGAAAATACTTTTCATTCTATATATAGCACTCACAACTCACTGAATATATAACAGTTGCAACTTCTGTATATTTAACATCCTCTTGTATGTGCAACATTCACACATTGCTGTATGTATAACAGTCAAGCCTCAATGTATGTATAACACTCACACTCCTCTGTATGTATAACACTCACACCTCTCTGTATGTATAACTCTCACAACTCTCTGTATGTATAACACTCACACCTCTCTGTATGTATAACACTCACACCTCTCTGTATGTATAACACTCACACTCCCCTGTATGTATAACACTCACATCTCTCTGTATATATATAACACTCACACCTCTCTGTATGTATAACACTCACACCTATCTGTATGTATAACACTCACACCCCTCTGTATGTATAACACTCACACCTATCTGTATGTATAACATTCACACCTCTCTGTATGTATAACATTCACACCTCTCTGTATGTATAACATTCACACCTCTCTGTATGTATAACATTCACACCCCTCTTTATGTATAACACTCACACACCTCTTTGTATGTATAAAAATCACACCTCTCTGTATGTATAACACTCCAACCTTAGTTTGTATAACACTTGCACCCTTCTGTATGTATAACCCTCACATCTCTCTGTATGTATAACACTCACACCTCTCTGTATGTATTACACTCACACCTCTCTGTATGTATAACACTCACATCTCTCTGTATGTATAACACTCACACCTCTCTGTATGTATAACACTCACATCTCTCTGTATGTATAACACTCACACCTCTCTGTATGTATAACACTCACACCTCTCTGTATGTATAACACTCACACCTCTCTGTATGTATAACACTCACACCTCTCTGTATGTATAACACTCACATCTCTCTGTATGTATAACACTCACACCTCTCTGTATGTATAACACTCACATCTCTCTGTATGTATAACACTCACACCTCTCTGTATGTATAACACTCACACCTCTCTGTATGTATAACACTCACATCTCTCTGTATGTATAACACTCACACCTCTCTGTATGTATAACACTCACACCTCTCTGTATGTATATAAAACTCACATCACTCTCTAGATAGTATTTACATTGATCCACTTCATAGATATGTTCTGTAGATACATTTTGAACTTGTTTTCTGGTATATACAGGTAAACAAGAAACATAATGATAAGAACAGCAAAAGAAAACCCTGATGACTATTGGATTGAGAATTTTTACATCGGTTATGACAATAATACACCTCAATTCTAAATTGTTATCAATTAAGGATGATTTTTTTAGCATATGTTAATCTTCTATACAATCAGGCTATTACAAAATTATTGACGATTCTTTGATGTACAATGGAATGTAATCTGTAACTTCTTTTTAGCTGTGGAGAAGTGTATATCCTCCTTTAATGAAGAACAGTAAATGATATATCAAAGACAAAACGGTAATGTGGCATGTGTATAAGGGCTGATGATGGGGTACATGGGTATTGTATACCTTGTTTGTAAGAAACCGAATGTTGTGAAGAGAACAATATCTAACAAAAGCTATACAAAGCTTCAGTATATCACACATAAACATCATTACTGAATTTCAACTTATCAACAAAGTGATATGATTTTAAACAAACATCAACTAGACAGTTTTACGTGTAATCTATCACTGTATGAAATACAAAATATGTCAAACAAGCACACACACAGATCAACCATAAAACATTAATCAGAACTCTTTGTGGATATGATAATTGTTTTTTCCTTTTTTAAAAAAATATCGTCATATAATCAGGAAGAATTGCTCACCTGTTCTGAAGCTTTTGTTTTTTAGTTCATAAAGTCAAAGTTTGCATATTTGAAAGCCTATTCCTCCAACTTGCTACAACACAAATACCAAGACCCAGGACCTATTGCTTGTTGAAAAGAAGAAACTTTACATTACTAACACATTTGACCCTTTGAACTTGAAAGTGGGTCAAGGTCAATCATTTAAACAAATTTTGTAGCACTTGATCCCAGCATGCCTCAGAACAAAAATGAGTACCCCCTGGATCTTTTGGTTACTGGATCAATGAAAGGGAAATGTGAATGCACACTGAATACTCCGCCACAGCATGAGCTCACTTTGCCATTAGGCAGGTGAGCTAAACATTACCTGTAATACAACCTGTTTAATGTATAGCTTACTATAGATATATCTCTAGGTAAATGATATCACTTGTTCAACAACTGTTGTTCACATATATATATATATATATATACAGGTCAGATGTGAAATGCTGTCTGTTTAATATCCAATTTGTATTGTACAGAACAATTAAAGATTTCCCAGTAGTATCTTTGCAGATATGTTAGATATCACAGAATTACCCCATGTGTGGTTATGTATACATTGGTATTCAGTAGAACTATAAACCACTGCTGTATTAAGCCAATCCTTTGATGATGTGTGAGCCCATTGGGATCATTGTCTTGTCATTAGTCGATTCCTTTACTACCGATGAAGGGAAGGTGTGAACGACACACTTACTATAGTATTGAACAAAGTATTGATACTGTTGTATTGAAGTATTCAAATAATCGAGTCAAGTATACAACGACCTCTGTGATTGGTCGGGGGCGGAGTTTAGACAACCTGAATAGTTGATCTGACACCCAATTTGTTCCGGTAGGCGGAGTTATTGTACACTATCAGTTACATAACAATTACTAAGTAATCGCTGGAAAAATGTACGACGGCAACAGTACGCAAAATTTTCTTCGACGAAATTATGTCCGATACGAACGATATGGGGAATCCTGTTTTTGTACAAGGCGATGTGGTTGTGATGGATAATTGTGGATTCCATCACCATAGACAGGGAGAGCGCATTTTAAGAAATATGATGAAAGAATATGGCGTGTCCCTGGTTTTTCAGCCGCCTTATTCCCCGGAATACAGCGTAACTGAATATGTATTCAATGTCATGAGACAGAGGCTTCGGGCAAATACCCGACTTGTGTCAGAATTTCTGGAACTTGCAGTAGTAAATGCTCTAGATATTCCGCCCAAGCAACTTCAAAGTTTTTTCACATGTTGCGGATATGTATAATTTTCGATGGAAAGATAAAAAATAAAATAAAAAATATATGGGACCACAGAATTCCTTTATTTTTTAATGCAGTATGAATTATCGGTATATATCAGGAGGTCCCAGGTAATTCGTAATTCTTTGTTACATATAATAGAGCTTGGGCTTAAACCGAAATATTTTGAGCCAACCCTCCCCCCCCCCTTTCAAAAAAAAAAATAAATAAATAAATAAAACTAGTACAAAATGACTATATGACTATATTCACTGTTAAGATGTTATGAATTCTCCGGTCCCAGTGATCTAACCAGTTGATATATATTTTGTACGTAAATTAGTTTAGTACGGAGTAACTTTCGTTTTCTCGTTGTACCATCGATGGAAAAGCAAGGTATCATTGGGTGTAGAACGAAAAAAATGGGACAACCCAATTAGGTCTGATCTGAAGCCACCTGTGACTTGGACTCTTCCAATTAACCTCTCGCGACAGTCGAGTGTTTGTAAAATGCCGATGTCTGCACAGTATTTTTTCACCTGGCTCCACCCACAATCGATCTAGACTTGGCTCTGCCAATCAGAGAGCTTGTTGCATAAATTTAAGGAATTCGATTGGTGAAGTACTTCAGTACAATACTATCAATACTTTGTTCAGTACTACAGTACTTGAAACGTTCACACCTTCCCTTCATCGGTAGTAAGTCTAAGGTGATGTGTTAGCCCCTGGGCTTTTTTGTCCTGTTTTAAATCCATTTCCTGACTTTGAGTCCAAGATAATGTATTAGCCCCTGGGCTTATTACAGGAGAGACATGTTACAATATCTACATTAATGGTATGGAATTACACCTAAACATTATTTCCCATAATGTTCCTGTACATGTAGTATTAAAAGTTTCCTTCATCAATCATATTAGTATTTGCACAACAACCTTTTTTAGACTTTGAACATCATACAATGTACATCCTGTATTGAGATATAGGTTTTTATATGTGTTATAATTGAACCAAGCAACTTTATATACTACATTACTTGTAACATCAGTTTGTCGTAAAGCAAATCAACAAATCACTGAACAATTCAACAGTAAAAAAATGTATCTTTACAACCAGTGTGTATATTGGAAAAAAATGTGTGCATTTAACTTCTATAACTTAACGACATCAACAAGATCGCAGGCTTTATCACAATCTAGGATATATACTATATTATGCAACCATTTCATTGGATAATCTAAAGTCTGGTGTATAGTCTATAAAGAATAGCGATTGGATAGATTCTTTTTCGCCGTCTATTTCATGACTCATTTCATGAGTATGAAGTTCCCTGCATTTCCAGTATCACATATCTTTGGGGGCCAGTAGTGTCTTACGTTTCCTGTCCCCTCCATCAGTAGAACTTTTCCTGTGTTCACAGTATCACAATTCTTTGACTATTTCTTTCCTCAATTAACATATATTTCCATACTTTGACATCATCTGGAATTATCAAATACTGTCATAACCATCTTTTTCCTCAGTTTTACAACAGCAGGTGAAAAGAAATCCATCCTGTGGGAAGATACAAAACTCTGATCAAATTTTCACTTTATAGAACTAGTCAGTACATGTATACATAAAGACAGATTTTTAAACCATTATTGATGTTGCCTCCATTTCTAAAACAATCAAATTCCTAACAGAGAATAAAAGATTATCAAAACATCATTTCCTGTGTCAGGAATATACATAATTATTGAGACAGTCAAAAACTGAATGGAAAAGAAATAAAGTTCATCATCTAATCTATTCCTGATTCCATATTTCACTACTATCTTTGAATTGTTCCATCCAAGTGTTGGCATCAGTAAATTACTACAATGTACAATAAAGGTATAGGACTAAACATGTTGGGTCTGGTATTAGTAGTAATGATTGTCTCCCTTGAAAAAACACAATCCACACCCGTTCCCTTTGAATGAATTAAATCTATTTGTTGTAAACTTACAGCAATAAGAACTGGAAGCTGTGTCCAGAACTCTGACTGTGGTAGAAGGTCCTTTCCGTGGAATCCTCGTAATAGATTTATGAGGATGCCACAAGAAAAATACACAGCCAGGGATACAAAAAATCTACAAATCAATGAGAGTACAATTGTATATGTCTGATCAGCCAACCACAAGATTCCAACAAAGGGCCATAACTCAATAATTGTGATGGGACTGGTGAAATTTAGTAGACAACACTCCATTGTTATCACCTAAACCAATGACATTACTAGAATGAGTGATAAGAGGACAGTCAAACAAAAATGGCTTAGATAGCTGTGCTTTACATCCACTTACAGTAATCTAACCACTTACAGTAATATAACCACTAACAGTACAGATTTATATATAAACCTATATCTAAGTACATGTTTACAATAAGTACACATTGAACTGTCTCCCAAATCAGATACTGTACTTGATGTCTGCAAATTTGCTTACAAGGAAGTTTTTGTTTCCTCCACATCTAACTGCTATATATATATAGAAACAACCTCAAATATTCAGCAATACTTGAATCAGTCATGAATCTGGAATGATTTACCACAGAAGTATGATGTATGTCACTAAAACACATGCTATTTTTATACTTGGTGGAGAGATCTCCAACACAGCTTTATACTTACATGATGATAAGCACTGTTCCAGCAGACAAGGTCTCGGAAATGGCAGTGGCTGGAGTGATGCTGATACAGGCACCGGCATACTCAACTGTTACCTGCAGCTGTAAAAAAACAATGTTCATTACATGGACAGAAGGTTAGAACATATTTATATGCTTTAACTAAATACCATAGTTTAGATTATTTTTATGGATGAACATTGAAGCACCTTACATAGCACTTCATACTCCTTTGATCCTTCATAATAAAGATGATTGAAAATAGCATCAGTGACCCCAGAGTGTCTAAGATTGTGAACCTTGAGTAACTGGTTGTGAACCAACAGTGTTAAGGGTAGTAAACTTTGAGTGTCTAGGATTGTGAACCTTGAGTATCTCATTGTGAACCAACAGTGTGTTAAGGGTAGTAAACTTTGAGTGTCTAGGGAAACAAATCATGTGTATCTAGGTACTTAACACATGCAGTTGAAACTTATGTGTTACAGGAACTATCAGTGTCAGTGTGCTGTTTTGTGTCTATGAAATATTTCTATGTTAAAATCATTATCATTATTCACCTGACATCTTTCTTTGTCAAATTTCACTAGTTTCAGGGCATTCTGTGGAACAGATGTTGTTTCTCTGCCTTCATAAGGAACCCAGTATTGCATCCTGTTACATTCAAAGTTGATGTCTGCAGACAACTGACACCAGGTGCCATTTGATTTCGTGTAGTTACTTCCCTTAGTAAAACGTGCTAGAAATCCACCATTGAGAGAGGTATCTGTCAAAAGACTTCTCATTAAAGGAGTAAAAATATCGTGTTTCAATTTTGTTGCACAACAAATGATATTCTAAACAAAAACTGAGTTGAAATTATCAGTGATCAGAAAACATGTATTAAGGAAGCAGCTTTTAAAATCCTTTTAAAAGGTATGTGAAATTTTATTTGGAAACTAAGACATACATTTTTGTCAGGGTTTTGTTTTAGTAGTGATATCACAGTATTCCAATTACCCTGGTATCAACATAATGGTAATCACACCTTGCCTATCATTAAAAGCAAGTGTGCAGATTCTTTGCAAGAATATGCAAATGTAATTCTCTAATTGTTATGAAGAAGATTCTAATTTATATCAGTATACATTTCTCCTTTTTTTGCACACACTATGCTCCAATATAGCGGCTACAATTTATATTGCATTGAATGATTTGAATGCATGCAGAAGTCTTTCTTTTTTTTCGTTTTCTTAATTCAATATAAATCAAGCTAACCTGTGACACTGAATGGGTTTGCCACATAGCCTCCTTGCACAAGCTTGGTAGTGTCATTTTTACCAGTTGCGTTGAACGTTTCTACACACATACTACCGCTGCTACAGTTGGGTAACATTTGACAGAACGCCATGGTATAGGTACAGTTGGAGAGGCTGCCAGCCGAACCATCAACACTCCCCACACAGTTCTTGCTTTTCTCTGTGAACGTCCATGATCTGTAAACATTTATCATAAACAGAAAATCAATTATTTTTTCAATTTAATTAATTTAATTAAATCAAACTGTGTCACTTTCCCATCAAAACATTTTTACATACAACTCCATCTTAAATTACATAAACATGTACAGTTTTCAAATTTCTGATGAGACTTTATTTTACCAATAATGTGTAACAAATTACGTCGGCTTTCATTACATAACCACACTGTTACCAGTGTAACACCTTACAGTACCACTATTTTCTGAACATTTCAATTGTGATGCCTTATAGCTTGCATGGAATTATAGGCATTTGGATGCCACCAATATAAAAATAATAATCAATTGAGAATATCACCAATTTAGATTCTGTATCAGTCTACACAGTTTCTAGAATTCCTTCAAAAATATCTCGTCAAGTATGATTATCAAAATCTTACAATCATTTCCATTAGATGGGAGATAAATTAGGAGAGTTTTACAATATGCTCAGTTAACTGAAACTTGTGTCATAATCTTATATGAACTGGAAGATCCTTACTCTATACTCCAGTTGACCTAGATAGAAACACGTAACATACAACTAAGGGTCTTTTGCAGTAGCTGTATGTATATAATGCATGCATGAAAATTAGATAATTAAATTAAATCAGAAATGAATGATGATCGAGGAAGTGATCAATAGCTATACTACAGGTATGTACGGATGTTCTGTCAGAACTCTGCATGTTGTTAGTGGAACGTACCCGATAACTAACAAGATTCAGGTAGCCTAAGGCTAAGTATGTTACTGAGCTATACCTACATACTAAAACCCTGTTTAGAGTGGGCGACATAACAGCTTGTCTACCTGGTCACTGTCAAAGACACAGACAAATACTGCACATGTATCAATATATATATAATGAGGATGCAGTAACCATAGTGACAGCTGTATTACTTGCTTTTCCGTGAATTCAAACATGTGACCAGGAACTTGCTGGTTTGTTTAACAGGAAGAACTACAATGATACAAGTGTGAGGAAACTTCTAAGGTTGAACAACTGGTGAGGATGATCATTCACTTAATGTTAAAGGTAGGTAACGTTTTGTGCTGCATTCATGGATTACAAATATTTCAGTTATATTTGGATGACGACAAAAACATTTCATCAGTAACATATTAAGACCCAGGACAATTTGTACTTGAATAAAAAAAAAAATTTATGAACTTTTTTTCTTTCTTTTTTTTTAATTGGGGCAAAATGTTAATATATATGTATTTATTAATATATAATACGAGCATTTAACTATACACTGATTTAAAGGAACAAATTGGTCTAAACAATATCCAGACAGGCCCATCCTATACCAAAACAAAATATAGTTTTGTGTCAAAATGTCAGTCATATTATGTCCAATTGAATCATCACTGAGAATTCTCATTACTCATGTTACGATAATAATGTGATAACAAAGAATACAACTTCATAAAGTGTAACTTAAATGTCCAGTTTTAATGCTGTTCAAGAAAAACAGAATATTGAATCATATGGTAATAAATTGACGGATAGCTGCTATTTAGGAATCAGTATATCATGTCATACTTATACAATTAACCTTAACCAAATGTAAAAGAGCTAGATTAGCCATGCAAACCAGACAGACAGCTCATTGATTAGTCTTCACTGTTAATTAGTCACCTCAGAACAAAGAAAAGTTCCAAGGAACGAATAGATGGCAAAAAGGGCAACGCCATAACACATCTTGCTAAATTTTTTGTAGACCTATAAAAAGGTGTTGTAACAAGATACTAGCTGATTTTCGAGTCATAATGTCGAAAACAAAGCAATAGAAAAGTCCAATCAATGATTGACATCAAGAGATATATTAATTGAAAACTGATTGTAGATCACAGCAGTCCAGACATGGGATACAGTAGACAGATAGATAAATCTATACCATAATATATTGAGGAAATTTTAGGAGGGTAAATAATTAAATTGACACATTAAAATTCAACCCTGTTATATCAGTGGTGTACAATGTTTATTATGTTTCCTTGTTATACATACATCTTTTTTTTATTCTCGCTCATTAAAAAAAATCAGTTAGATTTGATTTCTCAGTATTAAATGTCAATTTAATAAGATTGTATAATACGTCTTGTTTTAAAATTTTCGCTGAGTACAAGTTTAAATATATATATATAAATTTATTGAAACGATCAGCCAGAGCCATTCTACACAAACTATTGGATGGGAGATAACTCGTACGAATGTCTCATCCCACGTGACCGTAGAAACCCGTTCTGTCAACAAATTCCGTTTCTCTAGTTGGAGGTTGAGTGACCTCAATACTTCAGGCATTTTGCGTTGAAAGGGACCACCGTAAACAATATGTAAGTCAGAGAACGTTTATTTACAGTTTACGATTTATGAATACTCTAATTAGTACATGTCTGAAAGGACAGGCGACGTTTCCGTCAGCTGTAGCATTTTAACCTAGGCTTAAAAGCCTGTACGGAAGACATTTTTTGTTTGTCAACATGTCGATTTGCAATACGATTTTGACATCGTTAAACATGCTGAGTAGAATAAGCCTATACAGTTATATCCGTTTCAGAAAAGACTGAGGCTGCAAATTCATAATTACACTAACAAAATACTTATATAACTCTTACAAATATATTTCCGCAAAACTAGAAAAGGGCACGTCGAGTAATAGGAACATTTACCCTTTCGTAATGTTCTCGATATCGAACTCCATAGCAGGAGGTTGGCACGAATCGGTGGCTGTAAAGTGTTTAACATCATCACATGTCGTGGTTGCAATAAGTCCGGAGCCCCAGACGCACAGAATCATGACTGACCATGCTTCTAAATGTGTCGATCGCTTGGCTCTGGCAGCCATTTTCAGGAGTTACTGTCATGTGTGTCGAGTCTCGTGACCGGTAAAAGCGGGAGTGTTTAAATAGGTTGGGCACGATCCCCGCACATGGGTAATTGTCCTGCATTTCGGTGATAGTTACTACCGCTGATTAATAATTAGTCAATGAAATGCAGGATCATTTGAAATGGAAACGCATACCAAAGTGTTTGTTTCAGATGATGTCTTCAATGTTCACATGCCAAGTTCTTTCAACATTCGCAACAAAAAAATGCATTTTAACATGACCCAATGTAGCCAAGGTGAAACTTTATCAACAGAAAAATTATTCATTTTTGTTATCTAACTATATGCCAGGATAACTTATATAACCGACTTTGTTCTCTATTGACTACAGCATACAGTATTTATGTCATATAGTTGAGCAGGAATTTACATATGTTCTAAATTTTGCCACACAATAAGCAATGGCAGAGACGTATATATACGTCTCTGGCAATGGAGACAATAAAATTTGTGATTTATACAAAAAATGATACACTTTTTCTTTGGATGTAAAAATGTAAATGTACAATAGTGCATTGGTTATAAAATGTCATAGAAAGTGTTGTCAATTTTGTTAAACTTATTAGTAAAAATGGATTGCTTTCAAGTCTGCTATTGCCTAAACAATATAATCCTTACAGTATTTGTATGTTTGTTTGGAAAGAGATTTGAATATGGTCCAGAAGATTTTGTTGATTTGTAGCAGATAAAACGAGCATAAATTATCATGTAATTTAAACCTTTACTTGTCACATGCACAATGATCATGACAATAACCTGACCACAATTCACACAAAATATTTCCAGTACCAGTTCTACTGTAAAGCTCTGCATACCCTAATATTTTGTGCTTAAACTTTTAAAGTAATTTCCAAAGAAGAAATGAAATGTTAAAATATTAAAATTTCTCACCTATATATTAACTGTATCAGATTATTTGTTAAAATTTTTCACCTACTTAATGTTGATTTAATTTTTCCTACATGTTACTGGAAACAATTTTTTTTTTCGGCCATTTAGATAGCATTTAAAACTGTCTGAACTATTTATTTGATGTAGCTGTTTATTTACAATGGTGTTTAATTCACAAGCAAAAATATTATTTAAAGACGAGGATTAACCTTGACCTAAGATTAAATGTTTACACACTAGATAACACTTCAATTGGCTATTGGCCATATTAATACTTTATACCCTTGGTTAATTAAAATATTTTTCAAAGGTTTGTCAACTCTACAAATGACCATCATATTATCTTAATGAGACAAATGTGCAGTGAACAAATTCTAACAAATTGCAATATTGTATTTATAGATGACATATATGTGGTGTGTAGTCTGTACATGTGTTTAATAGTTGTTCAAAACCTCCAGTATGTGTTAGTATATTTTAAATGACAATATTTTCATTCGAAGTTAATGTCATTGTGTATAAACATGGACATAAAGCTGAGCGACATAAAACTAGCTGGTACACACATATTCATAACAAATATATTCTTACAAAGTTGGATCCTTGTCAACAAAAAGATGACGCAAACATATGGCCGTTCATTAATGTTTACTGATTTCAAGGGTAATATACACAGAGGAGTTGTCCTAACCGTATGTATTTTTCTGCCGATCATGGCTATGATGTTGTTAGATCCATTACATTTAACTGATGAAGAGAGTTATCATTTATTTAATTCTTTACCTAGATAATCTGTAGCTATATAATTATTGGTTTCAATATGTTTATCCTATATGTGTATTGTCTGATAAAGCTTTATAGTTGTTAGTTTAGTATTTTATTGTTATCAAATCCTATTTACCCTTTTATGGTCATTTACGGTACTGGTAAAGATAGGTATATTATAAATTTAGCCATAACTTTCAGTTACATGTATATATTTGTTGGTTTAGTATTTTATTATTATCAAATCCTATTTACCCTTTTATGGTCATTTACGGTATTGGTGAAGATAGGTATATTATAAATTAACTTTCTGTTACATGTATATATTTGTTGGTTTAGTATTTTATTGTTATCAAATCCTATTTACCTTTTTATGGTCATTTACGGTACTGGTAAAGATAGGTATATTATAAATTTAGCCATAACTTTCAGTTACAAGTATATATTTGTTGGTTTAGTATTTTATTGTTATCAAATCCTATTTACCCTTTTATGGTCATTTACGGTATTGGTGAAGATAGGTATATTATAAATTTAGCCTTAACTTTCTGTTACATGTATATACAAGTATATATTATGTTGGTTGGTAAAGATATATATTATAAATTTAGCCATAACTTTCAGTTACATGTATATATTTGTTGGTTCAGTAAGTTATTATTATCAAATCCAATTTACCCTTTTATGGTCATTTACGGTAATGGTAAAGATAGGTATATTATAAATTTAGCCATAACTTTCAGTTACATGTATATATTTGTTGGTTTAGTATTTTATTATTATCAAATCCAATTTACCCTTTTATGGTCATTTACGGTATTGGTGAAGATAGGTATATTATAAATTTAGCCTTAACTTTCTGTTACATGTATATATTTGTTGGTTTAGTATTTTATTGTTATCAAATCCTATTTACCCTTTTATGGTCATTTACGGTATTGGTGAAGATAGGTATATCATAAATTTAGCCTTAACTTTCTGTTACATGTATATATTTGTTGGTTTAGTATTTTATTATTATCAAATCCTATTTACCTTTTTATGGTCATTTACGGTATTGGTGAAGATAGGTATATTATAAATTTAGCCTTAACTTTCTGTTACATGTATATATTTGTTGGTTTAGTATTTTATTATTATCAAATCCTATTTACCCTTTTATGGTCATTTACGGTATTGGTGAAGATAGGTATATTAAAAATTAACTTTCTGTTACATGTATATATTTGTTGGTTTAGTATTTTATTGTTATCAAATCCTATTTACCTTTTTATGGTCATTTACGGTATTGGTGAAGATAGGTATATTATAAATTAACATTCTGTTATATGTATATATTTTTTGGTTTAGTATTTTATTGTTATCAAATCCTATTTGCCCTGAAGGGTTATATACATATAATACATTATATTGTTGAATAGATATGATATTATACATTGAACCTAACTACGTAGCTAATGGCTTTGATACATTTTAGAAATAGTATATTGTGTTGTTGTAGTTATTGTATCCACACTAAGTCTATACTGGATTGGATGGCTACATATTGACTGTTGTGACGATTTCCTGTATTGAACCACCTGATCTTTGTACCATGATTCATGTGCATGTCCTTATGCTATCAACTTATCATGTACACTTAATTACATCCTTTGTGGAAATGTTAGTGATGTCACTGGGCTTTCACAACACGTTACTTTACATAAATACCAGTCCATGTCTGTGGGTCATACATGTGCTTTTTACACAGCATTATTCACTTCAGGGAATTCATTAAAAGCAGGTCTGTATAATCTATATATAGTAAGATTCCATCACCCTCACATATATGATTGCATAATTGAAGCAGAATAAGACAAATAAGGAAAAATTGATGTTTGAAAAGGAAGATCAAACTGTGTTATAACAGTAGTGTATTTTTGTACTGGAACATAAATATCTGCACTGTATGACTTGGAAGGTATGATCTGTGTGTTATAAGATTTGACATATATTACTGTATGAATTTAAATAAGGAATCCTTTTAGACTGATGTGACTGATATTTTACTCTCTCTCTTTTTATAGTCTACTCCTAAAATACATCGTGGGCTAGCTATTTCATATACTGGTAAATCATTGGGCAAAAGAACATTAATCATCACATCTGTTATTGGAAGACAGAGCTATTTGAAATTTTAGAATGAATCAAATTACTTTTTAATTCTTTTAATTCTGAATATCTATAAGTGTAACATACACCCAAACCAGCAAGAAGTTGGGGTGGGGGGGGGGGGGGGGGGGGGGGGATGAGAATTCATGAAGTTGAATATTGTCAGATTGCTATTCTGCACAAACCTTTACGCTTGCTTTAGTTAATTACATGACAGTAGTTAATTTTAGAATCATAAAATCCAATTAGCTGTGTCTATAGATTGTCCTTTGATACAGATGTTGTATTATTTGGTATAGATATCTTGTTATTGGGTCTGTAGACTGCACATACTTAAAAATACACATTGCAGGTTGAATGTCAAACACTTGTTAACTACTTGAAAGATGTTTTTATCATTCCTCTACATTAATTCTTGAAAAATCTGAAAGGTTGGCAGTTATAGACGTACAGCTATTGAATCACCTGTAAGGATTAAACCAGTATACCTAGCACACAATTCAATTCGAATTTTCATTTATATTTCATGAACAGTTAGAATTCTGCTGTTGTTTATGTTGCAGGTGGTTCGCCTAGCCATAAGTCTAGTGATGTTTAAGATTACAGCCAAGTTTGTAGACGCTACCAATGGTGGTATGCGGATGGCTCATCGCGCTCTAACAACCTATACTCGCTATGCCTACTACTCACTTACTGACAAGAAAGGTAGACCATCTGGAAAGAGTGGCATCCGCTCCTCAGAACTTTATGAACCTCGCTATGGATTGGACCATGCTTGCCCGGAAGATTTTGTACTGTCACAGGTAACTTCTTACAAAACATATGCTAACAATTTCATATTGAATTTGCATTTTAGTGAGTCATCAGAGCAATCCATAGACATGTTGTGACCCTTCAGATTTGTAATTTGACTTCTAAAATTATGCAGTGTCAAAAGCTAATTGCATGGTCATTATCTACATATAAATATGACAGCATTATAATTATTTTGGGGTCGATCTGACTCAATCAGAACCAGTAAAAGAGGCTGTTCATAGGCTTTACTTGTTGTCAATAACAAATATAAATCATTCGAGAGATTTTGCTGGAATTTGGTGTAAGACTGATAACAGTTCTACAAGATTGCCAAAATTGCTGGTTTTAGCTAACCTTCAGATCTGGTTCCTCAAAGGTTAGAGCAATTAATTTCAGATCCTTGCCACTGAAAAATCAAGGTGGTTAAAGGCATTTTTAATACTACAAAGATATCTTCATTCAGGATTGCTCAGGTAGGGTCACACCATATGGGGACTTTTGAAACAGTCACCCTTTTAGAATTACAACTGGTTACTGAACTATTTTATATATGGTTATTTTGGTATTCGTTGAATCATAGGTATGTCTCAGGATTTGTATACCTTATCATATTTAAAGTTACCTGTAGTACAACACATGTGACTGATCAGACTGGTACGGGCCTCTTGGTCTGTTTAAAGTGTATGATATTTGTCTTCTGAAAAAGCACAAGGGGAGCTAATACATAACTTCTCACTCAAAGTCAGGGGATAGACTTATTACAGGACAAGGTGATGATATCTACAACATTTTAGTTGTACTCAATATTGCAAGTTTAGTAATTTTTTACTATAAGATGTGGCAATAGTTTCATCTTACTTGAGTACATAGATTCATGAAAAGCTCTGAATACTAAATATAGAATAGGGTTAGATTCACACATATTTGCACATGAAGATAATGAAAAGTACTGTATAAAAAAAATCGTTGTTATTTAAGTCAACTTTTAAACTCCCCAATATCACTATACATTTTAACAGGTGCTTCTATTTCTGATATGCCTAAATGGTGTTTAAATCGTCTTCTACTTGATTTCAGTGGAGTGACAATCCGGTGCCTTATGCAATATACAGGACTATTGTGGCCTTCTATTTTTCCATCATGGTGTTTTATACAGCCTTTGGGGGAAATCTTGGTTGGAAGATATTCATAATGTTGACTTACTGGTCTTTCTACATCTTGACCTTTTGTCAGATCCTCCGTGCAGTAAATGTGTGGCACTACATTGCTTTAAAGAAGGAAAAGAAAGGTAAGAAACACAAACAAAAGCAAAAACTAAATGTTCCCATCATTATATTGTCCTCAAAATATAAAGTAAATAAAAGGTAAGAACACCCGATAAACAGTAAATGTCTGACACTACATTGTCCTAAAGAAGGAGGAAAAAAGGTATGAACATGCGATAAACATTAATTGACACTGTTGCTTCAAAGACATGAGAACATGTGAAGTACAATTTTCAACACCTGGCATTTCATTGTCCTAAAGAAGGAAAAGAACTACAAACTATGAGCAGAAGTACTGGTCAACATCACTTATCAGAATAGAATGGAAATATGAATTTATTAATTTGGATTATAAGATTTACATAACAGAACAAAAAATAGCCACAAATTCCTCGGCAGCATTTTAAGGGAATTTGTGTATGGTGTGATCAATATATGTTATTAACAAAATAATATAATATTGAATAGAATGTGATAACAGTTGTACAGCTCAATTTCTTCACCAATATTTGTATTGACTCTTACTGAAAAGGGTTTGGGTTTCATTACAGATATTAATGCAGAACTGAAGAATGCACCACGAATCAAACTGCAATGGCTTCTACACATTATTTCTGCTGGCTCTGCTCAAATAGTTACCATTTTATTTTGGACCATAGCCTATGATGGTAAGTCATCAGAGCTGAAACACAATTAAAAAAAAAATTATAATATTCTCAGCATGAAATAACTTTGTGTTCAGTTGTTGATTGCACATTATAATAGAGTGTTATATTTGGTTTTATTATGAAAAATTGTTGTTCAATTCAGTACATAATTAATTTTCTTTACAATTTTGAAACAGAAAATGTTTTTTTGGTTTTAATTTCTAAGTTAAACTCTAATGGGTAAATATCTTTCAAACAAGGATCTGTCAGTGTGGAAAAATAGGTTTGAGGAAGTTTTATTTTGATGTGATTGCAAAAAACATTGAATACTAGGTGAGAAGTGTCTACTTGACCTGTTGTTTAGAGAACTTCTTATCAATATCTATTTATGTTTAGTATGTTGACATTTAATTACTATTAATTGATGTTCTAGTAATTACGCCAATTATTTACAATATGATACAACTGTCATTTTATATATAATTTACATAAGAGATATCAGTTATGGTTATAAGTCAGTAAATTTAGAAGCTTATGATATTGATCATTGCAAATATTAAATTGAAAATAATTTATATTAACTTTCAATTTCTTTTTCAGGTTCTGGATATACATTTATAAATCTCAATAGCCATGGTGTGAATGCTGTGTTTGTGTTAATTGACACACTAGTGACCAGGACACCCACCAGACTCCTACAATGTATTTACACTAGTGCTTTTGGCTGCATTTATAGCCTCTTTACCTTTGTGTATTTTCTAGCTGGCGGTACAAGTCATCATGGAAATCCCTACATTTACAAGCCTCTAAACTACGGAGAGAAACCTGGCACTGCATTAGCCTACATAGTAGTGATAGCTTCGTTAGTAGCCCCTCTATTACACAGCATGGTGTTTTTCTTGTACAGGTTTCGAGTCTTCATTCACAGATTTTTGCGGACCATGGATAAGCGCCAATCAATGTCAAATTGAAGCATAAATATTTGTAAATTTGTTATTTATTTTGAACTATTGTTTCTATTTTTTTCTTATCTTTACTGAAATGTACATATAGAAGAAACTTGATTTTGATTTCACTTTTTGTAAAATTATTTTTGTATGTTTAATATGGTGTACTTTGGTGCTTATTGGCGAGTGTTGGAATTATTCAATACTTAAAAGTCAGCCTTTTCTACATAAGTTGTGAATCTCTTTATTATTAACTGCGATAAATTAATACAAGGCATAGTAGAGTTTTATCACAGATTTTGAAAGACAGGTAAGCTCTTGGTAAAAACTACAGGAAACTGATCCATTTTTGAAGAAAGGGCATTGTAGTATATTAAATACACTTGACAACATTACCAATTTTAAATGCTTCTTGTACATTGGTGCAATACACATATTATTTTTGACCTTTCATTTTTCTTCTTTGAATGTGAGGGCACAATAACTCATTTTGTTGATGTAATATTATTCATAAATATATTAATGTCTTATGTTTGAATTTTTAGCATTTAGTCATTTTGTCTTCTGTTCCATAAAATGTGCTTATTAGAGAAGGTAATTGAAAAATCTCTATTAAAATTTACCCAGTTTTATCTTACACAAATATTTTTGTTGTAATCTCTGGCATTAATGCAAGAAATCTTCATGAAAAGAAAGAATTACAAATTTTACTCCATAGAACAACAGTCCTTACAGAAAGTCCTGTTTGAAGGACTTCCATCATTTTCCAGTATAACATGTGTCTGAACTGTATGTTGTCTGGAATGATCTTGTTCGTGGGGATTGGTAAATTTCAACTTCTGAAATATCAATTTATGTAGGAAACTTGTGGAAAAAAAATAAAAAAAATAGACACTGCAGGTTATCAAAATTGACAAGATACAGATGTTCTTTAACTGATATGATATACCGGTGTGATGGAAATGCTAGGACCAAATGTCAATGTTACTAAAGATATGGATCGAGATTAGATGGCTCAGTTAAAGAAGGTTTTACTGTATCCATGTATGCCATGATAGCTATATCAGTTTCAAACAAAATAACAATATCCTTAAAATTTGAATATTGTAACTGTCCCAAGATTTATTTGTTAACGATTACACTAGTGCATGATTTTGTAAGTCTACTTTATAATCCAGTGTTTTCCTATTTAGGCTTTCCAAATTCAGAAAAGCTCATTGAATGAACCTGCTCTGTCATCCTTTAGGAACCACTTGATGGCAAATTTTGTTTACTTGTGTAATCAAAATGTGAGACAACATTTATTCTAACATGATATATTGCCTTTATCTGTTTGTATATGTCATATTTTCCATAGAATGTACAGCAATTTATATACGTGTATATATACCCATGCCTTATAAGTTACCAGTATCAATTTTGATGCATTTTCTGCCATTATCAATGCAAGTGATATAAGTGGACTCGGGAGTCATTCTTTATTTGAGATTATTTAGCTAGTGAACTGCTGTGCTGCTCTTTGAAACAATCTTTTACATAATGTGTGTCCACTGTTTTGTGAATTATTTTTGTTGTTTATTTGCTGTATAATGTATGTGGATGTAATCAGTTACTACAGGAATAAAATGTGTTATCCTATGCAATACAAATTACTTGCTCTAAACTTATCATATTACCTCGGTAATTAATTTTACACAATGCAACACTTAACCCTAACAAAAACTATGAATAAGTTTTAAATTTGGAATTTAATCTCAGTGCTTTTTACATGTTAATGTTCTGTGCTATCCTCAACTGTAACACAAATGCTAATTTTGTAGTTGCTCTCTGAATATTTATTAGATGATGCCATTTTGCACAATTAAGTCTTGTCAGTTGTTGTATCGTCTTTGCCTTAATACAACATCAGTGAACTATTTTCGTTGTGACTCTCACTGTATTTATCCAGCAATAAGACCATGTCTGATAATAAGCCCACCCATATATATTGCGAGATGGAATAGGAATTACTGTTCAATAGAATTACAAACAGATGCTATTTCCTTGTCTTGTAATAAGCTCACCCCCAATATTGAGGAAGAATGTTTGCCCCATTGGCTTATATGCAGGATAAGTATGATTGATTATGTCTTTGTCAAAGCCAGTCAAAAAGCTTCTGTGATATGCTAAAACAAACTAGGGATGAAGGTAGATGTGTTAGATTCATGCAGTCATAGGTATCACAGCATGGTAGCTACCTATATCAGTATTATATACAAATGGTGACATGCACAATTTACAGACGTTTTTGACCAAGTCTAAACTGTAGTGATTATATGTTTATATATAGCCAATACAAAATGCTAGCGATACATACCATGTATATCAAGTTGTACTGATAGGTGTAATAACATAATAAAGACCTTGTAAGATATAGCTGCAATAATAAAGAAGTAAAGACTTTGACATATCTTTGAGTTTTTTTCCTTTGTAGAAATATATTATTATACTGCTGAAGGGACTCCGGGACTTTTTTCCCCTTTGCCAGTGCTGTAAAAAGGGATCAGATTACTGCTACTAGAAGGGATCACTTTCCCCTTTGCCAGTGCGGTAAAAAGGGATCAAATTACTGCTACTAGAAGGTATCACTTTCCCCTTTGCCAGTGCTGTAAAAAGGGATCAAATTACTGCTACTAGACGGGATCACTTTCCCCTTTGCCAGTGCGGTAAAAAGGGATCAAATTACTGCTACTAGAAGGGATCACTTTCCCCTTTGCCAGTGCGGTAAAAAGGGATCAAATTACTGCTACTAGAAGGGATCACAAGTTTGTATTTTTCCTGTTCCCATCATTTCATACTGGTATTATCATGGAGTGTCATATTGTGTGTTCCTTCTTACAACCACCACAACCCTTCCCCAATTTATCGTCTTGTATTTATCAGTTATAAATACTAAATTAATTATTTTTCCTGAAATCAAAATTCCAGACAGATTGTCTTCAGAGCTGTAAAGTTGTTTATCGGTACCTATTTAAAACTAAAGAGTACTGTCAGTGAATCTTATAAAAGCCCTCTGATTTAAGGTTTGAAATGTCTTCCAGTCTGTAAGCATACCAAAAAATACAAATCCCCTTATATTTCCATCTACCTGAGTGCAATAAAGTAGACTGACAAGTGAATTTTGACCAAAACCCCCCAATGAACGAAGCCATTAGAGTGCTGACAAATGGTACCACTGACGTTGACTTGACAACCCTGAAACTCCAACTTGTCCCAGATTGGTCCTTCAGAAATATTATGATATTTGATTAATGTTTCCTTCATGAATTCAGCTGCAAAAGTGCTGATAGTGACAGCAAGTCATTTTGACCTTGATCCTACAATGCTGAAACTGTAACTTGTGCGAGATATTATAGTTCTTTTACGAGTGTAAAGGTTGATTAAAATCCCTTCCATGAGGCCAGAAGGGTGGGGCTGCTTAGGGGAAATAGAGTAAAACATGAAATTGTATTCTGTCTTAAATTGGAGCATCCATTGATGATAGGGAATCAATTTGGTTTAAAAGCTGGGTCTCTGTTACTTGTGGCAAGATAAGTATGATCCAATATGTAAAAACAGAGCAAATTCTTTTAATTCATCTTCTGTAGGAATGTCTGGATTCAGCTCTAATTTGGTTTGAAACATTTTTTGGTGAAGGGAAATCAGTTTTGTATAAACTGAAGATCTTGTTCCCCTGGGACACCACCCCTACCCCACCCCAGGCAATGTTTTTGTTATATATGTGTTTATATGATTGAATCAGGATGAATTGCAAAACAATTGGCGAAAAAAAGTTACTTAGTAAGAAAATAGTGTAATGCTTTACTTAACTATGGTGAAGTGAACCCTTGCCCCACCCTAAATTTCCCCACCCTGTTTTTTTTTTTTTTTTTAATGTATTGAGGAACATGATTATGGTGAAATGAACCAAGGTTCACTCTATCATGGGCTTCACTTAACCATACTACACTGGCTATTCTGATAAGCACATTGAAAATTGACTGAAAATGCCAAATCCCTAAGGGTATGCCAATATTGTATGGTCATCCAACCTGACAAATATATTGTCAGCTATATTGTAAAAATATTTATAATCATATACTTTAACTTACTGTTGTTCGCCTCTCTTGGAAGAAGGAAAACTTGACAATGAAGATACACATGTACATGTATAATGTTACATGAACACTTTACAACAATCCATTTCACATGTTGAAGTACTAGACTAGCCAGTTTACACTCTAAAGGTGCTTATAGTTATTACCCACACCGAGGATTGGAGACAAACACAAGTGTACCGATATGAAATTACTTTTCAATATTATTTCGGGACACTGTCTATTTCAATACTGTCTGAAGGTATGCTTCAAGGGACTGCGATAACTCGCTGAGAGAGAGTAGATATGGCACACAAATTCTGGAATTGAAGAGGTGGGAATAATGATGATAAAATGTGGAGAGATCGACTATCTGTCAAACAACACGTGTGTGCAGGTGGGGAGGGGGTTCTTTTCTAGTTATGTGTTGAATATTAAAAAACACAAACAATGTCTTGGGTCATAGGTTATACTTTTTCTTAGCTTGAAATCCCAAAACCAATCAAAACACCTGACAAGTCTCAAGACAATATAAAGAGGTCCAAACATAATCAAATATATCATACTTTTTCTACCAATGTGCCTAGAATTATTACCGGATATTTTATCCGTTGTGTCATTCGAAACTTAAAATTGTACCGGAAGTAGAACAAGTAAAGATGGCTGCATTAGTGAGAAATGTCGGCACGTGTGCTTTAAAACAAACAAATTTAAGGGTTGTTGTAAAATATAGAAACATCCTTACACATTCGATCCATGGAAGGTACAAGAGTTATATTTGCACAAGTAAGTCATTCAGACATATTGGCTTGCAAACGTTATACGAAGGGAAAAACGCCTCCTCATCTCAATGTCGATTACATCATGTCCAGCGACGAAACATTTGTCGGTCAACGGAGACACGGACCTACAGAGATTTAGTGTCATCATACAGAAGTTCAGCTTTGCCTTCAAGTATTGTACGCAATGGGAGAAGAACATCGTGTTTCCAACATAGGCATTTCTGTAGCAGCACGGACCCGGACCCAGACGAAAAGATTTACCAGGACGAAGAAAGCCCCAGCAAACCACCATTACGGGCACTTGCACCAATTGTTATACCAGATGTATATCCGAAAGTTCCTGTCATCGCTGTTAGCCGACAACCGGTGTTTCCACGATTTGTTAAATTGATTGAAGTTAGTATAATGTCATTTCATGCCTGCAGAGGAATCTGGCGTTCTGTCAATTAGAATATAGATGATTAGCCGTTGTACTTTCAGTATAATAAAAAACACCAGGATTGAAATAGTTTGCTGATCGAAACCGTAATCAGTTTTCATGACCAATTCTTTAACATTTGTTCCATTAATGGAAATTGGGCCATGATGAAAAGATAATAATCCTTTTAATTACAAATATAAATCCTGGTTACCTATTTTTCACACATATCAACAAAACTGCATTCTATAAAATATTAAATCCCAGAGTAAATTTGAAAGTTCATTGTTTTCATGGCCATTTTGAAATCCGTGTACATGTATATATGATTTGTCACTTACCATGGATGTGACACCTGGTTTCTTAATGTTGAGATATTGATCAATCTGTATCATTGAATTTCAGATTAAAGATGAAGAGTTGAAAAAAATTATACGAAGAAAACTTAGATTAAATCAACCATATGCTGGAGTTTTTCTGAAAAAGGATGACAGGTGAATGTGAAGTTTTGTCAGATTTTGCCAGGGGAAGTTGCTGGTGGATTATGTAAATCATAGAAAATGTATAGAAAAGTATATTTGTCTGAACAGATTTGTCAGTTTTATCATTATGACTTCTGAAAGTTAAAATGTAACACCTATCAAGAACTGTACATGTTCTTTCATATTTTACTGCATCTAAACCTGTAGATATTAGGTTAAGATACAGATGATGCAATGACTTATGTTAGTAATTTTCTTATTAGTACAATTTTGATTCATATTAAAAAAAGTTCTTACATACAGTCAAACTTCTGTGAATCAAAATTTTATGATTCAAATTTCTCGATACACTTTTTTGTCAAGCCCTGAATTTTATTCCTATATTACTTCTAACTTAACCCCTTATGAATCAAAGTTTTATAAATCAAACTTTTCGATGTACCAAAGATTTTTTCACTGACCGTAAGCTGTGATAACACAGACACTTCCTGATTTGAACAAAATATTTACCTGTGCTGTACAGATATTTTTGTCCTGCGGCAAAATTTGACACATTTCAATGAAGAGTGCTTTGTTTTATGAGGTTATTTAATGACTGGACACAGATTAAAATTTAATTGCTTACTTACAAGCTGTGATATTTAATCAAAGATAATGAGACATTGTGTGATGTTCACCATCGCCATTGCACTAATGGCATTTAATTAGGTCTATGGAATGGAATTTTGAAAACAATGTGAGAAAATCCTATCACTTGTATGATGATTTCACTCATTCCCAAAGTGCCATTTTTCAGTTTTAAGCATGAAGCATGAGGAACATAGTGATTTATCTGTTAATTTTGTGTTCTCTGATTGATTTAGACTAGTCTTTTGTCAGAACATCGACAATTTTTCATGTAATATCTATGACTGAATGTGTGATGTTTTAGTGCTGTCGTTTCTGGACAGAATTTGTTATGATATACATTGAATTTCTTTTAAATTCATTAGTGCCTATAAAGTTTTTTTTTCAAGTCTTGAAATAATAACTGTAACACTTGACACTACTTTAATGCTGCACATTGTTTCATGTAAAATTGATCCGTAAAATACAAATATTGTGTGACATGAAGGCACAAATGTAAACATAAGCATACACTATCAATTTCTCAATGATTTCTATTTAAAGTTAAGTTTTTTTTCATGAATGAAAATGTTCTGTTATTTAAGATAAAATGCATCTTTTTATTTGTTGTGTTTGTTCAGGTTGAAATATTATGTTATCAACTAATTGGAACCATGAACATGAAAATGTCAATAATATACACCACGAATGATTCAAAGTCTTGACGTATCAAAGTTTTTCTGGTTATTTACAACATTACAAAATTGACATCAGCATTATGAAATTTATGTGTTTTTTTATGATCTATTTTTTTTGGTGTTATAAATCATGTTTTTCTACTTTTGCAGCAATGAGGATGATGTTGTAAAAGACCTGGATGACCTGTACTCTATGGGAACCTTTGTACAGATCACAAGTGTTCAAGAGTTTGATGGCAAACTCCGACTTATGCTTCTTGCTCACAGAAGGTACTAATTCTTTCATAGACATTTCTTCAGTGTTCACAGAAAAAGAACATTTGTGGAAGGATAAGAAAATGAAGTAAAAAAATGGTGTAGATTTGGCATTTCCTTGGTATAAATTGATTTGGATTATATGATCATTAGAGGTAAATCAAAGTTTTAACAAACAATTTTGATATCCATTTATCGCTTATTGTACCCAGCATTCGGAATGTCACTCTATACCACAATACACACTGTTCCATAGGTTCATGATTTCAAGCATTTCTATTTTGGAAGATTTTTGATGATAGATTAAAATTACCAAAAATGAATATTTTGAAAATAAAATTGGTACAGGAAACCATAGTCCACTTTATGATTTTCATGAAAAATACATCTAGTGTATTTTAAGTTTCTTATAAAACTGCAAAAATTTCAACTACAAGAAATAACAACTTACAAACAACACTTTGATTGTTAAAGGATTTCTGATACCTAATTATAACTACCCTTAAAGATAACACTGTGGTTGATGTCTGTTTGAAGGATTTCTGATGTTTAAGAACCCCTGTAGATAACGCTGTGATTGTTGTCTGTTTGAAAGATTTCTGATGTCTGGGTATCCCTATAGGCCATGGTTACTTAGGAATGTCTGAAGACTGGAATCCTCAGAATCCTCTTTATGGTTTCCTGTTGGAATTGTAAGGGTTGAGGATCCTGTTTTCATTATATTATAATACTTTTTTGTGTACAGTGTTAAATTATTTCTGAAGACTGAGTCAGACAAATAACAATGTAATACATGTCTCAAAGTCATAGTAAACACCTAGAGAGTCGCTTTATTTTATCTGATTAACTGTTTTATTACCAGGATCAAAATAACAGCATTGGCTTCAGATAGCATTGAGGAAGACACCAAGGAGGCAGAAAACTTTGGTAAGGAATTTGTGTCAGACTGTAAATTGGACAATTTAGATATTAAGGTAAATATAGAGAATGGAATGCTTAAAAGTTAGATCCAATGTAAAACAAAGGTGTTTATTTATTTAGGGGGGGGGGGAGGGGTTGAGGTTGGGAGAGGGGGTGGAAGAGGGAGTTGTATTTGTACTTTTTCATTCCATTTTAGAAAGTTAAAGAGGGGATGACAAGAAACACGATGCTGCGGAATTGATTATGCAAATTTTTTTTACTTTTTTGTATAGATATATTTATGATTAACTATATTTTCCAGAGTTGTTTAGTACAATGACTATACTGCACTTCTTAAATGAATTGATTTCAGAAATTCTTATTTCAATTTCAGAAATTTACGTATTATTAATGTTTCAACATAGGGAGATAGTGTCATTAAAACATTATTTACTTTCTGAGATGCTTAATATGTTTTTGAAATATTGCATTTTTGTATATAGCAATATGAGATACATAGAATCTTTTCTGCAAAGTCAGCAAAATTCACATAGAAAGATTCTGTAAAACTATAAAATATTTCAAGGTAAATGATTTGAAAGCAACATTTGTATATAAAAATACTCAATATCGTATATTTCATCTGTTGGTTTACACAAATATTTCTTTAGAAATAATAGTCTCACTATTTAAGGTTGGTCTATATTTTTGTTACAGAAGTAATAGCCAAAAACAAAAATAACGGGAATAGGAGAAAGGAGCGAAGGAGAAGAAAGAAAGCAGAGAGTGAGACAGAAGAAATAACAGCTGCAGATATAGAGGTTAACACAAATGACATAGATGTAGAACATGCAGAAGAGGCTTCAGTCTTGTCAGAAGAGGCTGCATCATTTGACGGAACACTTCCAATGGCAGATGATGATGTGTCAATTGAAGATGAGGTGTCCACTTCACCTCCCAATATTGTCTCACCAAATACTTTCAATGAACTGAAGGATGAGGATGTGAAAGTAGTAGGGTCTGGGGCTTCAGAACGAGTCATTTTCGTTGAAGTGGAAAATATTGAACATGAACCTTTCTCTCGTAATGATGAAGTCAAAGTAAGTGTATTTCTGAGGGAATGGTGGGAAAATTTCAGTTGCATGTTTTCTCTTTTTCCTAATGGTGTATCTAGCATCTTTTTTGAGTACATATGGATGCTGAATCTTTAGTCTGTCAGCAAAATCCTAGCCTACTTCTGCTGTTTCTTGGTGAAAGTCAACAATATCCCAGCCTTACTCCTTCACTACTTTTTGGTAAACCAGTGATATCACAGTCTTACTCCTTCACTACTTTTTGGTAAACCAGTGATATCACAGCCTTACTCCTTCACTACTTTGTGGTAAACCAGTGATATCACAGCTATACTCCTTCACTACTTTGTGGTAAACTAGTGATATCACAGCCTTACTCCTTCACTACTTTGTGGTAAACCAGTGATATCACAGCCTTACTCCTTCACTACTTTGTGGTAAACCAGTGATATCACAGCCTTATTGCTTCACTACTTTGTGGTAAACCAGTGATATCACAGCCTTACTCCTTCACTACTTTGTGGTAAACCAGTGATATCACAGCCTTACTCCTTCACTACTTTGTGGTAAACCAGTGATATCACAGCCTTACTCCTTCACTACTTTGTGGTAAACCAGTGATATCACAGCCTTACTCCTTCACTACTTTGTGGTAAACCAGTGATATCACAGCCTTATTGCTTCACTACTTTGTGGTAAACCAGTGATATCACAGCCTTACTCCTTCACTACTTTGTGGTAAACCAGTGATATCACAGCCTTACTCCTTCACTACTTTGTGGTAAACCAGTGATATCACAGCCTTACTCCTTCACTACTTTGTGGTAAACCAGTGATATCACAGCCTTATTGCTTCACTAATTTGTGGTAAACCAGTGATATCACAGCCTTACTCCTTCACTACTTTGTGGTAAACCAGTGATATCACAGCCTTATTGCTTCACTACTTTGTGGTAAACCAGTGATATCACAGCCTTACTCCTTCACTAATTTGTGGTAAACTAGTGATATATCAGGCTTATTGCTTCACTAATTTGTGGTAAACTAGTGATATCACAGCCTTACTCCTTCACTACTTTGTGGTAAACCAGTGATATCACAGCCTTACTCCTTCACTAATTTGTGGTAAACCAGTGATATCACAGCCTTATTGCTTCACTACTTTGTGGTAAACCAGTGATATCACAGCCTTACTCCTTCACTACTTTGTGGTAAACCAGTGATATCACAGCCTTACTCCTTCACTACTTTGTGGTAAACCAGTGATATCACAGCCTTACTCCTTCACTACTTTGTGGTAAACCAGTGATATCACAGCCTTATTGCTTCACTACTTTGTGGTAAACCAGTGATATCACAGCCTTACTCCTTCACTACTTTGTGGTAAACCAGTGATATCACAGCCTTACTCCTTCACTACTTTGTGGTAAACCAGTGATATCACAGCCTTACTCCTTCACTACTTTGTGGTAAACCAGTGATATCACAGCCTTATTGCTTCACTACTTTGTGGTAAACCAGTGATATCACAGCCTTACTCCTTCACTACTTTTTGGTAAACCAGTGATATCACAGCCTTACTCCTTCACTACTTTGTGGTAAACCAGTGATATCACAGCCTTATTGCTTCACTACTTTGTGGTAAACCAGTGATATCACAGCCTTACTCCTTCACTACTTTTTGGTAAACCAGTGATATCACAGCCTTACTCCTTCACTACTTTGTGGTAAACCAGTGATATCACAGCCTTACTCCTTCACTACTTTGTGGTAAACCAGTGATATCACAGCCTTATTGCTTCACTAATTTGTGGTAAACCAGTGATATCACAGCCTTATTGCTTCACTACTTTGTGGTAAACCAGTGATATCACAGCCTTATTGCTTCACTACTTTGTGGTAAACCAGTGATATCACAGCCTTACTCCTTCACTACTTTGTGGTAAACCAGTGATATCACAGCCTTACTCCTTCACTAATTTGTGGTAAACTAGTGATATATCAGGCTTATTGCTTCACTAATTTGTGGTAAACTAGTGATATCACAGCCTTACTCCTTCACTAATTTGTGGTAAACCAGTGATATCACAGCCTTACTACTAGTGATATATCAGGCTTATTGCTTCACTACTTTGTGGTAAACCAGTGATATCACAGCCTTACTCCTTCACTACTTTGTGGTAAACCAGTGATATCACAGCCTTACTCCTTCACTAATTTGTGGTAAACTAGTGATATATCAGGCTTATTGCTTCACTAATTTGTGGTAAACTAGTGATATCACAGCCTTACTCCTTCACTAATTTGTGGTAAACTAGTGATATATCAGGCTTATTGCTTCACTAATTTGTGGTAAACCAGTGATATCCAAATCTTGATACAGCCTTTGCAGATGGATATGTGTTTATGAGGTTCTTACCCATACAAGTTCGGGAAGAACAAAAAGAATGCACATAATGTCTTTAAGATTGTAAGGAGTGACCATTTTGAAAACCTCTAGCAGAATGAGGGATTTAATTTCATGCCCTCTAATTGGTTAACATGAGAATGTCCAATTAATTTGCTACACCCACTGATATATTTAGGACCTTTTTGTTTCCTTATTCCTTTTCTTCACAACTCCACACTTTTATGCCTTATTTGAATGTTCTCCTAAATAAGAAAAGATACCAGAATACTGCTTTAAAGCTTCATACCAGGAACTGTGGAACAAGAAACGTTTCCTTAATAGAGTTTGGTTATGTGAAGTGTCCATTTATCCAAAGCTTCCATATCCACAGTGGGTTTTTTCTAGCTGAATTTTATAGCAAGATGTGGCTGTATAAATGGAGAAAATATACATACAAATTTTTCTGTAAAATTGGAAGGATATTCTGGATAGTTCTAGCTTGAGAAACAGTACAGCATTTTTTTTATCATTTACAGTTCATTGATATCACTGCTCCAGGATCCAGGATAATGATATACTTGGCCTTGGTCACAGATTCAATGAGATTAGATTGATTCTGTGGAAATTTAAAAAATATCTTGTTTGTAGTAAAGTACATTTAAACAAGCACTTTGTTAGTGCCCGGAGTAATAGAAATAGAAGTGATAAAAATGACTGTGTTTTAAGTTTCACCTGAATTGTATGAAGAGTTTTTCTTTTTCAATTTCCAGGCAGTCACATCTGAGATTGTGAAGACTATTCAGGACGTCATCAGCATGAACCCTGTGTATAGGTAAGTGTGATTCAGCCGAGTCAAAATGTGTGTACACTCGTTTTTCATCAAGATGACAAATGTTTGCTTCCATGGTGGTCTTGAAGAGATGTAGACTCCCACACTATCCAGGTCAACATTATAAATTATATGCTTTTTAAATTTGTTTAACAATAAAATACAAGAGGATTTTAGTATGTTCACAAACTATAACTAGACATCAATCATTCCCATATCAAATTGTGATATCACAATGGAAACCATAGATACAGAGACAAGAGGTCTTCTTAGTTAATGGGGAAAGGATGTTTTCTTGCAGTGTTTGCAATTAATTGATCATGTGATGAAAATGATATGAAATTATTTTCCACTCAAGGCATCAGTAAAATATTTATTGTATTTTGTTACATAATTTCCAGAGAAGCACTAGCCCAGCTTTTGCAGTCAGACACTCGAGTAATAGACAACCCAGTATACCTGTCAGATTTAGGTAAGTATGATAGACAACCCTGTATACCTGTCAGATCTAGGTAAGTGTGATAGACAACCCTGTATACCTGTCAGATTTAGGTAAGTATGATAGACAACCCTGTATACCTGTCAGATTTAGGTAAGTATGATAGACAACCCTGTTTACCTGTCAGATTTAGGTAAGTATGATAGACAACCCTGTATACCTGTCAGATCTAGGTAAGTATGATAGACAACCCTGTATACCTGTCAGATTTAGGTAAGTATGATAGACAACCCTGTATACCTGTCAGATTTAGGTAAGTATGATAGACAACCATGTATACCTGTCAGATCTAGGTAAGTATGATAGACAACCCTGTATACCTGTCAGATCTAGGTAAGTATGATAGACAACCCTGTATACCTGTCAGATTTAGGTAAGTATGATAGACAACCCTGTATACCTGTCAGATCTAGGTAAGTATGATAGACAACCCTGTATACCTGTCAGATTTAGGTAAGTATGATAGACAACCCTGTATACCTGTCAGATTTAGGTAAGTATGATAGACAACCCTGTATACCTGTCAGATCTAGGTAAGTGTGATAGACAACCCTGTATACCTGTCAGATCTAGGTAAGTATGATAGACAACCCTGTATACCTGTCAGATTTAGGTAAGTATGATAGACAACCCTGTTTACCTGTCAGATTTAGGTAAGTATGATAGACAACCCTGTTTACCTGTCAGATTTAGGTAAGTATGATAGACAACCCTGTTTACCTGTCAGATTTAGGTAAGTATGATAGACAACCCTGTGTACCTGTCAGATCTAGGTAAGTATGATAGACAACCCTGTATACCTGTCAGATATAGGTAAGTATGATAGACAACCCTGTATACCTGTCAGATCTAGGTAAGTATGATAGACAACCCTGTATACCTGTCAGATATAGGTTAATGTGATAGACAACCCAGTATACCTGTCAGATCTAGGTAAGTGTGATAGACAACCCTGTATACCTGTCAGATCTAGGTAAGTATGATAGACAACCCTGTATACCTGTCAGATCTAGGTAAGTATGATAGACAACCCTGTATACCTGTCAGATATAGGTTAATGTGATAGACAACCCAGTATACCTGTCAGATCTAGGTAAGTGTGATAGACAACCCTGTATACCTGTCAGATCTAGGTAAGTATGATAGACAACCCAGTATACCTGTCAGATCTAGGTAAGTATGATAGACAACCCTGTATACCTGTCAGATATAGGTTAATGTGATAGACAACCCAGTATACCTGTCAGATATAGGTTAATGTGATAGACAACCCAGTATACCTGTCAGATCTAGGTAAGTGTGATAGACAACCCTGTATACCTGTCAGATCTAGGTAAGTATGATAGACAACCCTGTATACCTGTCAGATCTAGGTTAATGTGATAGACAACCCTGTATACCTGTCAGATCTAGGTAAGTGTGATAGACAACCCTGTATACCTGTCAGATCTAGGTAAGTATGATAGACAACCCTGTATACCTGTCAGATCTAGGTTAATGTGATAGACAACCCAGTATACCTGTCAGATCTAGGTAAGTATGATAGACAACCCTGTATACCTGTCAGATTTAGGTAAGTATGATAGACAACCCTGTATACCTGTCAGATTTAGGTAAGTATGATAGACAACCCTGTATACCTGTCAGATCTAGGTAAGTGTGATAGACAACCCTGTATACCTGTCAGATCTAGGTAAGTATGATAGACAACCCTGTATACCTGTCAGATTTAGGTAAGTATGATAGACAACCCTGTTTACCTGTCAGATTTAGGTAAGTATGATAGACAACCCTGTTTACCTGTCAGATTTAGGTAAGTATGATAGACAACCCTGTTTACCTGTCAGATTTAGGTAAGTATGATAGACAACCCTGTGTACCTGTCAGATCTAGGTAAGTATGATAGACAACCCTGTATACCTGTCAGATATAGGTAAGTATGATAGACAACCCTGTATACCTGTCAGATCTAGGTAAGTATGATAGACAACCCTGTATACCTGTCAGATATAGGTTAATGTGATAGACAACCCAGTATACCTGTCAGATCTAGGTAAGTGTGATAGACAACCCTGGTATCTAGGTAAGTATGATAGACAACCCTGTATACCTGTCAGATCTAGGTAAGTATGATAGACAACCCTGTATACCTGTCAGATATAGGTTAATGTGATAGACAACCCAGTATACCTGTCAGATCTAGGTAAGTGTGATAGACAACCCTGTATACCTGTCAGATCTAGGTAAGTATGATAGACAACCCAGTATACCTGTCAGATCTAGGTAAGTATGATAGACAACCCTGTATACCTGTCAGATATAGGTTAATGTGATAGACAACCCAGTATACCTGTCAGATATAGGTTAATGTGATAGACAACCCAGTATACCTGTCAGATCTAGGTAAGTGTGATAGACAACCCTGTATACCTGTCAGATCTAGGTAAGTATGATAGACAACCCTGTATACCTGTCAGATCTAGGTTAATGTGATAGACAACCCTGTATACCTGTCAGATCTAGGTAAGTGTGATAGACAACCCTGTATACCTGTCAGATCTAGGTAAGTATGATAGACAACCCTGTATACCTGTCAGATCTAGGTTAATGTGATAGACAACCCAGTATACCTGTCAGATCTAGGTAAGTGTGATAGACAACCCTGTATACCTGTCAGATCTAGGTAAGTGTGATAGACAACACTGTATACCTGTCAGATTTAGGTAAATGTGATAGACAACACTGTATACATGTCAGATCTAGGTAAGTATGATAGACAACCCAGTATACCTGTCAGATCTAGGTAAGTGTGATAGACAACCCTGTATACCTGTCAGACCTAGGTAAGTGTGATAGACAACCCTGTATACCTGTCAGACCTAGGTAAGTATGATAGACAACCCTGTATACCTGTCAGATCTAGGTAAGTGTGATAGACAACCCTGTATACCTGTCAGATCTGGAAGTATGATAGACAATACATTATACCTGTCAGATCTAGGTAAGTGTGATAGACAATACATTATACCTGTCAGATCTAGGTAAGTGTGATAGACAATACATTATACCTTACAGATTTAGGTAAGCATGATAGACAACCCTGTGTACCTGTCAGATCTAGGTAAGTGTGATAGACAACACTGTACCTGTCAGATCTAGGTAAGTGTGATAGACAACCCTGTATACCTGTAAGATCTAGGTAAGTGTGATAGACAACCCTGTGTACCTGTCAGATCTAGGTAAGTATGATAGACAACCCAGTATACCTGTCAGATCTAGGTAAGTGTGATAGACAACCCTGTGTACCTGTCAGATCTAGTTAAGTATGACAGACAACCCATGAAGATGAATAGGGGATGATGAGGATAAGGAAGGCGAGTGGTATTGTTTGGCTAGATTAATTATTTAATGTTCTTATATCACTAATACTGATTTATTTGAAACAATAAATATATAATCTTTGGAACAGGGGCTCTTTAATAAAACTTTTGGAACAGATCTGATGTAAGCTTTAAGGTCATTGATATATAAGTAATTTTATAAAATAATAGATTAATATGTTGTTTAAACCAGCCTTTTGTTTTCTTCATTCAGGATGTGCAATGACTGGTGCTGACTCTAAAGATTTACAGACAGTCATGGAAGAAACTAATGTAGGTATACACACCTTGTTTTGTGGTAAATTCTGTTATTTTGACTCACTTGACCTGAAGATCCTGTTACTGGATCTGATGTCACATGATCATATATATAATATAAGTAATGCCTTCCCAGGTATGACTGAACCAGCGAGTGAAACTAAGATAGTAAGACTCGGTGTGCTGTGGCTGCTAAGTGTTAGTATTGCTGAGTTTTATCAAATTACCTTGTGATCACAGTTAGACACAATTTCATAGGCAAACATTTATCTGATTTGATAAAAATTATCCTACAAGACCATTGATACTATGTAGGTGAATATAAATTTCAAATGGTCATTGTTCTGGCCAGATTTAAACAACTTGACACAATCTGTACCTAGAACTCATACAATACTTAAGAAAAGTACTTTATTGTCCCCTATATTGATATTTTTACTCTTTTTTAACACCTGTATTCTCTTATGGTTTTAAGTCCTCAGTTACGTGGATTTTATTTATGAATATGTTTGTAAATATATAAAACCCTGGTAAATATTAGCTGCAATATACTGCTTGGCTTGAGAGAACTTCTCTTTATCTTGAGCGGTTGAGCGTTAGACTAGTAAGCCAAGGGTCCTAGGTTTGAATCCTAACAGAGGCTTTGAAATAAATAATGACCTATTTTACATATAAATAATGCTTGTAATTTTGTTGATGTTAGCTATTTTGTAATTTTAGATATTAAAACGACTACATTTGACTCTGTCACTGCTAAAGAAGGAATTACAGATGATTAAGTTACAGAAAAGTATCCGTGAGCAGGTGAGAAAACCATTTACTTTTTCAGTCAGTTGACAGTCGCTTTCTGCTTAAAGTACCATCTGCTTCAAAAATCTTTCCCATCTGTGGAATGATTTTTCAATTAATATCCATGAAACTTCATAAGGTCTTTGGGTTCCATTACCTAACGTAGCAGGAAAGGTTTTGGGGTAATTCGGCTGACTGTATGGTCTATCATATCTTCTCTATACTACCCAATTATATAACATTCGCACAGCATAAGTTGCTTCATAACTTAATAAGTAATACAATAATATCTGGAAGAGTTTTGGTTGCCAATGTATTTCTATATATAAAGTTCAAAGATTACATTTCTACTCTCAGAATTTTTCTTGAATTTTTTTGTCAATGTACTTGTTTATGATGAAACAGATTCTGATGAATAATCACGGTAGTTATACTAAATCTAGTACCAAAACAATGCACTGATTGATACCTGTCCTGATTGTCTCTGTACTGATTGATGTCTGTCCTGATTGTCTCTGTACTGATTGATGTCTGTCCTGATTGTCTCTGTCCTGATTGATGTCTGTACTGATTGTCTCTGTCCTGATTGATACCTGTCCTGATTGTCTCTGTACTGATTGATGTCTGTCTTGATTGATATCTGTACTGATTGTCTCTGTCCTGATTGATGTCTGTCCTGATTGTCTCTGTACTGATTGATGTCTGTCCTGATTGTCTCTGTACTGATTGATGTCTGTCCTGATTGATATCTGAACTGATTGATGTCTGTACTGATTGATGTCTGTCCTGATTGATATCTGAACTGATTGATGTCTGTCCTGATTGATCTCTGTCCTGATTGTCTCTGTCCTGATTGATGTCTGTCCTGATTGATATCTGTACTGATTGATGTCTGTCCTGATTGATGTCTGTCCTGATTGTCTCTGTACTGATTGATATCTGTCCTGATTGATATCTGTCCTGATTGATGTCTGTCCTGATTGTCTCTGTCCTGATTGATGTCTGTCCTGATTGATATCTGTACTGATTGATGTCTGTACTGATTGATGTCTGTCCTGATTGATGTCTGTCCTGATTGTCTCTGTACTGATTGATGTCTGTCCTGATTGTCTCTGTCCTGATGGTTGTCTTTCCTGATTGATATCTGTACTGATTGATATCTGTCCTGATTGTCTCCGTCCTGATTGATGTCTGTCCCTCTAGTTTTCTGGACCGCATTGATGTCTGTACTGATTGATGTCTGTCCTGATTGATATTTGTACTGATTGATGTCTGTCCTGATTGATGTCTGTCCTGATTGATGTCTGTCCTGATTGATATCTGTACTGATTGATGTCTGTCCTGATTGATGTCTGCCCTGATAGATATCTGTACCGATTGATATCTGTCCTGATTGATGTCTGTGCTGATTGATGTCTGTACTGATTGATATCTGTGCTGATTGATATCTGAACTGATTGATATCTGTCCTGATTGATGTCTGTCCTGATTGATGTCTTTACTGATTGATATCTGTACTGACTGATGTCTGTCCTGATTGATATTTGTACTGATTGATGTCTGTCCTGGTTGATGTCTGTCCTGATTGATATCTGTACTGATTGATGTCTGTCCTGATTGATATCTGAACTGATTGATGTCTGTACTGATTGATGTCTGTCCTGATTGATATCTGTCCTGATTGATGTCTGTCCTGATTGATATCTGTACTGATTGATGTCTGTTCTGATTGATATCTGAACTGATTGATGTCTGTACTGTTTGATGTCTGTCCTGATTGATATCTGTCCTGATTGATGTTTGTACTCATTGATATCTGATCTCTGTCCTGACTGATTGATGTCTGTCCTGATGTCTGTCCTGATTTGTCTGTCCTTTGATGTCTGTACTGATTGATATCTGTCCTGATTGATATCTGTCCTGATTGTCTCTGTCCTGATTGATGTCTGTTCTAATTGTCTCTGTACTGATTGATATCTGAACTGATTGATGTCTGTCCTGATTGATGTCTTTACTGATTGATATCTGTACTGATTGATGTCTGTCCTGATTGATATCTGTTGATATTTGTACTGATTGTATGTCCTGTCTGAACTGATTGATGTCTGTACTGATTGATATCTGTACTGATTTATGTCTGTACTGATTTATGTCTGTGCTGATTGATATCTGTCCTGATTGATATCTGTCCTGATTGGTATCTGACCTGACTAGGTAGAGGAGAAGGTGAGAAAACAGCACATGGAATACATGCTACGAGAGCAGCTCAAACACATTAAGAAGAGTCTGGGCATGGAGAAGGATGACAAGGATACCATAGAGGAGAAATTCAGGGAGAGGCTAAAGGTCAGTACAAGGTCATCCACCGTCTAAACTAATGTTTATTTTCAAATTTCCAGGGTTATTTTTTTCAAATACCACAACAGAACTTGCAGAATTTTTTCTGAAAAGAGGATACATGCAGTTAATTATAAAGTTGAATTCACTACTTGTACAGTACCCAGTCTTTTAACGCGTTTCCACAAAGCAATATTACTGAAATTATTTGAAGTTCAGTCTGTGTTTCTTGCTACTAAGTTTTATGGTTCATAGTTTCATGCTAGATGCTACCAAGTGAGGTTTTGTTTCCCAATAATTTTACTTGTACTTTTTATGTATCAGGATTTGGTTATACCAGAACATGTGAAGACTCTGATAGATGAAGAAATGGCCAAGTTTCAGTTCACACACAGATTATCAGTCAATCACACACAGAATACACAGTAAGTCTGACACATAATATTCAACAATTACTATCAAAACACACACAGAATATGAATCAGACACAAATATCCAGTCAATCAGACACAGAATAGTCAATCAGACACAGAATATCCAGTAGACACAGAATATCCAGTCGATCAGACACAGAATATCCAGTCGATCACACACAGAATATCCAGTCAATCAGACACAGAATATCCAGTCGATCAGACACAGCAGTCGATCAAACACAGAATATCCAGTCCATCAGACACAGAATATCCAGTCAATCACACACAGAATATCCAGTCAATCAGACACAGAATATCCAGTCCATCAGACACAGAATATCCAGTCAATCAGACACAGAATATCCAGTCGATCAGACACAGAATATCCAGTCAATCACACACAGAATATCCAGTCAATCCGACACAGAATATCCAGTCGATCCGACACAGCAGTCGATCAAACACAGAATATCCAGTCGATCACACACAGAATATCCAGTCAATCAGACACAGAATATCCAGTCAATCAGACACAGAATATCCAGTCAATCACACACAGAATATCCAGTAAATCAGACACAGAATATCTAGTCAATCAGACACAGAATATCCAGTCAATCAGACACAGAATATCTAGTCAATCAGACACAGAATATCCAGTCTATCAGACACAGAATATCCAGTCAATCAGACACAGAATATCCAGTCAATCACACACAGAATATCTAGTCAATCACACACAGAATATCCAGTCAATCAGACATAGAATATCCAGTCCATCAGACACAGTCCATCAGACACAGAATATCCAGTCAATCACACACAGAATATCCAGTCAATCAGACACAGAATATCTAGTCAATCAGACACAGAATATCTAGTCAATCAGACACAGAATATCTAGTCAATCACACACAGAATATCCAGTCAATCAGACACAGAATATCTAGTCAATCAGACACAGAATATCTAGTCAATCAGACACAGAATATCTAGTCAATCAGACACAGAATATCTAGTCAATCACACACAGAATATCCAGTCAATCACACACAGAATATCCAGTCAATCACACACAGAATATCCAGTCCATCAGACACAGAATATCCAGTAAATCACACACAGAATATCCAGTCAATCAGACACAGAATATCCAGTCAATCACACACAGAATATCTAGTCAATCAGACACAGAATATCCAGTCAATCACACACAGAATATACAGTCCATCAGACACAGAATATCCAGTCTATCAGACACAGAATATCCAGTCAATCAGACACAGAATATCCAGTCAATCAGACACAGAATATCCAGTCAATCAGACACAGAATATCTAGTCAATCAGACACAGAATATCCAGTCAATCACACACAGAATATCCAGTCCATCAGACACAGAATCAATCAGACACAGAATATCCAGTCAATCACACACAGAATATCCAGTCAATCACACACAGAATATCCAGTCAATCAGACACAGAATATCCAGTCAATCACACACAGAATATCCAGTCCATCACACACAGAATATCCAGTCAATCAGACACAGCAGTCGATCAAACACAGAATATCCAGTCAATCAGACACAGAATATCCAGTAAATCAGACACAGAATATCCAGTCAATCAGACACAGAATATCCAGTAAATCAGACACAGAATATCCAGTCAATCACACACAGAATATCCAGTCAATCAGACACAGAATATCCAGTCAATCAGACACAGAATATCCAGTCCATCAGACACAGAATATCCAGTCCATCAGACACAGAATATCCAGTCAATCAGACACAGAATATCTAGTCAATCAGACACAGAATATCTAGTCAATCACACACAGAATATCTAGTCAATCAGACACAGAATATCCAGTCAATCAGACACAGAATATCCAGTCAATCACACATAGAATATCCAGTCAATCACACACAATCAGTCAATCAGACACAGAATATCTAGTCAATCAGACACAGAATATCCAGTCAATCACACACAGAATATCTAGTCAATCAGACACAGAATATCTAGTCAATCACACACAGAATATCCAGTCAATCCGACACAGCAGTCAATCAGACACAGCAGTCAATCAGACACAGAATATCCAGTCAATCAGACACAGAATATCCAGTCCATCAGACACAGAATATCCAGTCAATCAGACACAGAATATCTAGTCAATCAGACACAGAATATCTAGTCAATCAGACACAGAATATCCAGTCAATCAGACACAGAATATCCAGTCAATCAGACACAGAATATCCAGTCAATCAGACACAGAATATCCAGTCAATCAGACACAGAATATCCAGTCCATCAGACACAGAATATCCAGTCAATCAGACACAGAATATCCAGTCCATCAGACACAGAATATCCAGTCCATCAGACACAGAATATCCAGTCAATCACACACAGAATATCCAGTCCATCAGACACAGAATATCCAGTCAATCAGACACAGAATATCCAGTCAATCAGACACAGAATATATCAGACACATCAATCACACACAGAATATCCAATCAGACACAGAATATCAGAATACCAGTCCATCAGACACAGAATATCCAGTCAATCAGACACAGAATATCCAGTAAATCAGACACAGAATATCCAGTCAATCACACACAGAATATCCAGTCAATCAGACACAGAATATCCAGTCAATCACACACAGAATATCAGTATCAGACACAGAATATCCAGTCAATCACACACAGAATATCACACACAGAATATCCAGTCAATCACACACAGAATATCCAGTCAATCAGACACAGAATAATATCAGACACAGAATATCCAGTCAATCAGACACAGAATATCAATCAGACACAGAATATCTAGTCAATCACACACAGAATATCCAGTCAATCACACACAGTCAATCACACACAGAATATCCAGTCAATCACACACAGAATATCCAGTCAATCACACACAGAATATCCAGTCAATCAGACACAGAATATCCAGTCAATCACACACAGAATATCCAGTCAATCAGACACAGAATATCTAGTCAATCACACACAGAATATCTAGTCAATCACACACAGAATATCCAGTCAATCAGACACAGAATATCCAGTCAATCACACACAGAATATCTAGTCAATCACACACAGAATATCCAGTCAATCAGACACAGAATATCCAGTCAATCAGACACAGAATATCTAGTCAATCAGACACAGAATATCTAGTCAATCACACACAGAATATCTAGTCAATCACACACAGAATATCCAGTCAATCACACACAGAATATCCAGTCAATCACACACAGAATATCCAGTCCATCAGACACAGAATATCCAGTCAATCAGACACAGAATATCCAGTCAATCAAACACAGAATATCTAGTCAATCACACACAGAATATCCAGTCAATCACACACAGAATATCTAGTCAATCAGACACAGAATATCTAGTCAATCACACACAGAATATCCAGTCAATCACACACAGAATATCTAGTCAATCACACACAGAATATCCAGTCAATCAAACACAGAATATCTAGTCAATCAGACACAGAATATCTAGTCAATCACACACAGAATATCCAGTCAATCACACACAGAATATCCAGTCCATCAGACACAGAATATCCAGTCAATCAGACACAGAATATCCAGTCAATCAGACACAGAATATCCAGTCAATCACACACAGAATATCCAGTCAATCACACACAGAATATCCAGTCCATCAGACACAGAATATCCAGTCAATCAGACACAGAATATCCAGTCAATCACACACAGAATATCCAGTCAATCAGACACAGAATATCTAGTCAATCAGACACAGAATATCCAGTCAATCACACACAGAATATCCAGTCAATCAGACACAGAATATCCAGTCAATCAGACACAGCAGTCGATCAAACACAGAATATCCAGTCCATCAGAATATCCAGTCAATAAGAATATTGAGTTACATTGTATTGATGCTGTAGTTGTAATATTGTATTCGATGTTTACAGTGTTACACGGAACTACCTGGATTGGCTCACATCTTTACCCTGGGGAAAGCATACTAATGAAAATCTAGACCTAACAAGGGCAAAGACCATTTTAGAGGAAGATCATTATGGGATGGATGATGTGAAAAACAGAATTCTGGTGAGATATATAGTTCAACAGAAAATCTAATCATGATGCTTAACACTTAGTAACAAGAGGGGAATATAATGGCATCTTTTTGTACATTCTTACATCTTAGTGGTCATCGTTAACAAAGAGATAAAGATACCATTAGACAATGATGTAGTAAAGCTTATATACCAGGTACTTGATAAACTCCTTATTAGGTTTATTTTACATGTACACAATAATATAGTAACATCAATTGTTACACAGCATTAAATAATATATCAGCATTAAAGGTTTGTCACTCTTGGCCTTTTCTGAAACTTTCTTTGAGCTCTTATAGATAATCACATTACATTTCCTGATAAGGGGATTGGGGGTTTTCCTACGTCAGCCATTACTTACATTCTTGGCAAAGACTTTGTTAATTTGATATTTCATAGTGGAAAAATTTTCTTTGTAAATTGGAGCAGAACTTGTTTCCATTTAGATTCTGTTCAATGATTTGTAACAAGGTTAAGTTGTTGTTCTTTGGGAGTTATTCTGAAAAGCTTCTTCAGAAATATTTGAATATTTAGTATTTTGGGGCATAAATGGGTCCAGGATTGTGAAAAGCATCATAATAGTATGTTTGTTATATATACAATGTGTTACAGGAGTTTATTGCTGTTAGTCAACTTAAGGGTGGTACCCAGGGAAAGATCCTGTGTTTCTATGGTCCACCAGGAGTGGGAAAGACCAGCATAGCCAAATCTATAGCACGGGCATTGAATAGAGAGGTGAGTAAACAGACACTGACAAAGTTTTCTGGGAGAAATGTACCACTGACACATCCTGAATTAGGAAGCTTATTAAGATGACCATAACGTAGACCGTATTTTCCAGGTTATAAGCTGCAGTTTTATCTCATGGGACAGGCATGTGGCTTATATACCAATGCAGCTTATTATATATGGATAACAAAAAGGTGATTGAAAAAAATTCAACACACTATCAAAATTAATTTTTAATAAGTCTGAGGAATGTTTTTATCAAACATTAGTAGCCTCGTGTAACCCTTGTTTACGAGTATTTTGCCCATGCCGTCTTTATGACTGAAAAAAGGTCGTGTAAAACTTTCTCGTCTAACTGTATACAGGATTATTTTAAAATTGCAATAAAGATAAGATTTTCCTGGATTTTAATTAGTCATGCCTTTTAATATGAATCCCAAAAATATCTTCTTTGGATTTATGATTACTTCATAGCAATTACAAAAAGACATTGTGGAAGTTTACAATAGGCTATTGCACCCTGGGATTGATAGATCATTAAGAGACGATGTCAACTTCTAGAACCACCACTTTGTTTGTTTATGGTATAAATAGCTCTGCAGCCTATATACTAGTACAACTTATTACCTGGAAACTAGGGTATATTTATCAGTATGTCCTAACCTGTTTCTGAAGAATTAAACACAAGTATTGAGTACAGAGTCTGTGACATGTGACTGGATTGTAATAATATAGTAACCACATGTGACAGTAAAATGTTTAAGTTGCTGTTCAAACCCTTGATACTGTAAATCTCCTCTGTATTAAAGTTAAACAATTAAATATCTCTTAGCTTTCAAAGAATTAATTTACCTTGGTATGTACATTTGCCAAGTGAATTTATTGTGTTATAATTTAAAAGTAAATGATTGATAATATTGTAATATTAAATTGAAAATAAGATTGTACAGTTAATACTCATTTATTACTTGTATTTTGTTTTAATATACATAAATGAAGATTGAATGAATATGAAATAGTAAAAATATCAATATAGGGATGATAAAGTACTTCAATATAATACAATACAGGTGTTAAAAAATAGTAAAAATATCAATGTAGGGGAGGATAAAGTACTTCAATATAATACAATACAGGGGTTAAAAAATAGTAAAAATATCAATGTAGGGGATGATAAAGTACTTCAACATAATACAATACAGGTGTTAAAAAAAATAGTAAAAATACATAATACAATATAATACAATACAGGTGTTAAAAAAAATAGTAAAAATATCAATATAGGGGATGATAAAGTACTTCAATATAATACAATACAGGTGTTGTTCCATGTTTGATTCAGTACAACAATGATGGCTGATCTGT